>NW_011494765.1:675870-707476 GCF_000754665.1 Bison bison bison | reverse complement strand
AGATGCTGGGAGGGATTGGGGGCAAGAGGAGAAGGGGACGACAGAGGATGAGATGGCTGGACGGCATTACCGACTTGATGGACATGAGTTTGGGTGGACTCCGGGAGTTGGTGATGGACAGGGAGGCCTGCTGTGCTGCCATTCATGGGGTTGCAAAAAGTCAGACATGACTGAGCGACTGAACTGAACTGATGGAACTGGATGCCATGATCTTAGTTTTTGACTGTTAAATTTCAAGCCAGCTTTTCCACTCTCCTTTTTCACCCTCAAGAAGCTCTTTAGTTCCTCTTCACTTTCTGCCATTAGAATGGTATCGTCTACATATCTGAGGTTGTTGATATTTCTCCTGGAAATTTTGATTCCAGCTTGTGATTCATGCAGCCTGGCATTTCACCTGATGTACTCTGCATATAATTTAAATAAACGGGGAGACAATATACAGCCCTGTTGTATTCCTTTTGCACTAGTCAGTTGTTTCCCGTCCAGTTCTAACTGTTGCTTCTTGACCTGCATATAGGTTTCTCAGGAGACAGGTAAGGTGGTCTGGTACTCCCATCTCTAAGAATTTCCCACAGTTTTTTGTGACCCACAGACCCACAGACCCTGGTATAGCAGAGAGTCAAAGGGTTTAGCACAGTCAATGAAGCAAAAGTAGATGTTTTTTTCTGGAATTCCCTTGCTTTCTCCGTGATCCAATCAATTGTTGACAATTTGATCTCTGGTTCCTCTGCCTTTTCTAAACCCAGTTTGTACATCTAAAAGTCCTTGGTTCATGTATTGCTGAGCCCAGCTTGAAGGATTTTGAGCATAACCTTGCTAGCATGTGAAATGAGTACAATTATACAGTAGTTTGAACATTCTTTGGCAAAAGTATGCTTTAAAAGTATTAAAATCAGGAAAAGTATGTACCCTGATGACAAATGAATTAAATCAGAAATCAACGAACAGAAAAACTTCTGGGATAAATCCCTAATAGATAAAAATTAAACAACACACTACTAATTAACTCAGAGATCAAAGAAATCACAAAAATTGAATGAAAATAAAAACACAACACATCAGAATGTGTGAGATGTAGCTGAAACAGTGCCTCAGAGAGACTTCTAACTTTATATACCTATTTTTAAAAGGACTAAAGGTCCAAATCAATGACTAAGTTTCCTCTTTAAGAAGCTAGAAAAAGAGCAGGTTAAACCAAAAGAAAAGGAGAAGGAGATAATAAAAAGCAGAAATCCATAAAACAAAAAGAAAAAAGTCAACAAAACCAAAAGCTGGGTTTTAAAAAGATCAACACAATTGATATACTTCTAGTTAGATAAGAAAAAAAAGAGAAAAGACAGAAATTACCCATATCAGGAATAAAAGAGAGAAGCCTTCAACAGATCCTATAAACATCAAAAGAATGAGGGGATATCAACGATTTTTTATGCCAATACATTTGACAACTAAGATGAAATGGACAGATCACTAGAAAGGCACAAACTATAAGGATTTACACATGAAGATTTAGGAAATCTGAATAGCTCTGTATCTGAAAATAAACTGAAATTATAATTAAATAATTTCTGGTTAAGAAAACTCCAGGCTCATGTGCCCTCACTAGGATATTAAATCAAAGATTCAATGAACAATCCCACATAAAATCCTTAAAAAAATAGAAGGGAACACTTCCCAGTTCACTTTACAAGGCCAGCATTTCCCTGATATCAAACCCATATTAAAACATTAATGAAACTCTATAGACAAATATTTGTCTGGAACACAAAAATCTTTAATACAAATAAAAATCTTTAAAAAAAGAAAACCCCAAATTACATAGGAATGCACAGTTTGCATACAGTGAAAAACAGCAAATAATCACCTCAGCAGATGCAGGAAGAACATTTGACCAAATTTAACACCCACTCATGATAACAACTTCCAGCAAATAGGAAGAAAGGAGAACTTCCTTTGCTTGATCTACAGAAAACCTGGAGCTAACATCTGGAACAAGGCCCACTCTCACATCTAACATTGTTCCCAGGGTCCTAGTCAGTGCAGGAAGGCAAGGGGAAAAAGGCAGAATAGCTTGAAAGGAAGCAAAACTGTCTTTATTCAGAGATGATATGATTATGTATGTAGAAAATCCTAAAAAAGAAAGAAGAAGGCTACTACAGTAAGTGAATTTAGCAAGGTCACAGGATACAAAGTCAAGTAGTCAACTGTATTTCTAGAGACTAGCGATAGGAAAATTCAGTGAAGAAAACTGCCCGTAATAACAGATCAAACTTTGTGCATGTCTTGTAAACAGAAACTAAAAAAGATCTAAATTAATGAAAATTGTACCATAATCATGGATTGGAAGGTTCAAGGATTGTTTAGATGTTAGTACTCCTCAAGCTGATTTATAGATTCAACACAACCCCATTCAAAATCCCAGAAGGCTTTTATTTTTAGAAGTTGAGAGACTGATTCTCTTATGTATATATAAATACAACTTACTTATAATAGCCAAACTATTAAAAAAAACAAAAAACACAAAGTTGGAGGATTCACATGACCTGATCTGAAGATTGGTAACACTGCAGTAATTAAAACAGTGTGGTATTGGCATAAGGATAGACATAGACATCAATGGGGCAGATATAGAATCAAGGAGACCCGTACATACAGGGCCAATCGATTTTTGATAGAGGCCCAAGTAATTCAATGGGGAAAGCTTAGCAACTTGCTCAAGGTCAGAGAACTAGAATGCAGGAGAGCCAGAATTCCAATCCCAGCAGGTCTGCCACCAAGTCTGTTTCCACCGCTCTCCCCTTAGTATAGAGAGCAGCCATGCGGGAGAGGACACAGACGGGGCCTTACACAGGCTCCCTCTCAGTCTTGAGCACCAATGTCGGGCCCCATTTCATAGAGGACAAAGCTTGGGTGGGGTCACCTACAGACTCACTGGGTGACTGGGGATTTCTCCATAGCTGCTGTGTGATGGACAAGTCACAGAAGTGACAGGTGAGGAATAACAAAAATGACATAAAATTAACTGGAAATACAACGAGGGTTCTGGAAATCCTATAAGCCACAAACCAGAGCTTTTCTCTGGGATACAGAAAGGGAAGTATGAAAAGGCATGAAGAAGTTCTTTCAAAAATCTAACACCCTGAAGTCGAATAATGGTGAAAAGACCGCACATTCTTCACTTCAGAACCTAGCTGATTTTCAGTGATGATCCAATAGAAATGAGAGAAAACTAACTTGGAAAGGGACTCAATGTTTAGTGCAGAAACATCCATCTTCTCAGCACTGGTGATGGCTGGACGTGGGACCTCAGTTTGCTATTTCTGAGCCCGAGAGGCAGCAGGGGTCCTGCTCCTCTGAGCCAAGAGTGTCAGGCCAACTGGGTTTCAATCTAAGGGCTCTGCCACTGATTAACACTGGGACTGTGTAAGACATTTAGCCTCTTCTGGCCTCCTCAGTGAAACTGTATCCCTTGTACAGGGTTTCCTGGAGAGTTTAACATGAAGTACAAAGTACTGTGCAGCACCTAGAACTCCTTAAGGGTTTGGGAAACATTCTGAAAGTAGTATATTTTTGGTGTAGTTATGACATCAAATCACAGCTTCTTGTTTCGTATTTACTTTGGAGGGAGTGTGGCATCACAGATAAAGCCTGGACATTCCAATTAGATGCACTTGGGTTATATTCCTGGCTCTGCTTCTTCCTGGGTGCCTTCCTCTCTAAGAGAATATGAACCAGTAGATACCGCATCTCCTTCTCTTCATCTGATGCGTGAACCACTCGGAGAATCTAATGAAAGCATAGACTGCTGAAGAAATACAGTAGCACACAGGATTTTCATATATGTTTGGTAGATGTCAAGATCTTGTGAAATTCATATATCCTACGGTGTTCAACATATTATGTAAGTTCCTTGTAAACCCTCAACAGCCTAAGCCTGTCTCTGGAAAAATCAATGAGCAGAAAAGTGACAGGAAAATCTAAGTCAGGTGCTGCCAAACTCTGTCCAAGTGCCAAGTCCAGCCTGCCACCTATTCTCCTAAATAAAGTTTTACTGGAACACCACCAAGCTCATCTGTTTATTTATTGTCTATGGCTCCCTTCCGTGACAATGGCAGAGTTACATAGTTGCAACAGAGACCATATGGCCCACCAAGTCATGTCTGTCTCTTTACAGAAAAAGCCTGCCAACGTCTGACCTCAACCATGAACGAGAGAGTGCGCTATGGGAAGCCTGCAGTACAGAAAATGGACGACACCCTGCCAGGAATGCCATCAGCTCAAACTTTTCAAGATTAGGAGAAGCAAAGAAAAACAGAACATCTGCCAGCAGAGATTCCTGATGAAATCGCAAGCGGTGGAGGCACTGGGCTTTATTACAACTGGCAGTGATTATGCAAAAGGCACGTGGTATCCAGGATGACAAAATCTGTTCTTGTGTTAGGGGTAAGTTAAGGAAATAACAGTGATTAAATGCTACTGACAACTGTAATAGCTGAAGAATCAGCCACAGAGGTCTTTCAATCAATGTCTGGAGAGGTGTTCAGGGACTGCATGTATAATGAGAGAAGAGTGTGGAAAGGAGGGCTTAATGAGATCATCAATGACCCCTGAAGGAAAGGAAGGAACTGTACCGACAAGAGGAGGTCCTCATGAGAGGGAAACACTAACTAGAATAAACACAAAAACTTCAGGATTTCACCTGATTAAGGGAGAAGTGTCTCAACATAAGCATCTTTTCAGACAAGGGAGACTTACGTTATCCAGGTCTTTTCGCAGTGCAATCTTGCTGGTCACCAGCTCATGGGCTAAGTCATCATTTTCCTGTTCCAACCTCATGTTAGCTTCTTGTAGGCGCCTATTCTCTCGCTGATGGGTGGGGAGAAACCAGTTGTAGACATAAAGATCAGATGGAAACGACAACTTTTCAGGTTAATTCTCAAAACTAATTGCTGAGACCGACGGGAATCTGGGGAGATGTGGCTGGCCCCAATGTGCTGCCAAGCAACAGTTCCTTCCTTGCTGTCTCCACTGATTCAATTAACCGTCAGGCAGTTACTTGTTACTGTGACAAAAGCCCAGGGAACTGTAACAAACCAGACAACTAGCATGAAGTGAAACAAGTCTTGCTTTCTCATTTGCAAACTCAAAACTGAAACTGGAACCTAGAAACAGTGAAACTAAATTTTAAGCAGAGCTCACTAAAACTAATTATAGGCACAATTATCTGAAGTGAAAGGCTGAAGGCACTTCACATCACTTAGGCCATAAACAAACCTCAAATCGCTCGATGGGGTCTTCTTGTTGGGCCTGCTGTTCCCTCATGGTGTGATACTCTTTTTCGTATTTTTTCAACTTCTTCTGACTAATCTGTAGGATAGAGCACAGCACAAATTAAAAAGCATCAGGAAGAGGTGGGTGCTTCAAGGCTTGCATTGAAGACCAAGATCTCTACTGACCTTGGCATCCCAAGTTAACCACCAAAGTGGTATTTCCTGCACATAAGCTCAGAAACTAAAATTCTTATTCAAATTTAGGGGTTTGTGGGGGGATAATTGGTTCCTGAAGATTTTACCAAGGGTGTCAGAATGAACATCCAACAGATGACCCCTCCTGTCTGAGTTCTAGGTCTGATTATCCGTCCTTTCCCTCCTCCTCACACACCATTTTCTTCAGCACATACCAGCAACGCTGCAGGGGCTTCCATTCTGTGACCTCACAACCTCTCCATAAGGTGTGGTATTAATAGCCTCAATTTATAGGCAACTTAACTGAGAAGTAAAGAAGTTAGGTAACTTGACCACAGCCACTCAGTTAGGGACTGGCAGATCCAGGATTTGCGCCAGGCCATTAGACACCATCCGAGTCCAAGCTGTAGCCACCTCACTATCTGCCTCCTACCACTTTCCTTTCCATTAGCACCTTCTGTGCTGCCTTCAAACAGGCATACTTCTCTCTGCCCTTAAACTCTTCCATCTCATTAAACTACTGTCCTCTCTCAAGCTTTTTCTTACCAACTACTGCAAACTGCTTTACTGCTGACTCATACACCTAACTTTTAGCCCCGAGTTTCAGGTTAATTGGGCTTTCCTGGTGGTTCACATGGCAAAGAATCCACCTGCAATGCAGGAGACCAGGGTTCAATCTCTGGGTTGGAAAGATCCCCCAGAGAAGGAAATGGCCACCATTCTAGTATTCTTGCCTGGAGAATTTCATGGACAGAGGAGCCTGGCGGGTTACAGTCCATGGAGTTGCGAAAGCATTGAACATGACTGAGCGACTAACACTTTCCAGGCTAATTAGGCATCTCAGAGCTAGTCTAGTCCAATTTCCTTATTTTACAGATGAAAAAACTGAGGTGCAGAAAGGGGATAGGACAGGCCCAAGCTTGCAGCAGGCTCATGTCAGCATCTCCTAGTCCCTGCTCATTCTTCCCTTTCCCTTGAGCTGCCTGGTGTTCCTCTACCATTGATTCTGCGGACACATGCCCCAGTCGGCTGTTTACAGGTATGCCCCAATCACAGATTACTCTTGGAGTTTGGCTGCTGTGCAAAGGGAGGCAGCCAGGAACCTACCAGCACTATGCCCTCGCTGCAGTCTATAAAGATGCCCACTAAACACCAATGGGGTGAGGCTGCAAGCTAGAAAGTGGCATCCCTAAGCCTAGATCTTCTATGTTAAGGCTAATGCTGGGGCAAATTTTTATTATGTGTGTAACTGATTCACAAAGAAAGCACCTAAATAAAACATCTGTGTTATCAGTAAATTCATAAACAATCTGAACAAATCAATAGTAGAGGAACAGAAAACTGAGGCTTGTGGGTGGTCAACACTTCCTCCCAGTACTCTCTGCTGTCAGTCTGTGTAAATGACAAGGGCGGGCAGAGATAAAAGGCTCCTCAAGAGCTTTGTAAAAAAGAAACCTGATGCCAAACCCTACAAAACGTTCTCACGAGTCTTCAGGATCCTTCGACTTTTCATTCTCATGCTGTGGTAACAAACAATGAACATTTCCCCCATAACCATACATTTGGTTAGTTACAAAATAATGTCTTCTACATCTCCTTATCCCTTATTATAAATGTCTCATTCTTAGAGTAAAAGGGTGGGTTCCCCCTCAGCATATAACCGAAGCTGGTGTGTAGTGAGTGCCCTGTGAGTGCCAGACCCTGTACATGTGTTATCTCACCTGGTTCTTACATTTTTGTGACAGGACATGGGCATGGCTCTGTGTGTTTACTAGGTTTTTCACATTTTCTGCATTGAGGACGAATTACATTTCTAACTGAGTTAACAATGTGACTGCTGTTTAAAAACAATGCTCATAAGTTGGGCTCCTCTGAGACAGAGCTCTGGCATTCTTTCCACGGACCGCGCTGCTCCGGAACTCTGACTGCTTTCCTAATTTTCAGCCTCACTTCTCGATCTCTTTCTTCCTCCCTCTTTCCCTTAAATGCCTTAACTCCAACCCCATCACACACACAAAATAAACACAACGCTGCTCACAGTGGGTTCACAGCTGACTCTGACTTCCAGAGTGTGTGGCTGTATGGCCAACTGTCTCAAGCTGCCTCTGAGACAGAGACTTGCTGAGAAAGACTGATGCTTAATAACTGAGTGAGGAATGAGAAGTATCAGTAAGAAAAGCAGCAACTCCAGTGTCCTTATGAGGCTGCACCCAGGACAGACCAGTGCCTCTCAGCCTGCATACCCCATCATTAGCGCCTTCTCCAGGTCAGAGACAGGCCTCACTTGCTGCTGTCCCTGCCCTGCACAGAGAGAGTGCCCAGGCATGCTTGCTAAATGAATGAGAGATGACCCCTCACTCCATCCCTTAGCACTGACCTGTCTTCTAAATGGAAATGGCAACCAAAGCTAACAGACGCTTCAAGCCTGGTCCCTTGGCCTGTGCAACCTGGTGTCCAGATCACTCCTGTTCACCTTTGAGATCAGAGCTCCAGATCACTTCTTTAGTGAACCCTTCCTGACACCCTCTTCCCCCATCAGGCTAAGTCTTTCATTTTATATTCTCATGGCATAAAGCCAAATCCTCCATGGTACCTGTCCAAGTCCACGATTATTTATTTATGTGCTTACATGACTGTCTGTCTTCCCACTAGGAAAGAGGCCACATCTATTCTGCTTACCAGCATCTCTAGTGCCCAGCTCAATGCCTGGAACATAATCAGAACTTAATAGTCAGCTGCTGAACAAATCAAAGCCAAAGGCCTTCCTTTTTTTTTTTTAAATCTAATAAGGATGCAAGAAGGGGTATTTATTTATCCAGTAGTTGAGCCTCACTATGTGCAATATTCTTTGCTAGGCATTAATGATACAAAAATATACACAGATCAGGATATGCAAACTCCACAAGGGCAGGAACTCTGTGCACTGTGAAACTCCTAATGCCTGGCACACAGGAAGCATGAAAATACTTAATGAAGAGACACAGCTCCCACCCTTAAAAGTCCAGGGTTCATTTTGTCTGTCTCTTACCTCCACCACTGCAGTTTTAACTAAATTCAAGGAAAACAGAAGTGATGGAATAAGCCCCTGAGCTCCAAATCACACCCACTGTTGGCTGACTCCCATCAGAAGGCTGTAGAAGTCACAGTTTCACACATTTGCCCTCCAAGAAGGTTAAATTTGAAATCTATTTAAATGTACTTTCAAGGAGGAAAAAATTCTAATCATTTCCTGGGCTAAGGCTAAGTCTGCAATTTAGGTAAAACCAACTGTATACCTCATCTCAATTAGTACAAGATTCTTAACACTGTTTGAGACGGCATCACTTTTAATATCCCCTGAGAGCCAAGGTTCCCACTAAAAAGCACAGATGCTAACTCCACCCCCACCTTGCTCCCAGCAACAAAACATTCTACATACCATTTCAGAACGCTCATGGGCTCCCCTGAGGCCCATCCATAGTCCCAGGTTAAGAAACCCTGAATTAGAGAGAAGGTGGACACTTGGAACATGCCAGTTGGATATTTTGGTAGAAGTTAAAAAAAAAAAACAAAAAAAATTCAGCCTAAAACACCTTTTCCTTGGTCACTCACTTGTCATTAATCTGTCATAGGAAGTGGATAAGGTTCTCTCTTAAAACACGTGCTACTTGCCTTGGGAAAGCTGGCCCCTGACCAGCCCCTGGAATAGGCAGGGATGTCCTGGCCCATGCTGCTGGCCTGGGTGGGAGGGAGACAGAACTACTGGGCACCTAGAGCGTGTACCGAGCAAGCTTGAGTCCTGACTCCACCGATGACTAACTGTGTGACTGAGGGCAAGCTACCTTATCTCAGCCTCAGAGTCCTCATCTGTGAAAACCCCAACTGTCCTTATGAGAAGTGCTGTTGCGAGGATCAAATGATATAATGCACATAAAGAGCTGAGAAGAGTACCTGGCACACAGTGAAGTCTTTTAAATAAAGAGTTGCTATGACTTCTTATTATCATCTGCATCCTTGCCCTGAATCTGAGGCAGCCACCTTCTGAACATGTGCTGCAAACAGGAAGCCATTCAAACAATGTCCATTTAACACAGAAGAGTAGAAACAGGCTGCTTGTGGGAAATAGGAGCTCAGTTTAAAGTTCGGCTCAGAGGCCCCTGCAAAGGTCAGAATCCCTGCTGGGCTGCACTCAGAAAACCCAGCGCAGGAGAGAGCCTGGAGGCTAGCAGCTCTGCACGACAGGGGTGGAGCTATGCTGTGTGGGTGAGTGGGTACACAGGAAGAGTCTGGTACATGAAGGAGCTCCTGACCCCAGAGTCCTCACTGCTAAACAAAGAATTCTGACACAAGCCCATCTTCCCTTTTCAGTTAGTGAATAAAAGAACCTGAGATTTACGTAGGACTTTCAACCTAACCTCTACGCCTACTATTTTCTTTAATCCTCCAAACAACTTTCTGAGATGGGTGCAGCAGGGATCCTCACCCTCACCGCTGTAGGGAGCAGTGAGAACCCCCCACTGCACGCCCTGGGAAATGGAGCCCTACCCAGGTAAAGTGACTTGTCTGAAGTAAAAGACCCAGTCTGTTCAGTCGCAGTGCCAGCATAAGAAAACAAATCTGGGGTGGTTCTTGTTTCTTATTCCTCTCTGTAGCTGAGCTCAGTGTATTCTTGGCATAGAAGACAATCTACAAATGCTTGTTGATATGAACTGACTTAAGGAAAGCAGATACCTGGGCAGAGGACATCAAAACCTGGTGGGCCAGAAGAGCACTGGTGTGTCACAGAGCAGCTGCGATGTTAAAGGCATCACCTTATTTCTTTCTCTACAACCCCTTGTACTAACCTACCTAAGACAAAGCAGAGGCAGAACCAGGCTGACAGCCAAGGTCGGTGGGACTCCAATGCCTGCACTTAAAACCACTTGAAACAAATCAACATTCTATTTAATTTCTGAGCCTTTTTATTTAATTTGTTCAAACAGTTTAGACTCAAACTCCCTCAAAAATTACTAAATAGAATTAGGCATCCTTGTTCTACCATCAGAGTATTTTTCTAAAGTGCAATCAGCAAGTTATTAGCAGAGGACTCAAACATAGATAAGTACCAAAGGAGAGAAACTTATTAAAATAAGAAGGTAGTAACCACTGCTACCCTTTCAATAATCAGCAAACTTCAGGGTTCACTGCAGAGAAAGAGTAACCACTCAGAAGCTTCCTCATGAAATCCAATTCTAAAAGGTAGAACAAGCAAAGACATAAAACTAGCCTGGTCGAGTTACACTGAAAATGGCACTCAGCGACCGTGTACAAAAGGTAAGTTTCAACACTGACACAGAGACTGAATTATTCATCATGATATGACAAGTATCGCCAAAAATGGACCTACAGAAGTGGCTCCTAACTCATTCATTCACTCCCCCAGGCACAGTAAAGCACAATGATGATAAGCACTGACTTCAGAGTCTGAAATTCCCGGGATCTAATCTCAACACCATCCCTTACTAACTTTGTGCTGGCTGGGAGTTTTCTTCAATTTTCTAAGCTTCAGTATACACATCTATAAAATGACCTCACATAGGGCCTCTAAGGATTAATTCACGATGTGTAGATACTATGCAAGGCTTCTGTGAACATATCAAGAAAAAAGACCAATAAAGTCACTATAAACACAGATCTTAAAACCCAAACACACATTAACTACACAAATGATTTAAGCAGAGAATGAAGTTCAAACTAAATATTGCTTTTAGCTCATGATTAAAAACACACGCTGAATGCAAATACTCCTAAATGCCAAAGAGTCTTCTGTTTCTCCAAATGGCAAATGGTTAGGATTATATAATTGAGAGATATTACTACTTGCAATAATATCTTTTCTCACAGGTAGTTTGAAGTCTAGCATATTCACTTTATGTTTGAAACAACAAATTTCAATGAAGCAGTGGTTCAGAAATTCCATTTCACATTAGGCAGGATTCTACAGAACAAGGATCAAGTCTTTCTTCTTGATCTAAGAAACCCACAGAGCCATCTCTTTTGGCATGGTTCTTGCTTCTTCTAAGCCTCACTTACTGGACTTATTTTAAAAAATTCCATTATAGACACATGAAGAAACAGTTGCTCCTACATATTTCTGGAGTCAAAAACTTAAAAGACCTAATTTATTTTTTTCCCATTTCCCCCCGCTAAATATGATGCATGGGTTGCCAGGCTCCTAGGACCATTCTCGATCTTCTGGAACAATGTAAATTGAAATTGCTTTTAGATCTTGTATCATAAGTGGAAGCAATTTTTTCTGTCTCAGCTCACTGACCCATGGAGGGAGAGAAATTCAATAGACAGTTAAATGAGCTGATGTATGTGGTTAAATTTAAGATTAAGAGCAGGGGATCTATAACTCCTCAAGAAATTTAAAAAAATTCAGTCTCATAATAAACTAAGAAGAAAGAAGAAAGGGCAGGAAAGAAAGAAAAAAAGAGAGGCAAGTAAAGACAGATACAGAGCAAGATTTACAGAGACAAGGAAGACACAGAGCACAGAGAATGCAGACTGTGTGGGCAGCAGACCCACCTTGTGGCCACTTAAGATACTGCCACACCAAACTCCGTTCCTGTCGCCTTTGGCAAAAAGAGGCCATGCAACAGGCTGTCAGAAGACCCTAGTTCCAATGGGGCTTTTGTCACTGCTCAGTCAGTATCAGTTGGGTAAGTCACTTGGCTTCTATAAGCCTGTTTCCATGCTTGACTTGCCCTTCACACCTCACAGGGTACTGTGAGGAACCAATGATATTCTTACAGAATCTATACAAATATTGGAAATTACAACATTGCAACTGCTAAAACACAAAAGACAACAAGAGTCTCCTGGACTAGCATGGGAGGTAAAGCATTCCCAATTCCCATCTTAATCAGGAAGTACAACTGAGAAAAGGGAGTCACAACTTTGCTTTTACATTAAAAAATAATGGAATGGGATTGAATGAGTTACAGAGCCAATATTTCCTTTCTAAATTCTATACCAAGAAACTGAAAAGCTAGTTTCCAAACCATTCACATGGTAGGAATCCCCTTTCCTATGTCCAGAGGGTCTCTAAACTGCCCAAAGGTCCTATTCATTCACTGTGCCCCCCACCCCAGGCCCTCCCTGTCATGCAGTCCACACAATGCAGGGTTCATCACTGAACTTGACAATGATTTTTTTTATTTTTGAGTACACAGATTATCACTGTGACTGAAGTCTTTTGCCAATAATTGGCTATTGCCTGTATCTGCTCTAATATTATTTGGTATTAAGTATAGCTGCAAGAGTAAAACTAATAATCATCACTAACTCAACTGTACATACCATACCCAACCTTTTAGCAGAAAAGCTCATTCTCTCATGTCCTGGTGAATCTGCAGGTTTTCCAGGATAAGTCAATTTCAAGAAAAAATTACTATTCTTCTCACCTGAAGCCATATGCAAGTAGGGAAAATCATCCAAAGTGTACCCTAACCATGTAGAGAGCTTTCCAGGACCAAAAGGAATTTTGTATCTAAGCAAATAATAATGTGAGCTGTGCGGGCTTGTTGACTTTAATTTCTTGGAAGCATAGGCAAGGAAAAAAAGACATCAGACACCTCCCATCTGGACTTGGGAAATAAAGAATCCATATATTATTAATGTGTTTCAAGCTAATGAAAACACAAAAGGTAAACCTTCGGCTAGATCTATTTTTAAGACTTGCCCAAATATCCACGTTAACACTTCTTTGTAAAACACTTGGAAGAAACTCAACAGAAAAGTCACTTATTCACTTGTCCAACCAATATTTATATGTCAGATCCTGTTCTTGTACTGGGGATTCAGCAATAAACAAAAAAGAGAAAGTGCCCTCTGTCAGAGGCTTAATTCCAGCACAGGCAGAGGGGAATGCAGACAATAACCAAACAAATACTGTTACGTAGAAATAAGTGAAATGTGGAAAATACAAAAGGATAAGGAGACAGGGTGGAAAGAGTTGGGGGAGTGCTACTGTAGACACTGTAATTAGAGAAGGCTTCTCTGGTGACACGTTCACTGAGCCTATGACTTAAGAGGTTTGGGTAAAGCCATGTGGGCATCAAGGAGAACAACATTACAGGCAGAGAGACCAGCCAGTGCAAAGGTCTGAGGAGGGAACAAGCTTCGCATGTAAGGAGGCTGGGGTGTCTGAAGTGGAAAGCATAAGGGGGAAAAGCAGCAGCAGCTGAAACTAGCCTGTCGGAGGGGAGATGGGGCCAAGTCTTGCAGGTCAACTCAAGGACTCTTGAATTTTATTCTGAGATAAGAAGCCATTAGAGTGTTAAGCATGTGAGAGATGAGATCAAGAAGAGTCTAGGTAGAAACCACTGTGGAAGCAGGAGGACCAAGGAAATTACTGGAAAAATGCCAGAAGAGAAGGGAAGAGATGATTAGACTAGGGCATGGGTAAGGAAGGAGTTGAGAAGTGATCAGATTCAGGATGTAGTCTGATGGCAGAGCTTGGATGTGGAGGACGAAGATGTAAAGTGTGAGAAAGAGAGTAGGAGGGGCTGGTATCACGTTTTCAGGTCTGAGCAACCAGGTCCTACAAACAGGAGACAGGGGCACTGAGAAAGGAGCAGGTTTTGGAGGGGAGGGGAAGAAATCATAAGCAAATAAGAGGCAGCACCTTCCTGTATGTAAACCAGGTAGAAAGAGTAGCTCTAAGAAGTTCAGAGCTCACGTGGCTCTGTCCTTTCCACAAAGCCATCATCAGTGTTACTGAAAAGAGTTTGTCTGCTGGAAAATCCAAGAAGGGAATACTCATAGTAGTTGCCATTGTTTCTTGAACCCTTACTCATCACCTGGCACGAAGGTAAACACTGTACACACACTGTGTTAATCCTCACATGTGAAAACACTCATCACAGCACCTGGCACACGGTAAAATACCACTACATGTTAACCATGGGACTTGTTAAGTATGTAGCATTTAAATTTAATAACTTTAATGACTGATTTCTGGAAGTTCTATTTCCTTTTTTTGTTGTTCAAATCCCCCATTCACTTTACATCAGGATTCCTACCATTTCTCAGTCTAACAGGTAGTTTTACGTATTCTTGCTTTTATAAACAGGCCATTCCAAAGTCCTAGCTTTATGCAGAGACTCAGTTTCAGCTGCCTCCAGAAGGCCCCAAATCATGTCATAACTTCATGAGCATTAATAATCCTAACACACAGTTTGGTCCCATATTCCCTTGGGATGCTCTTTTATTATCACACACATGAGCTTTAAGCAACTTTGTTTCAGGCACCTGGACATTTCTCCTTTTTCTTTCAAGTTCATCCAGGTATTTAAACATTTCTTGGGTCATACTTTATTTGGCATCTCCGAATGTTTAAAGAAGGGTAGCCTGAACTAGCTCACTATGACATATAACCAGAACCAGAAGTCCAATAATACCTTACAGATGAGGAAACGGTGCCTTAAATAGGTCTGTGCTCTATGCAGCAGACAGTGAAGCTTCTCTCCTGA
Source organism: Bison bison bison (assembly GCF_000754665.1). Lineage (NCBI taxonomy): Eukaryota > Metazoa > Chordata > Mammalia > Artiodactyla > Bovidae > Bison > Bison bison. The sequence continues at coordinate 692,517 of NW_011494765.1, read as the reverse complement.
CACAGAGGTTACAGTTTTACCCTCTGGAGTCACACCAAATAAACGTGACAGTCAGCCTTTTATGCACCCTATAAGCATCTCAATACAGCTATTTATTCTGTCTTCCATTTGCCTCCATCCTTCACATTCCAAACTAAACTCCCTCAATTATTTTTTCTTCTTTAAAAACAAAACTTTCATAACATGAACACAAGGAGATTCCTTTTTTTCAAACCTTAAAATAATACAAATCATAAATGCTCCACTGGAAGCGATAAACAGTGAATGGGTTTCCTTCATGTATTATTATTTTCATTTTAGGGAATTTATGTCCACAACAACAAAAACTGAAAGTTAAAGGATGACACAATACAAATCATGAAACCTGAGTTCTGCCACTAACTAGCTATACAAAATTAGGGGGCTTTGTGCTTTGGTTTGTCTTCAAAATTGGAATAATAATTCTTTCCCTAGAGTTCAAAATGGGGAAAGCAATGAGATTAATTCATAGGCTGTAATATATATGAAACAATTTAGAAAATTATACAATACAAAGGAAAACATTATTAATGTGTTATAAATGTTGACAGTTTTATCAGAAAGAGTGAGACACTAACAAAAGAATCTACATTAATGCAAAAATGACTTTACCTTCATGTTGCAAGCTAGTTCCATTAGTTTTTTTGCATTTTCTTCTGAGCGGTATCTCTTAGGAAGCTGAACCCTGAAGAATTTCAGGGCACCTTCAAAGTCTGTCAGTAGCAAGTCATCTTTGGAAGTCTTGAAGAAAGAAGAAAACACAACCATGTACAGAAAAGAAGCTTTTTTGCTATAAAGATGCTCAAGAAGTATTTCACAATCCCAGCACCTTTATAATCCCCAGAAGGTAACTCTGTAGCCTTTGCTAGAGCTGCGTGCATGTGTCCACTGTCAGGGTCAGTGCTAGAGCACAGCGGCTACTTACGATGAGATCAGAAATGCCAGATAGCCCAGCTTACAAACAAGTGTGCACTGTACCTTTAATAACCCAAGGGCGACGTTAAATATAACACTTATTCCCTAAAAGAGAAAACAGAGAAAACATTTTCAGTGTTTAGAACTGGACTAACTATTAAGCTATTTGTCTTCAGAATAGCCCGCAATTTTAGAGAGATTGTAAAAACTTGAATAAAGAAATGGAGTATCTTGAAAATATTTTGGAAAATAAAAATTACAGGGCCACCAATGAAAAACTAAAGGTAGACCCAGTTTCCCGTTCTTCTGAGAGAAGGGCTTTTCTACAGCTATTTTGACAGTTCAAGAATGCTTTCCAAAGTATACTATGCTTCCAAACTAAAAGATTAGTCATAAAATTGTGATCCCTCGTGAAATAATGCCTGGTGTCTCTTCCACTGCCCACTCGAAGGACAACAATCACCCTGTCCAGGAGTCCTATGTCCCAGAAATGAATCTGCTCAGGGTTCCCTCCAACCTGCCTTTCTTCATCTAATCATTCTAGGAGTGCTGGGGCAAAGGACAACTGAGGGGAGGCACCAACATCTGCTGACCAAGTTAAACTTTAAAAGTTTCTGGGCCTCAGTTTCTATAACTAATAGTCTCCCAATGGTTTTCTGAGCTAATTAGCTCAGAAAGTTTAAGTTACTCAGCCTGTCACCAGACCCACAGTAATTACTTAATAGTTGTTTATAATAGTGAAAAACTAGATAAAGGTTTGCGATTAGGAATCGGTTACCTAAATTACGATCTATCCAAAGAATGGAATATCTGACAGTAAGTAAGAGTAATGGTATATTTCTGGAATGCTGTTTTCTTATGTTTCAAGCTAGACAGAAGATACAGATTTTTAAATGGAATTTTGTATGTTTTAAATATGGGATAATTAAACAAAAAGGAGGATGGTACAGATGTATGTGTCTATAGATATTCAAGTATGAGATAAAAATAAGTTACTGAATAGCATATAAGCATAGTCATATTTTATATGCATATAAAGTCATAATATATATACCATATGAAAAAACTGTTCCACACAGAACTTACACATACACATATGTGAAAACACACAAAAAAAGGCTGAAAGAATATACATTAAATGTTAAAAGTAGTTTTCCTTTAGACTGGGATCAGAAGTATTTTCACATCATTTTGCTTATACTTTCTATAACAAACATGTATTATTTTTGAAATTAGCTTTTTCTTCTTAGGCACACCCTCCAAAACCTAAGACTAAGCTGTGGCAAAGACTGTTATTTACTATAACATCTATTTTCTTTTAGTAATAGACTCTCAAGTTTAAGAAAATTTCTAGGCAGCTTAAAAAAAAATTATCCTTAGCAGCTAGGGATATGTGGTCATGTACCTAAGTTCTGGCCAACAAGAGGTTAAGTGGAAATGCAGGTGGAAATTCCAGGAAGTGTCTTTTAAAAGAGGGGGTACACCTCCTCCGAACCCCTAAACTTCCTAGCTTAAATAAAGAGATAGTGTTTGGACCACTCATCAGCCATACAGAACAGAGCTGCACTCTGGGCAAGGCAGTTACTGCCTGTGACACAGGAGGGAAACTACCAACAAAAGCTTAAGTGCTGTGGCCTCTGATACGCACCTCACATAAAAGCAGGTCGATGATATGGAAGACCATGTACAGAGGGAACTTCGCAGTGAAGAGCGTAAGAAACCACTGGGAGGCATACATGTGCGCTTCAAGGCTTATGTCCAGGAAGTGGTTGTACAGGTCAGGGATGTACTCCTGAAACAGCAGACTGATTAGCTTTATGCACATATGCAGCTGTTTAACTCTCACTCAGGAGGCTCATAAATCTGCCAACAATAGGTCAAAAATGTCATATATTTGTGTTTTTATAAAAACTGAAAAAGTGCTCAGAAGAACACTTATCATCTGGTATGAGACTGGCACTGGACTCTCATTTTCAGTTCACAAAGCAGCTCTGAAGAGGAATCCCCACATGGTGACAAGTATCTGAAAGGACAGTTTTTCTAAGTTATGAAATGTTTGGCAAAGTTTGTTTCACTTTTGTTAGGAGATTCCCAACCAGTCAGCTTCAGAGCCTTGGTAAGTATTTCTAGACTGAGTTTGCTGTGTTAAAATAAAGGCTCCTACACCCATCTGATCTTCTGGGTGTTTATGAGACTGAAAACCCGGCTCACACCCATCAGGTTAACACCTTATTAATCTTGGCATCATTATTACATGGAGAGAAATGAAATACACTAAACCTGATCCTGGATGGCTAAGGAATCACTACTGCTCCTTGGCACCATTTCTTCAATCCTGTTCTTCCCAGTCCTGCACCCTTATCGGCAAATGCAAGCTGGATTCTCTTTTTACCTGCATGAGGCGCTCCAACTGGTAAAATTTGCAATGCAAATCTTCAAAGTTTTGTTTGAAAAGTTCCCTGAGACCATAGTCAAACATGATCTTGACCAGAACACTGAATGCTTGTTCCTCAGGCATCTGTAACAGGGAAAAAGGGAATGGGTGGGAGGATCAAAAATACATACAGAAGTTTTCTCAGTATGTAAAATTCATCCCTAAACTCTCTTATTTGAATACTAGGAAATTTAGTGGTATGCAGTAACTCAGATCTCAGTTGTGTTATGTTTTATAACATTCATTCTTTCAACCAGGAAATATTTAATAATGCCTACTCTATGTCAGACACTGTTGCTGTCCTTGAGGAGCCTCTCATACAATTAATAACTAAATCTCCTACAATAACTAAAATGAATTAGAAAGATCAGTGGGAACACAAGAACAAAAAAGACTGAGTATTCCAGAGGGAGCTAGGAATAGGCTTTAGAGGGAGGACAGGATTCGAACTGAGTAAGAACAGGCCTACTACACGAGTATATGTTTCACCTTCCCCAAATCACGAGACCTTTGTTAAATCATTTTACCTCCTTAACTGTGAATTCATTTCAGTAAAAATGTTCTTCTTCCTCATTGTTGCTAAAAACATGGCTAGTTACAGAAGAACCTTATGTATTCTAATATTTGGAGTAATGCTTCAGGTATTATAGTAACGCTTGCAGTAACACTTAAGATACTACAAAAAGCTTCCCTCACTTCACTTCTATTTACAAACGCTACCACTTAATATATCTTCCGTAACTTTACGGAAAAATATCTTCTTGAGAACTTGGCAAATGTCTAGTTTTCAAAATATAAAAAGAACACTGGAAATATTTAAGGCATGATGTGACCACAGCAAGCTTCTCAAATGTCAGGAAGGTGAATGGGTTTCTGTTGAAGACGACGACGACGGTGGGCTGAGCAAAGAAACTGGGAATAAAGCAAAGCTAAAGAGCAAATCAGACTAAGTAGTGAAATGAGAAAAGGATAGCAAATCATTGTTGGAAAGGTAAGGGCTTCGGGGGCAAAGGACCAGACCTTTGAGGTCTTTATCATCAAGACAACTTCACTCTTCACTCGCTGAGGGAGACATGGCCTGCCTAGAGTGACATTTCTGATGTTACGCAGCACATGTGCCCCTGCTCTGAATCAAACACTTATTTTAAACACAGTGGCAAGCAGCATAGAGTTCAAACCAAGATACTGGGGATTTGATCGGGAAACTCATTTTAAAAGTGTTGTGGTACTTAAATGGGGATAAATGTCCTTGCACTAAAGTTGAGAACAAAGACAAACCATACAGACTTGGTGAGACTCTGAGATATTAAAGTATGATGAAAACAACAAAACAAAAATTTAAAACTTGACCTCATGATGCAGTGTTAATCAGCTTGAAGGTGAGAATCATTTCACAATGCATAGTATATCAAATCATCACATTTTACACTTTATATACACAATTTTAATTTGTCAATTACATGTAAATAAGACTGGGGAAAACAAACTTGACTTTTTCTTTATCAATGTCATAGCTTTGTCAAATTTTTGCATGCCTACCAATACCAAGCAGCTAGGTTCATAGCAAGAAGATGTAAAGTGGTTTTGTTACACTTGTATTACAACCTACACAAAATGGATTAAACCTCTTCCAACAACTTCCTCTCCTTAGAGAAACAAAATCTAGACTGCGTGGCCTGGCCTCCACAGCTCTCCTTCAAATCGGTCTTGGCCTCTCTAGCTCCCTCCCCCCACTCCCCATGGCTCCTGATGCTCCGGTCACACTGCCCTTCTTTCAGTTCTTTCCAGATGCCAAGTTTTCCCCATTTCAGGGCTTCTATATACTATACTCGGAGAAGGCACTGGCACCCCACTCCAGTACTCTTGCCTGGAAAATCCCATGGCTGGAGGAGCCTGGTGGGCTGCAGTCCATGGGATCGCTAAGAGTCGGACACAACTGAGTAACTTCACTTTCACTTTTCACTTTCATGCATTGGAGAAGGAAATGGCAACCCACTCCAGTGTTCTTGCCTGGAGAATCCCAGGGATGGGGGAGCCTGGTGGGCTGCCATCTACGGGGTCACACAGAGTCAGACATGACTGAAGCGACTTAGCAACAGCATATATTATACTATTCTCTTTGCCGGGAATGCGCTACTCTCCACTCTAGTTCTCAAAATAGTTCTATTATTTTTAGAACAATGTTTAAAGAAAGTTAAATGATACAGAAAAGTACAAAAGAGAATGGATGCCCCTTCTCCTTTTTCAGGGTTCCTGTTAGAGGTTACCTTGCCAGAGAAGTCTGTAAATGAGGCTTCCTTGTTATTATCCTGTATCACACTTTTCACTGTACCTTCACAGAACCACTGAAATTAACAATGACATACATGCACTGCTTTTTTGCCTACAACTAGCTCTGCATCCACAAGGACTGGGCCATAGTTACTTGATTCACTCCTGATGTCTATCTAGCACAGTTCAAACCGTAACAGGTGCTCAAAAACTCCCCTACCATCATCTATGGGGTATTTTTACCAAACATTTTAACTTGAATCATGAGGAAATGATCAGACAAATCAAGAATTTGGGATGTCTTACAAGGCTTGAATTTTCCAAATTGTCAATGGCATGGGACACACAAAAAGACAAAGAGGACAGTTTAGATTAAAAATAAAAAGCAATGACAATCAAATGCGATGTTTGAATCTTTACTGATCTGGGTTAGGGAAAAAAGAGCTATAAGGATTTCACTGAGCGAACAGGGAAACTGAATGTGGACTGTGGGTAAGACATGCTGACTTGTCAGATCTGCCTGTGATACTCTGGTTAGGTCCTCAGGAGACACATACACAAGTATTTAGGAGTGGAATACTTTGATATTTGCTACTTATATTATCCAAAAGTAATTTCAAAAAATTCTTCCATAAAAATATAAAACACCCGTGTTCTGTGTGTGTGAAAAAGGAAGGAAAAGAGATGCAGAGAAGGCAGTGTGGAAGAATAATGAACTGATAAATTAAGTCAAGTGTATACAGGTGTTCACCTTAACAATTTTTCAATTCTGTTGTGGATTTAAAGAAACACTAAGAAGAGGGAGGATAAAGGTCTTTGCTGAATGAATGAATAAAATGGCACGGAAGCAAGCCAACTTTGCCGTTCTAGCCCAATACATAAATCTCAAAGCAAAGACTGATGACAGCGGCTACTTTAGAGAAGATAAAACGTCCTCAAAGGGTTTAACCAAGACTAAAGTCTATCCAATTATCCTAGTAATAAAAAAAGTTCTGCCCTTGTACCAATTTTCAACACTGTCATTTATTTTTACCATGTTTCTCTCCCATGATGACATTATATTAAGAAAAAGGTTTCCGGATATAGGAGTTAACACTCATGCACTAGAGTCTGCCCAAAGGCAATACAAAGCCGTGATCAAGTCTGAGGCAGGACATGTGTTAAGAAATACACAGAGACCTAATTACTCACATGGAGAAGCAGAACAGCAGCGAGAAATGACTGGCCTTGGCAATAGCCAATCTCTTCATCATACACAGAGTAAGCCTGGGGGGGAAAACCACAGGAGGTGTAAATGAATGTAGCCAGTCTTAAAAACAAAACACAACACAAAACTTTATTTATTTGGCTGCATTGGGTCTTAGTTGCAGCATGTGAGGTCTTTGAGTTGTTGTACGGGGGATCTAGTTCTCTGACCAGGCAGGGATCGAACCTAGGCCCCTTACCTTGGAAGCTGGGAGTCTCAGCCAACGGACCACCCGGGAAGTCCCAAATGCAGTCACTCTTGAGTCATATTTGCCTTATAGAAACTCGGAACACAGGAACCCCAAAAATGCTACCCCCACTCCACTATGGCATTCTGATGGTCACTGAATGATGCAAACATTTCTCTTCAATTCCAACTTTTCTTTACAATACATAAACCTGTCACGCCACTTCTTGTAGCCAGGGAGCAGTAAGGTTAAGCAAAAATTATTTTAGCACTAAAAAAAAGGTTGTCATTCTGTCTGTCTTTGCTCACACTTTTCTTTCTTCTCTGCCTGGAAAACGTGCTCTTCCTTAAGGTTCCAAACATATCCCATTTTCCCAGGATTCTTTCTCTCCTCGGCAGGTCTATGGTACTTACTACAAATGTATGCTTATTACAGCACTTAACATACTGCATTTTAGAGGTCCCTCCTCTCTACTAGACTACTAACTTCATATGGGCAGGGGTGGTGCCCTATTCAACCTAGCAGCACATCAACACATACCAGGCACTCACCAAACACTGTCAATGTTTATATGTGTAAACATGCTTTCATAAATTCAGGTGAAATTCAATATAATCTCATTATATCCCCCACTTTGTCAAATTTTATCTGATGAGAGGGCCTACAGAACAAGAAACACCCATCTTTTCCAAAGACAAGATGCACAGAGAGATTTAGAAATGATCTTTTATAATTTAACGAGACAACTTTCTACCTATCAAATCAGTAGAAACTAACAAGTGTTAAAACCAGTTTCATTAAGGCTGTTAAAAACTAGCAGTAACATATGCTAACACAGGTCTGTGGAAAGCTATTTGACAATACGGATGAAGGTACTAATCAACATTTGATTAGTAAAGAAAGAATAAAGGTTTCACAGTGAATAGTTGTGCTGGAACTCCACAACTGCTAATGTCTGGTCTGGCTCTTAGGCCCACTACTTACATTCCTTATTTGTATGATGAGAATAATCACAGTATTTATATAATAGAGCTGATGTATTATTCTCAGTCCCCTCAAGTAAAGTACTTAGTGTATGGCTTTACCAATTATGTCCTGGGATAAAAACCTATTGAATTTTCTATAGGTAAAGAATGGAGGGGAGCATTCCTGAAGGAATGCATACAGACATGAAAGTACGTAACACATTTGGGAAATGTTTGGAATATAAGGTTCATGGAGGCTGTAAGGAAATATGGGGAAGAAAAGGCATTTCATTAATTCATCAACATTTAGTGAGCACCTACTATAATACGGCATGCACCGTGCCAAGGGCTACAGATGCTAATATATTTAAGAAATGATTCTTGCCCTTGAGAATTTCACAGTTCAGTTGGGAAGTCTGACAAGCAAATCAACCAGAGTACAGTGAGAAGTTCAATATGACTGAAGCATAAAATATTTAGGGAATAAGCCAGGATATATTACAGAATGCCTTTAATACTAAGCTAATGGATTTAGGAACAGGAAATAAACTAAGGAATTTTGATTCCATTCTGGGGGTTTAACGGAGGCCACTAAAATGATCCTGTTCTAGGGTCAACACAGAGAAAATAATAAATAGGCTTGAACCCAAAGGCAGGGAGACTAATGCAAGGCAGCTTTTATGTAAGTGCCAGCAACATATGATAGTGGCCTGTACCAGGGCAGTGAATAGAGAGGGAAGTACTGCTGCAAGAGACAACAATCATATCAAACCGAACGTGGCCAAAGGAAGGAACTGAAAAAAAACTGAAAAATGATTGTATCTTCAGCAAGACAACAGCATGGGGGTAAAAGGACTATTTTTCATTAAAAGAGATGTAACAACTAACCACAGTGGGAATATTGCTGGATCCTGATTCTAACTAAACTGTACAGACATTTAGGGAAATCTGATTATGGAACAGCAACTGGATGGTACTGCTCATTAATGCCACAGGTGGATAATGATCTTATTTTTTGATGTGCGGTGAAGACTTATTTTTTTGATGTGTGGTAATGTTTGAAGTTTGCTTTAAAGCACTTTAGGGAAGATGAAGCAACTGTGGCAATATGCTGATAAATTCTGGGTAAGGATATAAACAAACTCATTTACACTATTCAACTTTTATGGATGTTTGAAAATTTTCATAATGAAGTATGTTTTTAAATGGACCATATTATTATACCTTTTCTGATATACTTGACAGACTTCCGCAAGGATATCAAAAAGCAGCTGGAAATTCAGGCCTTGAGCTAATGTAGATTCGGAAACACTTATGCAGTGGTGACAGCTGAGGCTGTAGGGTGGAAGGAGTCACCCAGGGAGACAGTGGAGAGCTACAGTAACCAGCGGCTGAGCACCTAGAGGAAGGCCTCTGTTTTAGGAACTCACGCGCGTGAGATAAAAAGTCATGTGGGAGGGAATCAACGAAATTGTTACAGAAGTGAGAGCTTAACCAGGAGGAGGAGAAATCAGGAGCAGATAGAGCTGTAATTAAGATCATCATGAGAGAGAAACCACAGCGTAGGGGGTCAGGAGTATGGGATCAGAGTCAGTGAGAACAGGGTTTCCTTCTGGGACATTTTTCAGGAAGGTGAGGGATAGTTAGATTGTTTCCTTAAATGGGAAGCACAACTGAGAAGGGTTTAAAAAGGATGATGACAAGAGGATCACAACAGAAATGATAGCTCTATAAGTTCTATGAGGAAACTGAAATTAACCCCAAGAAATAGTTCGCTAAGTTCCAAGCGTCTTTATAGTTTAAAGCATCTGGTTTATCACTGGGGCTTCCCTGGTGGCTCAGACAGTAAAGTATCCTCCTGCGATGCAGGTGACCCGGGTTGAATCCTGGGTCAGGATTTCCCCTGGAGAAAGGAATGGCTACCCAATGTAGTATTCTTGCCTGGAGAATTCCATGGACAGAAGAGTCTGGTGGGCTACAGTTCATGGGGTCGCAGAGTCAGACATGACTGAGTGGCTAACACTTCCAATTTATCATTGGAGACATTATCATTTTATTGCTAGTCTGTCCTAAAACTAGCTGTTGGTTTTGCCTTCTCAACCGTAATATGCAAATTCCTTGAAGGTATGTCTTGTGCCTTGTACTTCCTATATAGTAGGTGCTACATAGGTACTTGCTTAGTTTTAGGGGGAATAGACCAAAGCCTAGTTCTGAGGACCAAGAAAGTCAAATTCATCACTTACAATGTGAATACTAAAAAGGAGTTTGTAATGCTGTAGGACTCAGAGGCTTTTAACATAAAACCAACTCGTGAGTCTAAATGTGGTGCCAGGGAACTATTGACTGAAAGTCCTGATTAAAAGAAATCCTACCATTTTATTTTAAATTATTTCCTGTTCACCATGAATCTAAAATTGTGTTGTTACTTTTGGTTTTACAAAAACTATTCTCTTTTTTTGCATTCTTGGACATAAAATACAAATTACATTTTGCAGTTATCTTTTGCATAATTCCAAAGGAACAGAATAACCACCTAAAACAGGCTTTTTTTCAGTATGAAATACCTTGCATATTTTATATAAAGAATCTTGTCCATCTCCTCCTGTGTCCTTAAAGTAGTCATGGGCTGGGAACGTCCGGTTAATATCACGAGTGATAGCACTGTCCTGGGGAGACTCCTGTGGAAACACCAGGAAGCAGAAGGTTCAGTAGTCAGTGATGGATGTACTTGTCTAGGCTAATACAACAAGGTTGTCTTCTAATTTACCTGCTTTAAAATGCTGCAGGAACATACATACACACATGCATGCCTGCGTCTTCAGGGAAGGAAAAGTAAATACTAAGAGGGGAAAAAAAAAAAAGAAAAGAGACCCGTTTCACTGTATACACCTCATGTATATTCCATCTCTGCTGCAAGGAAGTGCAGGTGATAACCTTTCTATTGTTAAGAAGGAAAATGTGTTTCCAAGCGGATTTCCCATAGGAAAACACTCAATCTAACCTCAAAAGAAAGAGGCAAAATGCTCCTGTTAGAAAAACTGGGTACAAAAATTGCTGCTTTAATTGATCCTTTGGCACAAAACTAATGGGCCAGGTTCTCAAAGGGAAAACACAAGTTCCCGGATTGGAACTTACCCAGGGGCAAATGGCATAAAAACTCACATAGCCGTCTACTCAATATGAAACTAGACTATCAAATGCCAAGGGAAAAAAGAAAAAAAAAATGCCAAGGGATTCAAATGGGCTATGGGAAAATATCCCTTGCTTTTTTACCAATGGAGAAAAACTGTTTCCTCTTCTACAATAAGTAATTAAAACTAAATGAATGTCAGTAATGCACAAAATATGCCAAACACCCAGCTATTTCTAATAGCTTCCCTTTGTTAAATTTTATTTGCTCATGTGCTAAAGAATTGGAGCACAGAAACATGACCTTCTGTTTTAACAACGCATTGTCCTCATAGCTAAGACAACAGACTTGATTCTCCTCAGTGAGACTGCATTATATTCAGCACACCATCCAAGAGCCTGATACTCTTGTTTCAAATGAAAAATTAGTAATTTTTTTTTTGGGTCTTGTAATTTTTCTAGCCTTTTAGGTAATCAGGTTCCCAGGGCCGTAAATATTTTACAGTTGTGCAATCTAAAATAACTTTACATTAAAAAAATTTTTTACTGTATAAATTTGACATGTTAACATCATGTAAATTTACAGTGTAGAGCATGTTACTCTCCATGGAGTCGCAGAGTCGACTGAGTGACACTTTCACTTTGATACATTTATACTGTATTGTAAAATGATTGCCAGTATAGCAGTATCACATTGTAGTTCAGTATTGCTGTCTACATACATACTGTGCATTAGATTTTTGGCTTATTTACTACTCATTATTACTACTCATTACAAAGTTTGTATGCTTAAAAACTAGTCTTATCCTTTCAACCTCCATCACTAGTGAGCTAACTTTAAGCCTGTGCTCTTTCTTAACCTGCAAACTATTTAAGCCTACAGTGACACTGCCAAACTGCTTTCCAAAGAGATTTACTGGCAGACTACCAGGATTTTTTTATTTTTCTGACTACTAGTTTTTAATGCATCATTAACAACAGTCAGGGCAGCTCTGAGCTGTGGTGATCCCTGACAGCACAAAATGCAAGGTGAGAATTAAAGACTACAGTTGTTATTACAGCTTCTAGGCTGTAACACACGGAGAGGAAACAGAGCTGGGGATAGGGAGTACTTCCCTGAGTTGAGAAAACAGACAGCAGAATTCAGGGAGGGCAAGGTAGCTAGACTCTGCAGCTCAGAGTACCAAAGAGAAAAGCTGAACAGAAGGAGGTCTGCAAAGCTACCTAGAGGGGTCCCTATGAGTCACAAAATCATAAAGAAAAAGATGATAACCTGGAATTCATCAAATTAAAAATCTTTAATATTCAAAACTTACTGTTAAAAACATGAAAAATGGAAGCCATGAACAGGATAAATCACCTATACAATCTATCTGATAAGTGATTTATATCTGAAACATATAAAAGGCAACAAACAACTGATTTAAAGGGAGGAGGGGAATGGTGGTAAAAGATGGAATAAATGTTTCACAAAAGAAGACACAAGAGATGGCAAATAAGCACATGAAAAATTTCAACATCATTAGTTATCAGCAAAATGTAAATTAGAAGTACAATGAGATTTCTCTGCATGGTCACTAAATGCTAAAATGAGAAGTACCCAATATATAAAGGACTAGTAAAGGGTGAAGAACAACTTGAACTCTCATACATTGCTGGTGGGAATGCAAAATGGTACAAATACTATAGAAACCATTTGCAAGTTTCTTATAAAGTTAAACATACGCTTATCATGCAATTTAGTGACTCATGTCTACATAGTTATCCAAGAGAAATGAAAATAAAAATGCATGTAAATACTTGAATTCAAATGTTTGTAGCAGTGTGATTCCTGATGGCCCAAACTGGGCTCCAGTGGGTAAATGGATAAAGAAACTGTGGTACATGCATATAGTGATGGAATACTACTCAGCAATAAAAGGGGAAAAACCCAGTGATAATGCAACATGATAGATCACAAAAGCATGAGACTGTATGAAATAAGACAGACATAAAAGACCACTTTCTATAATTCCATGTATATGAAATTCTACAAAAGACAAATCACAAGGTACAGAAAGCAGATCAATGTTTGGAAGTGGCTGGGGCTCAAGGGAGAAGGCTGATATTTGGAAAAACTAATACAATATTATAAAGTTTAAAAATAAAATAAAATTAAAAAAAAAAGAGCGAAGACAACTTTTTAATATGCATATTAAAAAGCAGAGGCATTACTTTGCCAAGAAAGGTTTTTCTAGTCAAAGCTATGGTTTTTCCAGTAGTCATGTATGGATGTGAGAGGTGGACCATAAAGAAAGCAGAGCGCCAAAGAACTGATGCTTTTGAACTGTGGTGCTGGAGAAGACTCTTGAGAGTTCCTTGGACTGCAAAGAAATCCAACCAGTCCATCCTAAAGGAAATCAGTCTGAATATTCATTGGAAGGACTGACGCGGAAGCTGAAACTCCAATATTTTGGCCACCTGATGCAAAGAACTGATTCACTGGAAAAGATCCTGATACTAGGAAAGATTGAAGGCGGGAGAAAGGGATGACAGAGGATGAAATGGTTGGATGGTATCACCAACTCAATGGACTGAGTTTGAGTAAGCTCCGGAGTTGGTGATGGACAGGGAAGCCTGGTGTGCTTGCAATCCATGGGGTTGCAAATCGTTGGTCATGACTGATCAATTGAACTGAACTGAAGTAAGAGTGAATGGAAGTGATGGAATTATTTTTGAAGTGATGGAATTATCCATCACATCCATAGTACTAATTAAAACATGTTGTATTGTTCACTTAAAGCTGGTGAATTTTTTGTACATATATCACATCTAAATAAGGTGATTTTAAAATGGAAAACAGCTTTTCGGCCGGAACGGCCATCTTCCAGTGATTCGCCAAGATGACCAACACAAAGGGAAAGAGGCGGGGCACCCGCTACATGTTCTCCAGGCCTTTCAGAAAACATGGAGTTGTTCCTTTGGCCACATACATGCGAATCTACAAGAAGGGTGATATTGTAGGTATCAAGGGAATGGTTACTGTTCAAAAAGGAATGCCCCATAAGTGTTACCATGGCAAAACTGGGAGAGTCTACAATGTCACCCAGCATGCTGTTGGCATCATTGTAAACAAACAAGTTAAGGGCAAGATTCTTGCCAAGAGAATTAATGTACATATCAAGCATATTAAGCACTCTAAGAGCCGAGATAGCTTCTTGAAACGTGTGAAGGAAAATGATCAGAAAAAGAAGGAAGCCAAAGAGAAAGGGACTTGGGTTAAGCTGAAGCGCCAGCCTGTTCCACCCAGAGAAGCACACTTTGTGAGGACCAATGGAAAGGAACCCGAACTGTTGGAGCCCATTCCCTATGAATTCATGGCCTGATGGGTGTAAAAATAAAGACCCGGATTGTGCAAATGAAAAAAAAATAAATAAAATGGAAAACAAACAAGAGAGGATACACATACAATGAAACAAGAGTCTCTGGATGATTCAGGTCCTTTAGATTAAGAATTCCCACTACTAGTTTAGCTGCTGCTAAGTCACTTCAGTCGTGTCCGACTCTGTGCGACCCCATAGACGGCAGCCCACCAGGCTCCCCCGTCCCTGGGATTCCCTAGACAAGAACACTGGAATGGGTTGCATTTCCTTCCCCAGTGCATGAAAGTGAAGAGTGAAAGTGCAGTTGCTCAGTCGTGTCTGACCCTTTGCGACTCCATGGACTGCAGCCTACCAGCTTCCTTCGCCCACGGGATTTCCCAGCCAAGAGTACTGGAGTGGGTTGCCATCACCTTCTCCAACTAGTTTAGCTATATGTACCTAAAAAATGAAAATGATGCCAATTCATCTTTAAGGCCTTAAAACCAGGGGCTTAGCTTAGAGTCAGATGTATCTGGGTTTAAAAGCTGGCCTTACTCTCTTACTTGGCTGAGAAACTTAAGGTAAGCTTGTCTTCTCTGGTTAATATAATCTACCTTATGAAGTTGTAATGATGGTCACTTTAAATAATCTATAAATTATAAACATGTAAAGAGCTTCCAAGGCTTCCCTGGTGGCTCAGTGGTAAAGAATCTGCCTGCAATGAAGGCGAAATTGGTTAGCTCACCTGGGAAGATCCCCTGGAAGAGCAAATGACAACCCTCTAGTATTCTTGCCTGGGAAATCCGATGGACAGAGGAGCATGGTGGGCTACAATCCACTGGGATCATAAGACAGTGGGGTATCACTTAGTGACTGAAACAACAACAAAGAGCTTCCAGAACTGCCTGACACATATATAAAGCACCTGATAAAAGTGAAAGCAAGCACAGCGTCCAGCACCCTGAGAGCTGGGGCTGTCCTCTAAACACACGCACATCCACACACAAATAAGCACATACTCATGCACACAAATGTGCGTGTGCACACACACTGTTATAGAGTACACACACGGTTCACAGAATGTGTATTGTTTTTACTTTTTTTTTTTTGTTTTTACTTTTGAATATCTTATTTTCCTATAAAACTATTTACATAGGGTTAGAAACTGTGATTTAGTTTTGTAACTTCCAGAGCTTAGCAAAATCATGACACACACTTAGTGCCTGATAAATATATCAAAGAAAAATCCAAAAGCTTCCTTAAAATTGAGTGATGACAATGCTCATGTGATCAACAGCTCTCCCCAAACCACAATCTCTAATGCTAATGTTTATTAATTCAAGAATCATGTGAAAGAGGCATGAGACCAATCAGAAGAGAACCTTATTAATAATTAAAGACATTCTGACTAAATACCTGAAAAAAAAACCAAGACTGCTATGATGATTGATTCATTAGTGACTTTCAAATTGTGTCATATGCAGGCAAGAGAATAACTGTGATGAGACATAGAACAGAGCCCCACCTTGTGCCTTCTCTTTATTTTTTAACAAAATAAGAAAGTAAGGTTATTTTAAAAAATTAAGTGCCTTATCAGTACCTTTAGGGAAGTATATTGATTTTACCAAGCCATCCCAAAACTGAAAATTTGTTTCCTCAGGGGTTTTATTATGAAATATTTCAGTAATGACAAAAGTATAGAGAACATATAATGAATACACATGTGATTATCAAGATTAAGAAAGCAAACATCATAGATACAACTCTGTACACCTAATTCGAATCTGTTATGCCCTCTTCCTCCTTTTATAGTTAACCACTATCCTGATTTTGCTATCATTGCCAGGCATATTTTAATGTATATGTTATGTACATATATGTGTGTAGATGCATGTATTAATATATGTATATGAATACAGTATCTACAAACCATATATATTCTTTACAGAATGTTTAAAGTATTTTCTTTAAATGACATTATAATCCATGTCCTCTTCAGTAGCTTCTTTTATTCAATACTATATCATACAGTGGAAGTGAAAAATAGATTTAAGGGCCTAGATCTGATAGACAGAGTGCCTGATGAACTATGGAATGAGGTTCGTGACACTGTACAGGAGACAGGGATCAAGACCATCTCC
>NW_011494765.1:674923-675770 GCF_000754665.1 Bison bison bison | reverse complement strand
GAAAAGGTCAGTTTTCATTCCAATCCCAAAGAAAGGCAATGCCAAAGAATGCTCAAACTACTGCACAATTGCACTCATCTCGCGCGCTAGTAGAGTAATGCTCAAAATTCTCCAAGCCAGGCTTCAGCAATATGTGAACCGTGAACTTCCTGATGTTCAAGCCGGTTTTAGAAAAGGCAGAGGAACCAGAGATCAAATTGCCAACATCAGCTGGATCATAGAAAGAGCATGAAAGTTCCAGAAAAACATCTATTTCTGCTTTACTGACTATGCAAAAGCCTTTGACTGTGTGGATCACAATAAACTGTGGAAAATTCTGAAAGAGATGGGAATACCAGGCCACCTGACCTGCCTCTTGAGAAATCTGTATGCAGGTCAGGAAGCAACACTTAGAATTGGACATGGAACAACAGACTGGTTCCAAATAGGAAAAGGAGTACGTCAAGGCTGGATATTGACACCCTGTTTATTTAACTTATATGCAGAGCACATCATGAGAAACGCTGGACTGGAAGAAACACAAGCTGGAATCAAGATTGCCAGGAGAAATATCAATAACCTCAGATATGCAGATGACACCACCCTTACAGCAGAAAGTGAAGAGGAACTCAAAAGCCTCTTGATGAAAGTGAAAGTGGAGAGTGAAAGAGTTGGCTTAAAGCTCAACATTCAGAAAACAAAGATCATGGCTTCCGGTCCCACCACTTCATGGGAAATAGATGGGGAAACAGTGGAAACAGTGTCAGACTTTATTTTGGGGGGCTCCAAAATCACTGCAGATGGTGACTGCAGCCATGAAATTAAAAGACGCTTACTCCTTGGAAGGAAAGTTATGACCAACCTAGAT
>NW_011494765.1:674288-674823 GCF_000754665.1 Bison bison bison | reverse complement strand
ATCAAGACCATCTCCATGGAAAAGAAATGCAAAAAAGCAAAATGGCTGTCTGGGGAGGCCTTACAAATAGCTGTGAAAAGAAGAGAAGCGAAAAGCAAAGGAGAAAAGGAAAGATATAAACATCTGAATGCAGAGTCACAAAGAATAGCAAGAAGAGATAAGAAAGCCTTCTTCACGGATCAATGCAAAGAAATAGAGGAAAACAACAGAATGGGAAAGACTAGGGATCTCTTCAAGAAAATCAGAGATACCAAAGAAACATTTCATGCAAAGATGAGCTCAATAAAGGACAGAAATGGTATGGACCTAACAGAAGCAGAAGATATTAAGAAGAGATGGCAAGAATACACAGAAGAACTATACAAAAAAGATCTTCACGACCCAGATAATCACGATGGTGTGATCACTGACCTAGAGCCAGACATCCTGGAATGTGAAGTCAAGTGGGCCTTAGAAAGCATCACTACGAACAAAGCTAGTGGAGGTGATGGAATTCCAGTTGAGCTATTTCAAATCCTGAAAGATGATGCTGTCG
>NW_011494765.1:644398-674188 GCF_000754665.1 Bison bison bison | reverse complement strand
AACAAAGATCATGGCTTCCGGTCCCACCACTTCATGGGAAATAGATGGGGAAACAGTGGAAACAGTGTCAGACTTTATTTTGGGGGGCTCCAAAATCACTGCAGATGGTGACTGCAGCCATGAAATTAAAAGACGCTTACTCCTTGGAAGGAAAGTTATGACCAACCTAGATAGCATATTCAAAAGCAGAGACATTACTTTGCCAACAAAGGTTCGTCTAGTCAAGGCTATGGTTTTTCCAGTGGTCATGTACGGATGTGAGAGTTGGACTGTGAAGAAGGCTGAGCGCCAAAGAATTGATGCTTTTGAACTGTGGTGTTGGAGAAGACTCTTGAGAGTCCCTTGGACTGCAAGGAGATCCAACCAGTCCATCATAAAGGAGATCAGCCCTGGGATTTCTTTGGAAGGAATGATGCTAAAGCTGAAACTCCAGTACTTTGGCCACCTCATGCGAAGAGTTGACTCACTGGAAAAGACTCTGATGCTGGGAGGGATTGGGGGCAGGAGGAGAAGGGGACAACAGAGGATGAGATGGCTGGATGGCATCACTGACTCAATGGACGTGAGTCTCAGCGAACTCCGGGAGTTGGTGATGGACAGGAGGCCTGGCGTGCTGCGATTCATGGGGTCACAAAGAGTCGGACATGACTGAGCGACTGATGATCTGATGATATTGTAATGATTAATCTATGGTGATAAACATAGCTCAAGTGGATTTAACTGTATAACTATGTAGTTATTTATGTATAGAGTTATTTATCTATTCTACTGTGGATAAACATTTAGATGATTTCAACATTTTCCACTACAATGTGATAATAAAGATTCACGCGTCTTCTCAAAACAAAAAAGAGAAAGAAATAGAACAGAGTAAAGACTGGGTCCTTCAGCTCAAAATGCAAAATAAATCATCCTGCAATTATCAAGAGAATGATACAAAAGGAGTCTATATTAATATATATTACTGTGGGTTAATAGTTTTTATTTAGCCTAGGATATATGAATTCTCTTCAATTCAGTTTTATGTATGTATTTTTGGCCACACTGTGCAGATTGCAGGATCTTAGTTCCCCAACCAAGGATTGAACCTAGGACCCCACAGTGAAAGCGCCAAGTCCAACCTCTGGACTGCCAGGGAATTCCCTTGAATTAAAATTAAAACTCAGTTTTAATTTTAACAAACACACAGAATATAAAATAGCAACACAAAGAGAAAACTACAGGCATGTTGGGAGTTAAGAAATCTTTGAAATAAAACTGTTTCATGAATAGCTCAAACAACAACAGATTGTTGTTATCTGCTTCAATTGTGAAACTGCAGCATGACAAAAACTTATTGCACCCCTAGAGTCATTTAGAGGAAAAATAATTGGATTTCACCAAAATTAAAAATTTTCTGCTTATAAAATGTGTCATTAAGAGAAGAAATAGGCCAGTAGTACATGTATCTGAAAAGGAACTATATTCAGAATATATATAAAAATATAAAGACATGACCTAATAAAATGGGCAAAAATTTGAGCAGACACATTAGATAAGTAAATGAAAAGGCAGTTACCAGGACAATGCCAATTAAAACCACAATGAGCAAGTTAGTCAGAGCCTCTACTAAAAAGAATGAGTTTTTGGTGATGAGGGGAGAGCTACTACCTGGAACACTCTGTAGAGAATAATTCAATCAAGTGGAGATCTGGAAAATCAGAATGATAATTTTAAAGCACTGAAGAAGATGACCCAAAGCAGCACTAAGTAGTTTCTGAAAGGTTCAGGAACTTAAAAACAAAAAGGAGGAAGAGGACTTAAAGCACTAAAACAATAATTAAAATAAATTCCACATTGACAAAACTTTTCAAAAATGATGACTAGACATGTTACTGAGCTACATTTGAAGTTCAGCTACAATAAATTATTCTGAAAAAGTTGTAAATTCTATTCTTGAATTATATCTCCACTCTAATTGTATTTCCAAAACAGATTTCTGTTTTTTTAAAATGTCAGATGAAATCACTCTGGAATTTTATGAAACAAAAATGAAAGCTCTGAAATAGGCTATGAATGATAGATTGTGGCTTAAGACAAACAGGAAGGTTAGAAAATTATATGAAGAATGACAGAAGTACAAAAAGCTTCAGCACATTCTATGCCAGTTGTGTCAGTCATAACAGACTGACCGACGATAAAGATAACTTGAAAATGGATACACAGTTATGAGAGGGATAATTTAGAAATTCAAATGTACATAGAATAGGAAAACATAAAGCACTTCTCTGAAAAAACTCTGTAACTGGTTAGTTCTCATCCATCTGTCTTCCCTCTAACTGTTTGATCATGGAAGTCATCAGGTAAGTAAGGGGTAAAATGCCCTTCAGAGAAGGTGACTTTGAAAATTCACATACTGCATTTTTGAAGCCTTCAAGAATGATAATAAATCGAGGAGTTCTATGTGAATCACGTGCTTAAAATATTTGGTCTTAGGAAATATGCTGAAGAACTTGGGAATAAATCCATTTGACTTGCCAGAAGCTAACCTGTACAAAAATGATCCAAAAATTCTAACAATGATGGATTTAGTAAGTTCCTATCAGAATAATGACATTGTTAAATTTGAAAAGATTCTGAAAACAAATCACAGTAACATTTTGGACAATTCTTTCCTAAGAGAACACAGAAAAGAGCTTTTGTAAACCATCTAAACTCAAGTGCTTATAAAATTAAGATTTATACCATGATACACAGTCCTTTTATTTCTAAGCAGTTAAACACAGACATAACTGATACAGGGCACTTGTTAGCATAAAGTATACTGGATGACAATATTCACAGCCAAATTACATCAGCCAAGTACATCT
Organism: Bison bison bison; assembly: GCF_000754665.1. NCBI lineage: Eukaryota > Metazoa > Chordata > Mammalia > Artiodactyla > Bovidae > Bison > Bison bison. The sequence continues at coordinate 671,339 of NW_011494765.1, read as the reverse complement.
TTTCAGCAGACTGTACTTAGTAAAGCTTTTACAAATGTGAAAGTTTTTAACTAGTCAAAGCTACAGTTTTTCCAGTAGTCATGTATGGATATGAGAGTTGGACTATAAAGAAAGCTGAGAACTGAAGAATTGATGCTTTTTGAACTGTGGTGTTAGAGAAGACTCTTGAGGGTCCCTTGGACTGTGAGGAGATCAAACCAGTAATCTTAATGGAAATCAGTCCTGAATATTCATTGGAAGGACTGATACTGAAGCTTCAATACTTTGGCCACCTGATACGAAGAACTGACTCACTGGAAAAGACCCTGATGCTGGGAAAGACTGAAGGTAGGAGGAGAAGGGGACAACACAGGATGAGATGATTGGATGGTATCACCGACTTGATGGACATGAGTTTGAGCAAGCTTTGGGAGTTGGTGATGGACAGGGAAGCCTGGTGTGGTGCAGTCCATGGAGTCAGAAACAGTTGGATATGACTGAGCGACTGAGCTTACAAATGTACTTAAGGCAATCATGAAGAACAATTAAACCTTATAGGAACAAGAAATGGCAAAAGTATTGTAAGGTGATATGTCCTCAAAGTTACTGAAGTCATGGCAGATGTAGTTCTTTTAATCAACTGGCTCTATGCTTTGGCTGCTTCATTTATTGTAAGAAAACAACAGTTTTACTGTCCAGAAGAAAACAAAACTGCCATACGATTGTGCATTAGTAACATTCTGCCAACTTTTTCTGTTAAGAGCCAGATGGCAAATATTTACTCAACTCTCCCTCTGCACAGTAGAAGTAACCACAGACAAAATGTAAAGGAATAAGCATTTCTTCATTCTAGTAAAACTTTATTTTCAAAACAAGAAGCATGCTGGATTTGCCGAAGTTTGCCAAGTCCTCTAAATATACAACATGATAACTTGTCACCAGCAACATGACCAGAGAGAAGATCTTTGGAATGATTTAGAATACTGTTGTTTAACTTTATATGTTTTACTTGCAGAAATTTTACAACAAGATACTACAACTTGAAATGTATATGCCTCTGAACACTTTTTCCCCATGTAATAATGAATGTTAAAAATATTTGCTGTATTTTACAAAAGTCAACTCTCCAAAGTGTATAGTTCTATAGCAGCAATGCAATAAAGATTTAAATGAAACCCTATAATTATAGTGGCATATTGTCCCTTATATTTCAAGCAGTAACACAAACAGTATACAAAACTCAGAAATTCTAAACATACACGTTAAAACATATTATACTGGCTAAAATAAAAAGACAATACCAAATGTTGGTGAGGATATGAGACAACTGGAACTCTTAATTGTTGCTAGTGGAGATATAAAATGATACAACCACTTCAGTGACTTACAAGGCAGTTTCCTGTAAAGTTAAATAGGCATTTACAAAGACCCAGCAATTTTATTCCAAATTTCATTTTGTTTCACACAGGATAAACAAAACCTTGTATCCAAGAGGAAAAAACATACACAAAAATGTTTATAATAATATTATTTGCAATGGCCCAAAACTAGAAACCTCAAATGTCCATTAACAGGGGAAAAAAAAAGACAAACATATTACCATTCATATAATGGAATGTGTACATACATTGCTGGAAATAATTTTACTAAAATACTATAAAATAATAGCACTTTAAAAATGTATTCACTCAACAAATACAGAGAATTAACACCTCACACTAAAATCTGACTCTCTATTTCCTGTTCCCATACTCTTATAAAATGGGACTAGTCACTGTTCCCTAAACATAACCCCAAATTAATGATACAGCTTTAAGTGTTAGCTACTTGGTTGTGTCTGATTCTTTGCGATCCCATGGACTGTAGCCCGCCAGGCTCCTCTGTCCATGGAATTCTTCAGGCAAGAATACCAGAGTGGGCTGCCATTCCCTTCTCCAGGGGATCTTCCCGACCCAGATTGAACCCAGGTCTCCTGCATTGCAGGCGGATTCTTTACTGTGTAAGCCACCAGGGAAGTTCAATGTTACACCTTACTGCATTTTAAAAAGACAAATCTAACCTTTAATTTTCTTAGTATAATAACAAGCCCTTTTTGTTTTCTTATTTTAGTAAAACATTTCTGGTTCCTTACAGTTATAATACTGGGGGAAAAAAGAGATAATTTCATAACTCAAATAACTGTAGCTTATGTTTGGTGAGCATATGCCTAGCTTTTATAAAATTATTTTTAAAATTGAGTTTATATTGTTTTGAAAATTAACTTTCACTAACTGTAAAATGTCATGAGCCTCTTTTTCTGTTATTTGACAGTTATCCTATCCTAGCATTTTTAGTGGACAGTAACATGGCCATACCAAAATTTACTAGGCTGAATCTCAGACTCTGGTATATTCAGGCTGTTCTACTACTTTTGCTATAAACAAGGCTGTGAAGCAGAGTTGTGATTCTGAAGGGGAAGAGATGATTTGTGCAATCAATCTTTTCCCTAAAAGATCCAGCATAACTCTTATGTTTTGGGATTTGAGTTGCAGTGCCAATCTGTCCTCCAGAAAAGTTGTACACTCCAATTCACACACGACATTGGTATCACCTTTACATAACTGCCCTCCTGTTTTGGAACTGTCACTTATATACTTGTCTCAGCTTCCTTCTGGTCTGTATATAAGAACTGTCTCTAAAGTTGCAGAGAATGGCATATAAAATTTACAGACTCCATCCCATTCTAACTCCAATGCTTTTTTTGCTGAACCCATGTTGACAAATATAGAGGGGAAAGAAAGGCACTATCATGCAAACATTCCCTCATTCTGTCAGTTGAGAAGCTTCCCAAGTGAGTCAGTGGTCTTGCCAATGCAGGCGCCACAGAAGACATGGGTTTGATCCCTGAGTCAGGAAGATCCCCTGGAAGAGGCAACCTGGAAATGGCAACCCACTCCAGGATTCTTGCCCGGGAAATCCCATGGACAGAGGAGCCTGGCGGGCCACAGTGCATGGGATCACAGAGCCAGACACGACTGAGTACATTGTCAGTCAGCAAGCAACGAACACATCTGGTGCCAGAATCTTGGTTTCCAATACCATTTACCAATAGAAGGCACTAGGCTCCTTTTGGAAACGGTTGATTCCAGGACTGGGGCAGGAGATACACAAGATAATCCCAGAACATCGAAAATTGGCAGAGGATAAGGAAGCACTTCCCCCCAACTCACACCACAAAGAAAACCACCCATAACCATGGGAACATGTCAAAGTGAAGTATGTGCCAAACGTAGTTTCTAGTAGCCACAGCCGGAACAATTTGAGCAATAAAATTAATGTAGTAATACTAGATTATAAGCTAAAGTATAAAAGAAATATCCATGGATCTATGCTTATATAAATAAATGAACAAATAAGTAAATAAATGGGGGCAGAGGGGAAGAGGCAAATCTTCCAGAGAGAGCTCCAAATAATTTCTGTAACCATCGTGCCCTCATGGAGGGAGCCCACTCCTCTGCTGGTTGTGCCCAGAGTCTTCCTTCAGAAGCGTACAGGATGGTAACGGGGCGAAAAAGTCACAACACTGAAGAACTCTGACAGACACAGCCTCAGTCAGATGCTCACGGTGCACACCAACAGGGACGAGTCATGCTGACAGCACAGCACGTACCCTCGATCTGAGGTAATGAAAACGGGGGTTGGCTACGTATTCTTCTTCCCCCAAACTCAAAAACTTAGGAGAAAAACACCAGACAAATTCCAAACGAGGGATATTCTATAAATACCTGACCAGCATTCCTTATAGCCATCAAAGTCATCAAAAACAAGGAAAGTCTAAGAAACTGCTACAGACAAGAGAAGCCTAAGGAGAGAGGAGGACTAAACAAAATGTAGTATCCTAGATGGGCTATGGAAGAGAAAACGGACATTAAGAATAAATGATGGAACTCTAAAGCATGGACTCTGCTTAACAGTAATGTATCAACGCTGGCTCATTAATTGAAACAAACGTATCATGTTAAGATTTGCACTTACTTGGGCACTCAATAAAATGCTGCACTGAATCTGTGGAATAAAACTGTTGAAATGAATGCTGTGGGTACAAGCTCAATAGTAATAAAAAAAGAGTCTCTGTTCACGTAATTAATTTTTAGGTGATTTCTTTCTTGTCCCCAATTCCTAAGCTCTTTTTAGTGTATATGAGAAAGCACCAGCGAGGCTTTGTTACTTTCTTAAAGTGTAAGGATTGTCTAAAATAATTCGTGCAGACAAAAATCTAAGGAAATAACATTTGTGCTGTTTTTTGGTCCCATCTTGGTTTTGAAAGTCATCCATTAGTTCAAATCACAGTGGTACCAAGTTCTGTAATTTTTCTGGATGACTATTTTTATACCTTACTGTGAGAATTGGCTCAATGAGTAACTTCTCAGGATTAACAAGGTACTGGGAACTGACGGAAACTCTTTGAATACACACCCTTTGTAAACTCAAGTTGAAAAATAGAAAGCTAAGAATGGCAGGAAGAAAAAGAAAGTACCCAAACAAAGAAAATGCAGTGGAAGGCTGCCATGAGAAATAACCAGCATAGAGAAGATTATTATTTCCAAAGTAACTTGTTGCTTAAAGAAGAAGTTAGATCTTCTTAAGATTATTTGGAATGCAATAAATGCTTTGTTAAAAGCCATCATGTAATACTTAAGAAAACAAAACAAGTCCACTCAAATCCACCATGCTATATCTTATCTTCACAATATATTTCACAGAAACAAAATAATTTTTTGGCTATATTTTGCTCTTTAAAAATCAGCTACAGATTGTCAGAAGTGATTTTAAAGACTTAGTTTTTTAAATTCCTTAGGATAAAAACTCAAAAGAAGGAAAATGAAATTTAAGAAGTACTATGCCTAAAAATGAATAAATAAGGACCAAAAACCTTCTTGAGGTAAAATCATTTTCTTAATGTTCTATTTCCCAAATCTCTTTCTTATTTACATTTTCTTACTTCTCTGAATTATAAATATTTTAAGATGGTAGACCTCAATACCTCAGTAATACGAGGTACAGTGTATTTGTAAAAAACAAATGGTGTGTGTGAGCATGTTTAGCTGTGTCCCACTCTGTGTGTCCCCATGGACTGTAGCCCACCAGGTTCCCCTGTCCATGGAATTTTCCAGGAAAGAATACTGGAGCGGGTTGCCATTTCCTACTCCAGGCGATCTTTCTGACCCAGGAATTGAACCCGTGTCTCCTGTGTCTCTTGCATTGGTAGGTAGATTCCTTTATCATTGCACCACCTGGGAAACCCATAAAACATACTAAAGCCCCTCAATTCCATTTATAGTTTAATCAACAAGAATTCTAGAAATAAATATCTGTTTGATGGGCTCACTTAACACTGACAGTGTACATTTTTATCTTAAATTCAGATTTCAAGAACATAAAAATGTATATCTGTGCAAACATAATTTTACTTGTCCCTATGTAACTAGCACCATTTATCTTCAAATTAGTTTTCTTTCAACTTGCAATGCTGTTATTCCACACCAGTGCAGTAAGCAGGAACTTCAGTGTAAACCAGATTTGTGGGTAGACACTGCTTTGTGTATTTATCCTGGTGATTTACTCTCAGATACAAAACTCATAATTCTAGTAAAATATTCATTGGATAACATTTAATAAAACACTTTAAAAGCTCAACCAAAGGAGGTAAGAAATTAATCTTTAACATATTTAAATAACTGAAATACTGTATAGGTATTCAGTAATTGGGGCTTCCCGGGTGGCTCAGTGGTTAAGAATCCACCTGCCAGTGCAGGAGATACAGAAGATACGGGTTTGATCTTTGGGTCAGGAAGATCCTCTCAAGAATGAAAAGGCAACCCACTTCAGTATTCTTGCCTGAAACATTTCATGGACAGAGGAGCCTGGTGGGCTATAGTCCATGGGCTTGCAAAAAGCTGGACATGACTGAGAGCCTAACACATTCAGTAATTAATGTTTCAAAATTTCCACTCCAAACACATCATACACATAACAAAGTGTAACTAGATTTCCGCAAACATGGAAGTAACTGAAGGCATTTCATAATCTGGCCACAACTATGTGAAGACTGGAGTTGGACCTCTGACAAATACCAAAGACAGATTTTAGGTGCTATAACGAGGTCACACCAGGTAACAGAACACAATGTCATAGAATACTGACTCTGGGTCAAGCAGTTCTATCGCTAAAAACTGCCTCTCCTACTTGCTAACTGTGTGACCTCGGACAAGTCACTTAACTAGTGTGAGCCTTAATATCACTATCTGTAAAATTTATGCAATGCTCACTGTCTTACAAAGTTTATGAGAAGGAAATTAAATACTGCATGGGAAGCAGGTAGCATTAAGCCTTGTCCATCAGTAACAGCTTTTTCCCATCAGACTTGAGATTTATGATGCTGGCGTATTTCCAACCTTGGGAGAGAAGCCAAAAGCAAAATGTGTATTTGGCAAATTTTCCCATATTTGAAACTCAGTGAACTGTGAGGGATCTGCAATTTTAGATAGCATCCAATTCAGAAATCCAATATATATTATCGACATCATAATTTATTTTAACCAAATAAAATTATAAAGAAGATAATAATAAAGGTAGCAGAAAAGCTGGCGCAAAATATAAATAGTGCAATAACTTTTTCAAACCTATGATCCAGGCTAAGCAGAACACTCTATAACTCAGTATAAAACACCTTTGCTGATTATCTTTCAAAAACATCATTTCTCAGAGGAAAAATCCATTTGGGTTTCTCTACTGACTCATTTAGTAAAGACTTCATTTACTTCAAGACAATCAACTAACTCTACCCACACCTAGTGCTACTGATTCTTCTTTCCTCTTGCTTCCCTTCCAGTAAGAAAACGACTTCCCCCAAACATAACACAGCAAAAAGACAACTATATTCTGTAATTAATGAACGTGCCAAACAATCTTTTATTGCAGAAAGCAGACTCGAAAAGCAGCCTCCAGAAATGTTTGCCAACTAGGTGCCTCTAACTTTAAAACACTTTAGCATGGTTACCAGCCAAACAGTTACATACTCATTATGTTGGATCTATATACACAGTGTAATAGAAAATTAAATGGCTTCTTCAAAAAACATGACTTTTTAATAAAATAAGGTATGGTTATCATTGTTTCAATCCAAATATGGCATCATAGTGCCATTCTAAAAATAAATCTAAGTCCCATGTGAGATTCAGCCTTTTAGCTGTGTTCATTTCCTTTTAGGGCTCAAGTTTCCCACAGGAAAATTATTCAGTGCTTGGCAAAACTGTCCCAAATCATGTATAGATAAGGCACAACTGCTAACTGCACCATCAATCTTTTCCTGCTTTGTTATTGTTGATTCTCCTTCACAGTACCCCATCATGGAAAGACCCAAGACGCAGAAAATGCTCAAGAACTTTCATCTGACAAAAGTGAAGACAGTAAGTGTCACTATGAGTAAAAGGTGTCAAGGTAGTAATTTATGAGTCAGCTAAATTAGAAGACAAAATTATTTTATATAAAGTCACATTTCAAATATATGTTTCTGATAATTGTGATGAATACCAAATATTTCAACTGTATTATTATTACTGAGCAAAAGTGCACATCAAATGCCCTTTTAATACTTCTTAAAACAGACTGTATTATTTGACTGATATCATTCATCTAAAGATTTTATAAACTGTTACATGCTAAAAATAAAATCTTTTCAAAATTACTCTCAATATAGAAGAAAATTCATGTTTAAGATTTTAATTTTCCAAAGTAAAGAGTTAATTTTAAGAAACAATCCTGCTTAGTCGCTTAGCTGTGTCTAAGTCTTTGTGACCCCATGGATTATAGCCTGCCAGGCTCTTCGGTCCATGGGGATCCTCGAGGCCAGCATACTGGAATGGGTTGCCATCCCCTCCTCCAGGGGATCTTTCCAACCCAGGGATTGAACCCAGGTCTCCCACATTGCAGGCGGACTCTTTACTGTCTGAACCATTAGGCTACCTAAGAAACAACTAACAAGAAATAATTAAAGATTTAAAAGTTATCTTATTATATTATTAATGTATAAAGCTATAATCAGTTAGATCTTTGTCTACTAACCTAAAAACTTAACAGCATAGAGAAATATAGTCAATCAAGCTCTATTAGTATCTATGTAGTAATGGCTTATTACATAGGTAGTAAGAGCCCTCCTGGAATTAAATTTTTTATGTTTTCCTATTTAAAATTCCTGGGAAACAGCAACTTTAAAACAATAAGCAATGATATTCAATTTTATTTAAGCAAAAACTTCACCCTCCAATCTCACTAGCAGTACAAATAATATAAATACAAATGAAAGCTTTCTAAAGTCATATGTTTCATATGTTTTTATTTCCCCTAACGAAGTGACTGCTACTGATAAAGAAAACTTGTTAACTAATTAAGATTTTTCAAATCTTAATTTGTTTGGTTGAAAGCACCAATGAAAAGACTTTTTATTTTATTTAATCCACATCAAAATCTGAACACTTTTCCAAAGCTGCTGGAAATGCCCAATTTCTAAGCACTTGACCGATGCTGAACAATCCTTTGGACTTATTTTTTTGTCATGTTTGAGCCAGGGAAGTCTGAGACCTGGACTTTAGTCCCAGTTCTGCAACTAACTTAACTGTATTACTGCTCTGGGTCTCCGTTCCCCATTTGAGAAAGGAAGAATCTAGATTATGAACTCTAAGGGATCCTGTAGCTCTGTCACTTTAGGATTCTATATTGATGTTATTCACCTACTCAAAAACCTTAAGTCCATCTCCAATTCCTAAGCAAATCACATCCCTTGGCCTTTAATTCCAGATCAGGTAGCCCCAAATTTATCTTTCTGACCTTATTCCATTATATCTCAAATTGAAACCATACTGCCCTATTCACAAGGAAGCTAACAGCAGCTGCTAACATATACTGAATGCTTACTTCAGATCAAGCACTATGCTGAGCTTTACATGCATTAGCTCAGTAACCTTTACAATATTTGTATAAGACGTACTATTCACAACAGAAACTAAGAGGGATTATGAATCTTGTCCAAGGTCTCACAGTAACTGCCTGCCTCTCAAGCACATACTTTTAATTACTACATATTACACCACTGATATGCAGATGACACCACCCTTATGGCAGAAAGTGAAGAGGAATTAAAAAGCCTCTTGATGAAAGTGAAAGAGGACAGTGAAAAAGTTGGCTTAAAGCTCAACATTCAGAAAACAAAGATCATGGCATCTGGTCCCATCACTTCATGGGAAATAGATGTGGAAACTGTCGGACTTTATTTTTCTGGGCTCCAAAATCACTGCAGATGGTGACCGCAGCCATGAAATTAAAAGACGCTTACTCCTTGGAAGGAAAGTTATATCCCACCTAGATAGCATATTGAAAAGCAGAGACATTACTTTGCCAACAAAGGTCCGTCTAGTCAAGGCTATGGTTTTCCTGTGGTCATGTATGGATGTGAGAGTTGGACTGTGAAGAAAGCTGAGCGACGAAAAATTGATGCTTTTGAACTGTGGTGTTGGAGAATACTCCTGAGAGTCCCTTGGACTGCAAGGAGATCCAACCAGTCCATTCTGAAGGAGATCAGCCCTGGGTGTTCTTTGGAGGGAATGACGCTAAAGCTGAAGCTCCAGTACTTTGGCTACCTCATGTGAAGAGTTGACTCATTAGAAAAGAATCTGATGCTGGGAGGGATTGGAGGCAGGAGAAGGGGATGACAGAGGATGAGATGGCTGGATGGCATCACCGACTTGATAGACGTGAGTTTGAGTGAACTCCAGGAGTTGGTGATGGACAAGGAGGCCTAGCGTTCTGCGATTCATGGGGTCGCAAAGAGATGGACACGACTGAGCGACTGAACTGAACTGACATGGTCTCTATTAAGTATATAAATGCTCCTTGGAAGAAGAATGACAAACCTAGACAGTGTATTAAAAAGCAGAGACATCATTTTGCTAACAAATGCTCTAATATTCAAAGCTATGGTTTTTCCATAGCTTCTCCAGTCATGTAAGGATGTGACAGTTGGACCATAAAGAAGGCTGAGCGCCAAAGAATTGATGCTTTTGAATTGTGCTGCTGAAGAAGACTCTTGAGAGTTCCTTGGACAGCAAGGAGATCAAACCACTCATTCCTAAAGGAAATCAACCCTGAATATTCATTGGAAGAGTTGGTGCTGAAACTCCCATTACTTTGGCCACCTGATGCGAAGAGCTGACTCATTGGAAAAGACCCTGATGTTGGGAAAGATTGAAGGCAGGAGGAGAAGGGGGTGACAGAGGATGAGATGGTGGGATGGCATCACTGACTCAAAGGACATGAGTTTGAGCAAACTCTGAGAGATAGTGAAGGACAGGGAAGCGGTTCATGGGGTCACAAAGAGTTGGACATGACTTAGTAACTGAACAACAACATTTAGGCCTTTGGAGCTTAAAATACTTTGTCATAGTTTTATTTTTTCCTAATAAAACTCGTTTTTAAAGTTCAGTTAAAATGATACCTCTTTACCACTTCAGTCCCTAAACTATTTCTTTTCAATCTCTAAACTAGTAAAGCTCTTACTGTAATCCCCAGTGACTTGTTCCTTGATAAAGTACATCTAAATATATGTATCTTAATGTTGGAAAACTTTAGGACTAATTCTCCTGTTGAACATATTATAAAAGCAGAATGGGGAGCACATGTATACCTGTGGCGGATTCATTTCGATGTTTGGCAAAACTAATACAATATTGTAAAGTTTAAAAATAAAATAAAATAAAACTAAAAAAAAAAAAAGGCAGAACAAAATACATAAAACGGCAATAATATAAGGGAGTAAACCATCAAGGCAGGACTTTAGGGGGTTATGATCCCCGAGAGAAAGAGGCTCACCAAGCTCCTCCACAGTCACCCAGGGTCTTTCCTCTGAGGGTATAAGCTCATTTCCAGCAGGCCCTGTTAAGTTACTGGGAGACTGACTCTTTGCAACAAGAAAACAACAGTGGCAATCTTTCATTGAGTTTCTATGGTGCCATCATGCACAATTCTATATCTATATACTTAAGATGTGACAGCATCATTTTTTCACAATAATGCTAACAAGGGGATCAGATCAGATCAGTCACTCAGTCGTGTCCGACTCTTCGAGACACCATGAATCGCAGCATGCCAGGCCTCCCTGTCCATCACCAACTCCCAGAGTTCACTGAGACTCACGTCCATCGAGTCAGTGATGCCATCCAGCCATCTCATCCTCTGTCATCCCCTTCTCCTCTTGCCCCCAAACCCTCCCAGCATCAGAGTCTTTTCCAATTAGTCAACTCTTCGAATGAGATGGCCAAAGTACTGGAGTTTCAGCTTTAGCATCATTCCTTCCAAAGATATGCCAGGGCTGATCTCCTTCAGAATGGACTCGTTGAATCTCCTTGCAGTCCAAGGGACTCCATTTTACAGAGTAGAGAACCAAGAGCCAGAGATTCCAAAATCCATGCTCTTTTCACTACCTATCTCAGAAAAAGTGATCCAAACACTTTATTTATAAAATAAATGCAGTAACAATGTGAAGAGTTTTACATCAATGCAACATGCATCTGATCTTGAATTGACTCCTATATTAGAGTCTTCTTCACTTAAAGGTAAGTATCCTTCTGAAGTTCTGACAGATTATATTACCTAACACACTGAGAACTAGGATTTAAATTCTGTCTTATTTCCAGTGCTCTGTAGGCTAAGGCTACACATATATCTGTAATATAATGACCACTAACTATACATGACATTAACATAATCTAAGTAGGAATGTTTTTAATTCCTACAAATACCGTGTCACAAGGGAGAATGTTTTAAAATGAAAATGCCTTTTAAGTAAAATTCTGCTCCTCAGGGACCAATGAAGACGGAGATACACAAATGGATTTTTTTTTTTTTTTTGGTCTAGCTATAAATAAACTGCTTTGGCAGTGGGGGTTTCCCCAGTCTTACCGGAAGAATTTTCAGAAATATATCATGCTATTTAATGTTGTAACTTTTGCTTTCTCCCCAAAGTAATGTCTCACTAATTCAATAAATATTTACTGAAAGCTAAGAGACACAAATTAAAGTTTTACTTTGAAAAGACTCTTTCGTATTTTGATCAAAGCCAATATGATTTTTTTTCTAACAAGCCAATAAAACTTTTATCAAGTGACTACACTCATGATAATTTAACATTATGTGCTTTTTACTTCCCTAAAGGCTTTCTCATGTCATATATTGTTTGATAACTGTAGATCACTTTTGTCTATTGATTCTTTGGGTTCCTTTAATCCTGTCCAGCTAAATTTTTTTATCCCAATCTCTTTCAAGGGGTATGGAGAGAGAAGACTACAGAAATCGTACTCTACCCAGAGTACCCATTCCATATGCTGCCTTCTGAGAAAATCTATCTAACAACGCATTTTCTTACCTTGTACTCTCATAATGCCAGGTCTTACATTACAGATACTTGTATACCAGTACACATATACTCATTACATATACACACACATTTTTTTCCATATATTCCTTCCCATGATGTCAAAGTAGAAGCTTTTTAATATCTGCTATCTTCTCTTGGTAGAAAAAAATAATAATTAATTTAGAAAGATTCAAACATACTTATGTTTGAGGCATAGTAACAGATTAGAAATCAAAAAGGTCTTAGAGCCTCAAAATTCAATTTTCACAATCGTCAAAGAGGGATAACATCCTTCTTGCCTGTCTTCTAGGAGGAAGAAATCAGATGATAACTAGGAACTGCTCAGTTCAGGACCATAGGTAATACAGTGCTATCAAACCCTCATTTTCTACTTTAGTGATATGTTCTAAACCTACACTTCCTGATTCCATTCTGTTAAAATTTACCTACTGCTCCCTAAATGTGGTCTATGCTTTTCATAAAAAATAATATACAAACATACTTGTAAAGGTCAAACAGCACAAAGCCTACAAAGAAAAAGAACAGACCTCTCATACTTCACATACTTTTAGCTGTTTTTTATTTCTGAAGAAAATGCGTAATTGCAACTCTTTGGCTTTTTTGAAAAACAGAGTTTCTAGTATGGGAGGTGATACTATGGCTCTGTTACAGTCTCATCCCAACCTACCCTCCAACATACTTCCCTATCCTCATCATGACACTCAACATAACTGCTACAATTTGTGGCTAAATCAATATTATTCATAACTGAATCACAGAGTATATTTCATGATCAAATTTCCTTCTTTACCTTTCTACCTTTTCTAAAGTTACTAATTATGAGATTTGTTTCTTTCCTTCAGTGTTCTATGTATCTGTATTTGTAAGGCAGGTAAATATTTTGAGACCCCAAATATCTCAAAATGGGTTTTACCCTACACTTGAATGAAAGTTTGGGCATAAAATTCTAGGTTAAAAATCACTTCTTAAAATTTTGAACTTATTCCCAATTATTTTCTTGCTTCAATGTAGTAGGAAGTCCAATGCTATTCAGATCTCTGTACTCGGGATGTTTCTACAGCCCCATCCCTACTCAAGACCAAGATCCCTTTAGGGTTTTCTTTATCCTCAGTTTTCTGAAATTTTATGATTTGCCATTACAGTCTTTTTTATTACATTAAGTTGGTTGGTCCTTTTCATTGTTGTTCAGTTGCTAAGTCATGTCAGACTTTTTTCAGCCCCACGCACTGCAGCACAACAGGCCTCCCTGTGCCTCACCAACACTCGGAGTTTGCCCAAGTTCACATCCATTCAATCAGTAATGCTATCCAACCATCTCATCCTCTGTTGCCCTCTTCTCCTTTTGCCTTCGATCCTTCCCAGCATCAGGGTTTTTTCTAATGAGCTGGTTGTTTGCATCAGGTGGCAAAAGTATTAAGAGCTTCAGCATCAGGGCTTTCAAAGAGTATTCAGGGGCTGACTTCCCTTTGGATTGACTGGTTTGATCTTGCTGTCCAAGGGACTCTCAAGAGTGTTTTCTAGCACCACGGTTTGAAAGCATCAATTCTTTGGTGCTCAGCCTTCTTTCTGGTCCAACTCCCACATCCGTAAGTGACTACTTCCTTTTCATTATGTAAACTCATATCCTTCAGTTGATAAATTTCTTTTGTGTTATCTGAGGATGTCTCCATTCTTCTCTGTTTCTGAAAGTCTAAGAAAGACTAAGAAGTCAGATATTGGACCCCCGATCACGTCTCTAATTGTCTGGCTTTCATCTATTTTACTATTTTTTGTTTCACTATTTGGTCTATCTCAATTTTATCTTCCAACTTCTCTAATTTAAAAAAATGTCTGATTATATTTTTAATCTCAAGAGCTTTCTTATTTTTTTTTAAAATGGCATCCTATTTTCTTTAATGCTTGGACTTCCCTGGTGGCTCAGACGGTAAAGCGTCTGCCTACAATGCTTGAGACCCGGGTTCAAACCCTGGGTTGGGAAGATCTTCTGGAGAAGGAAATGGCAACCCACTCCAGTATTCTTGCCTGGAAAATGCCATGGATGGAAGAGCCTGGTAGGCTACAGTCCATGGGGTGGCAAAGAGTCGGACATGACTGAGAGACTTCACTTTCACTTTTCTTTAATGGAAGCAAAACCATCTCTGAAAATATTTAGTTATAAATATTTGATTTTGGGGCGGGGGGGAAGTTTTCTTCTATGACTTGCATTGCTTCTGCTTCCTCGGATTTGTTTTGGGTTTTGCACATTTAATATACATATTCTCAAATCTACTCATAAGACTTTCTCTGGTTGACTACTGATATTAAAATATAAGGAATAAAAATCAACTGGAAGCCTTAGATGCATGAGTGGGATTCACTGACTGATGGGCATCAACTTAAAGTGATGGGCCTGCCCAGTCCATTTGAACTGAGAGCCCTCAAATACTGGCCCCCAGGCTGGACTCCTCTTATCTCCTGCTTTAGAAAGTTTAAGGTTGACTAAGAGCATTCTAGAAGTATAATGGGAAGAGGATGTTTTTGTTGTTTAGTTGCTCAGTTGTGTATGACTCTTCTGTGAGCCCCCTGAACTCTAGCCCACCAGACTCCTCTGTCCATGGATTTCCCAGGCAAGAGTGGAAACTGGAGTGGGTTGCCATTTCCTTCTCCAGGGGATCTTCCCAACTCAGGGATTGGACCCATGTCCCCTGCATTGGCAGGCATATTCTTACCACTGAGCCACCAGGGAAGCCCAGGAAGAGGATACTGATTATTTAACAAGCAGACATTCTCTTGACACTAAGGTTTTCAACAAGGTGTTTTAGGCACATTCTCAGCTAGGCCTGGCATCTGGAACATCTGTGGTTCAATCTCTGAAGAGTAACTTTCCCGTCTTCTGCTGGGATGGTGAAAAACCAATTGTCTACTAGGGCCAGCTTGGGATGGAGATCAAGGTAGTGGGTGACAGTACCTAAATGTGCTTTCAATAAACTTTCTAACAATTGTTTCATTTTCAGCTTCATGCTACTCTCTGCCTGTAGGGGCATATCAAGAATCTAATTTCCACCTATTTATTGGGTTTTATGGGCAGATTAGTTTGACTTTTTTTGTCCCTCCTCCATGACTTTAGAATTCGGCTTTGTCAATTCTGCAGTCAGTTACCACTTGTCTGCTGGGTATCTTTAACCCCAAATTTTGGGGGGTTCATTCATCTGCCAATACCTCTGCTCCTCTTCTCTTTTTCCATATGTATTATACTTCTGCTGTTTTTGTAGTGGATCAAACCAGTCAGTCCTAAAGGAAATCAGTCCTGAATATTCATTGGAAAGACTAATGCTGAAGCTGAAACTCCAATACTGTGGCCACCTGATGCGAAGAACTGACTCCTTGGACAAGACCTTAATGCTGGGAAAGATTGAAAGCAGGAGGAGAAGGGGACGACAGAGGATAAGATGGTTGGATGGCATCACTGACTGGATGGACATTGAGTTTGAGCAAGCTCTGGGAGTTGGTGATGGACATGGAAGCCTGGCATGCTGCAGTCCACGGGGTTGCAAAGAGTCAGACATGACTGAGCAACTGAACTGACTGTGGAGTTAACAGAAATAAACATACATACTAAATCTGCTAATATTTAGTAGAAGTCTGTCACATGTTTTCCAAGTATAGAAGTTAGTTGATATATTGATAAAAGTTTCTTAATCTCTCTAAACCTAAGTTTCCTCACCTGTTTTATATATCTATATATATACACACACACACACACACACACATATATAAAACAAAAAATAACCCCTACCCGATAGGTTTCTGTGACAGTTACATGAGGTAACAATGTAGATTCTGAAGTCAGAAAGACTTGGGTTTGAATCCCATATCTTCTATTATTAACTGCTTGACTCTGGCAACTCCAAATCTCACATTTCTCATCTTTGTAACGGGGTTAATAATATGAGTCACTAGCTCACAGACTGTTGGAACGATTAAATAAGACAAAGTTTATAAAACTCTTCTGAAGCATAAGACGACTCTGTTAACAATTATATTGTTGCCCATAATGCTTTATGCACCTAAAATTACACACCCGAGCACATATACACACCGTATATCAGCCTATTTAAGTCTTCTTCAGGACTTGGCTGAAGAAAGCCAAACTCCAACCCCTCTGCAAAAACAACAAGATATAATAGGAAAGGACAACGAATTAGGAAGTATGCAGTCTGAGTATTGTCGCAAATGGATATGTGGCCACCGGACTGTTTTCCCATTTGTAAAGAGAGAATCAGACCAAATGATCTATGTCTTTTTTCAAATGATGTTCCCTGTCTCCTTTGGGGATAATATGACTTTCAAAAATTCAATGTTTCTAATTACCTGTCTGATACTGTTAATTTTTATAGGTATTTTCATGTATCTTGCTTTTCCAACTAGATAGTACGTATTTGCTTTATGAAAACCAAGATGAGTTGTTTCCCCAAGCTAACAAAGTAATGAGGCCACTCTTTGAATATTAAATCAGAAAACAAAATTTTATGGTATACAACCACCTCAAAAGAATGAGTTAGGAAGTAAGACTGTAAATTTGCAAGGAAATATAGTAAAAGCTAAGTAACAAAAGAAGTTAATTTAACTAAAGAATATGTCAATTAGAAGGTCAGTGCTAGAAGTAAAATGATTTCAACTTTCATCAGGATCCCAATGACCAGGTTTTCAGATCACAGAGGTGGAATATCAGGCTTAGTCTTACATCAGGAAATGTTCATGTTACAGAACCATATTCTGAGATTTCATTCTCACCAAGCAACACTCTGAATATGGTCTGGCTTCCCATGAAGACCAATCAAGAGAGAAAGATTGCTCCCTATTGCCAGCACTGATTTCTTATTTTAAACTAATGAAGTAACATGATTTTAAACCCCGGCAAATGCCATGGACCCTGGTGGGCTACAGCCCATGGAGTTGCAAAGAGTCGGACATGACTGACCATAGACGTGCGCACGTATCCACACACACGGACCCACCCCAAGAAACAGATCCATGGTACGCCAACTGTCCAACCAGTAGGCTTGGTAAATTTACCCAGATAGTCACTCTGTGAAGCCTTTTGAAAAACGGATCACAGAATTTTTCCATATGAAACATGTAAAAACTATGAAGTTCTGTAAGAAAGTAATCATGTGATCCTTCTTTAAATCCCTGAGGCCAGCTAGCAATACTGGCATTTAATAGAGCTAGCTACTGAGGTTCTTGATTGCTTCTTAAACTTTCCCTAAAAGCCAGTTATGGCACAATACAATTTTCCAAACCCTACAGCAGTTATCATCCCCTTCATGGATCACAGCCTTGTCATGGTGAATGGGCTTATGTAACTTAATGAAAATGCCATGCCATGCAGTGTCACCCAAAATGGATGGGTCAGGGTGAAGAGTTCTGACAAAACGTGGTCTACTGGAGGAGGAGATGGCAACCCACTCTAGTATTCTTGCCACAAGAACCCCAGGAACAGCATGAAAAGGCAAAAAGATATGATACCTGAAGATTAACTCCTCAGGTCGGAAGGTGTCCAATATGCTACTGGGGAAGACCAGAGGGCAACTGCTAATAGTTCCAGAAAGAAATGAAGTGTCTGGGCCAAAGTGGAAAAGGTGCTCAGTTGTGGATGTATCTGATGGTGAAAGTAAAGTCTGATACTGTAAAGAACAATATTGCATAGGAACCTGGAATGTAAGACCCATGAATCCAGGCAAGCTGGATGTGGTCAAGCAGGAGATGGCAAGACTGAACACTGACATCTTAGGAATCAGTGAACTAAGTGGACCAGAATGGGTAAATTTAATTCACATGACCATTATATCTACTCCTGTGGGCAAGAATCCCTTAGAAGAAATGGAATAGCCCTCACAGTCAACAATAGATTCCAAAACACAGTACTTGGGTGCAATCTCAAAAATGACAGAATGAGCTCAGTTTGTTTCCAATGCAAACCATTCAATATCACAGTAATCCAAGTCAATGCCCCAATCACTGATGATGAAGAAGCTGAAGCTGACTGGTTCTATGAGGACTTACAACACCTTCTAGAACTAACACCAAAATAAGATGTCCTTTTCATTATAGGGAATTGGAATGCAAATGTAGAAAGTCAAGAGATAGCCCATAATAACAAGCAAGTTTGGCCTTAGATTACAAAATGGAGCCGAGCAAAGGCTAACAGTTTTGTCAAAAAAACATGCTGGTCACAGCAAACACCTTTTTCCAACAACCCAAGAGACAACTTTACACATGGACATCACTAGATGGTCAATACTGAAATCAGATTGATTATGTTCTTTGTAGATGAAGAAGCTCTACACAGTCAGCAAAAACAAGACCGGGAGCTGACTGAGCTCCTTACTGCAAAATTCAGGCTTCAAGTGAAGAAAGAAGGGAAAACCACTGGGCCATTCAGTTATGACCTAAATCAAATCCCTTATGATTATACAGTGGAGGTGATAAGTAGACTCAAGGGGTGAGATCTG
Organism: Bison bison bison; assembly: GCF_000754665.1. Taxonomy (NCBI): domain Eukaryota; kingdom Metazoa; phylum Chordata; class Mammalia; order Artiodactyla; family Bovidae; genus Bison; species Bison bison. The sequence continues at coordinate 652,400 of NW_011494765.1, read as the reverse complement.
GTAGATAGACTGCCTGAAGAATTATGGACAGAGGTTCCTAACACTATACAGGAGGCAGTGACCAAAATTATTCCAAAGAAAAAGAAATACAAGAAGGCAAACTGGTTGTTTGAGGAGGCTTTACAAGTAGCTGAGGAAAGAAGAGAAGTGAAAGGCAAGGAAGAAACAGAAAGATTTATCCAACTGAATGTAGAATTCCAGAGAACAGCAAGAAGAGATAAGAAGGCCTTCTTAAATGAACGATGCAAATAGAGAAAAACAACAGAATGGGAAAGACTAAAAGATCCCTTCAAGAAAATTGAAGATGTCACGCAAGGATGGGCACAATAAAGGACAGAAATGGCTAAGTACCTACCAGAAGCAGAAGAGATTAAGAAGAGGTGGCAAGAATATACAGAAGAACTGCACAAAAAAAGTGTTAATTACTCAGATAACCACAATGGTGTGATCACTCACCTAGAGCCAGACACGCTGGAGTACAAAGTCTAGTGGGCCTTAGGAAGCATTATTCCGAACAAAGCTAGAAGAGGTGATGGAATTTCAGCTGAGCTATTTTAAATCCTAAAAGATGATGCTGTGAAAGTGCTGCACTCAATATGTCAACAAACTGGAAAACTCAACAGTGGCCACAGGACTTGAAAAGGTCAGTTTTCATTTCAATCTCAAAAAAGAGCAATATCAAAGAAGCTTCAAACTACCACACAATTGCATTCATTTCGCACACTACCTACCAAGGTTATGCTCAAAATCCCTCCAGCGAGGCTTCAGCAGTATGTGAACTAAGAACTTTCAGATGTACAAGCTGGGTTTAAAAAAGGCAGAGGAACCAGAGATCAAAATGCCAACATTCGTTGGATCATGGAGAAGACAAGGGAATTCCAGAAAAACATCTACTTCTGCTTCACTGACTACGTGGATGCCTTTGACGGTATGGATCACAGCAAACTGGAAAATTCTTAAAAAGACAGGAGTAACAGACCACCTTACCTGTCTCCTGAGAAACCTGTATGGGAATCAAGAAGCAACAGTTCAAACCAGATATGGAACAATGGGCTCCTTTGACATTGGGAAAGGAGAACGACAAAGCTGTATACTGTCACCCTGCTTATTTAACATCTATGCAGAGTACATCATGTGAAATGCCAGGCTGATGAATCACAAGTTGGGATCAGGATTGTTGGGAGATATATCAACAACCTCAGATATGCAGATGATACCATTTTAATGGCAGAAAGTGAAGAGGAACTAAAGAGCCTCTTAATAAGAGTGAAAGAAGAGAGTGAAAAAGTTGGCTTGAAACTGAACATTAAAAAAATTAAGATCATGACATCTGGTCCCATTACTTCATGGCAAATAGAAGAAAAATTGGAAGCAGTGACAGATTTTCTTTACCTGGGCTCCAAAATCACTGTGCACAGTGACTGTAGTCATGAAATTAACAGACGCTTGCTCCTTGGAAGAAAAGCTGTGATAAACCTAGACAGCATATTAAATAGCAGAGATACCACTTTGTTGACAAAGATCCATAAAGTCAAAGCTATTTTTCCAATAATCATGTACAGACGTGAGAGCTGGACCATATAAAAGGCTAAGTGCCAAAAAACTGAGGCTCTGGTGCTGGAGAAGACTCTTCAAAGTCCTTTGGACTGCAAAGAGATCAAACCAGTCAATCCTAAAGGAAATCAACCCTGAATATTAATTGGAGGGACTGATGCTGATGCTAAAGCTCCAATACTTTTTGGCCACCTGACGCAAAGAGCCGACTCACTGGAAAAGACCTTGATGCTGGGAAAGATTAAAGGCCAGAGGAGAAGGAGGTGGCAGAGGATGAGATGCTTAGATATGTCAGCGACTCAATGGACATAAAGTTGGGTAAACTCCGGGAGACAGTGGAGGACAGAGGAGCCTTTGTGCTGCAGTCCATGGGGTCACAGAGTCAGACATGACTTAACGATTGAACAACAATAGCAGTACCATAAGCACTTCAGTCTGAATACATGACCAACAGTGTGTTAAGAAAAGAAAGGAAGGAAAGATGGAAAAGTGATAAAGACTAAGAGGAAAAAAAAAAAGCAAAACCAAAGAATCAGAACAATTTCTTTCACCAAGCTGTCCTATTCTATTGTGCTTTTTTCATTGTGGCTGATTTTTACAGCATACCTTATGTTGATCTAAAGCCAAAATCTTGTACATACTGTGAGAAACTGGCAGTCTGACAGTTAAATTCCCTGGGGCTTCCCTAGTGGCTCAGTGGTAAAGAATCTGTCTGCCAATGCAGGAGATGTGGGTATGATCCCTGGGTCAGAAAGATCCTTTGGAGAAGGAAATGGCAACCCACTCCAGTATTCTTGCTTGGGAAATCCCATGGACACAGGAGCCTAGTGGTGGGCTACAGTCTATGGGGGTCCTAACAGAGTCAGACACAATTTAGCAACTAAATAACAATAACAAATAGTCCGTTGGCCAAGGCTACTGAATTTCCAGGAGTAAAGTTACCTAGCATATAAATCACACACATTCCCACACTAGTTCTTGGTACAAAGAAGGATGTTTACTATTTAGAGTCTAGAATGGCCTTGACCATATGAAAAACTGCTAATGGGCTTCGGAATACCCTTTGACCATCACTGCTCTATAATGTCAAGAAGTTATAATAGTGACTAGAAGTGATCATTACAAAGGGTCATTCATTAGTTCTGTAAAACTTAACAAAACTTCCACACTAAGCCAGGTGCCATGTTAGATTTGGGGGATAAAGGTATGAAGAGACACTGAACCTAGCTTTAGAGACTTTAGAAACAAGTATAGGGAGTAAATGGAATAGTTTTATGTTGAATTTTATGTTGAAAGCTACTGTCGTTTTAGAAAGGTGAGAATTTATCATGCCTCTCTACTTAAATGTGGGATTGGCTTTCAAAGATCTTACGTGGGGTAATACCACACCAATATGTAAAACTTCCTTAGATATAAAACTATGGCAGATAAATAATAGTATTCATTTTTATTTGCAAAGCACTTTACATATTACAAAGTTCTTTTACATCCATTATCTAATTCAGTCCTCAAAGTAACCCTGTGAAGGATGAAGGGATTATTATAAATAGAAGAAACTAAGCCCTTACAAAATGTTGTCAATTAGTAACAGAATCACAGATTCTCTGTTCAGAGTTCATTTTACATATCATGATTCCCTTATTACCTAAATTTTGAAGAAAAGCCAAATGACTCATTTATAGTCTAGAACATTCCTTGCGTCTGCAAAATATATTAATAATATGTATATTTAATATAAAACTTTAACCTGAAATGGAAAAAGTACACAAAAATGAACACAAATGACTTACGAAGTCATTCGTAAAATTTTAAAATTTTTTCATAATTCCATGATTCTCCCCATCCTTAAACTTCCCCAAATCTCCTCATACAGCAATAAATTCTGGTTTGTCAATAATTTATTTCACAAGTCTTTTATGATACAAAAACACAAAGTCAGTAAAATTCCTACAACATCATCAAAAGCTGATGTTTTAATCAAACCTTTTGATTAAAAGCTGAGGAAACTCCCAGAAATCACTATACTACCTGGGAACTCATAACCCTGTTGCTTCATTTTCAAGTTCAAAGAGGTGAAGAGTAAATGCATTTAATAGTACAAAAAAATTCAAGTTTTCCCAATCCTTAAAATACTGAGACCATTATTCAAGTAAAAAGGAAAAGTCATTTAAAAGGCTCAAAAAAGTATTTAGCCAGCAATAAACCTTAAAGAAAATTCTTTTCAAAATGTGATTTAGGGTAAGAATTAACTGGTCCATGAAAAATGCAAATAGCCATTCTGCTGTAAGACAATTTTTTCATTTAAGTGGAATAATTGTCCTTTTGTAATTGCTTTTCCACTCTAAGAGCAAAAAACACACTTTCAGTGAAATCATTGTATTAAAAACACAATTAATTACAGATACAATTAGTACAGTCTCATTTTTAAATTTCCTATGAAATAATTTCAACACAATCACAAAAAGCTTACACTTCCTCTGGTATTAGTCATATACCATATAAAGTTAAATAGGCTGTCTTGCCAAAGCCTAGGGTGACTGACTCTAATACTTTTTATCATTCTCAACCAGTTAAGACCAGTATTTAAACAAAATGTCATTAAATGTTGCAATAAATAGGCCAGGATGAAAAGGTTACTTATAAATACATATGAACTGCAAATGTATCACAGAGAAACTGCCCCAAGACTGTATGATTGTATCCAGACACATCTCTTCTCCCCAGCATGCACATACCACAAGAAAACAAAAATTTAAAAGCAGTATAGATAACGAATATGAGAACAGAACTGATACCTGGAAGAAACCTTAGCCTTTACAAGGTCCAACTGGAAAGACACCTGATATTAAGCAAGCCTCATGGCGGGTGGGGGGTGGTGGTGGTGGTGCTTTGTTTTTCTTTAAAATTACTAAATCTACTTAATTTCTACTTTAGTTTTAGGCTGGGACATTGATAGAGGTTCTAATCTGGGGGAGGGGGGACCTCTGACAACATCTAAATTTGATATTAGGGAAAAAATATAAAAATCTATTAACAAAAGCTCTTATTAAAAGAACTGCTGCCTTTCCAGTCATTAAAATATCAGCGTGATTAGCCATTTCCAGAAAATTAAACAGATTTCCTCATCTCCATGAAATTTCCACAAAATCTTTACCAAAAACCTGTTTCTCTAAGACAGAACCCTACTGCAAGAAAAAATTAAAAGGGCTGAGTCCTCCCAAAAGTAAAAACTGATGCTAACTGACTAATTAGTAGATTTGACATCAGTTTTCTATACAAATTAATCTTTATGATTACCATATTGGTAGAACTAAAAACTGACAAGCAAACTGTGCCAATTTGAACAGTTTACATTCTTTAATATATACATGAAAAAGGGAAATAAAAAAAAAATCTGTGCCACTTAAATAAAGGGAAATTATATACAGCTATTTTTCAGAATCTAACAGAAAAGGTTTTCTACTTCAAATGGCAACTTAAAGCCACTGTTAACATAACTCGCAATTTCAATATGAGTTCTAAATTTTGAAATAATTCAGAACCAAATTTTCAAGCTTTTGGGAAGAACTCAGAATCTGAAGTTTAAATGTTTATGCTAATACTTGTTCTCTTAAAAATAAAAACGCTTAAGTAGGATGATTTTGAGGTTAAATCAAATCTCTAAAATCTAACATCGTAAAATGCTATCCTTTATTTCAAATCTGTTAGATTTTAGAGATTTAACCTCAAAATCATTCTACTTAAGCGTTTTTATTTTTAAGAGAACAAGTATTAGCATAAACATTTAAACTTAATGATGGAAAACCAAACCACATCTGTCTGTTTTATAAATATCCATGTCCTTCCCTGGACTCAAAAATCCACTTTAACCCATTTCCCTTCGTTTTCTTCTATCTTCCATCTCACTGCACACTATTGTCACATTCCTATTACAACATCTAGCCAAAGGCAGAGATCATGTAAGTTCCCTGAAGACTTCCAAAACATTAAAACCAGCAGAAAGCAGAGGAAATACTTTATGCCTGGAGCTGCTGGGAAATCCTTCTTTCCTTTTAGAAAAATAAACCTCTTGCTCTAAACATAACCACTTTGAGAAACAAAACAGTACTATACATACAAATACACAGCACTCTCAATTACTAATTCTATAGATTTTGCTAGTATTTTGACTGGAAAAAAAAAAAAAAAAAAGCCTATTTGAGCAAATGAACTGTAACCCAATGATGTTTGTTTTTTTTCCCAGAAAGAGAATAGCAATGGAGATTTAATCAGAACTTCTCTCATTCCTTAACACTAAATATGGATTTCTTAACACTAGCTGAAAGAATGCTTTTAAAAAGAATTAGTTGCTATTTGATTAGATGATTCCATTTAACTACAAAGAGAACACCTCAATCAACGCCTTCTATTTAAAAAAAAAGAACTAGCTAAATGTATAGTGTATTTTCTGACTCAAGTTGCTTAGGACGCTTTTCTTCCTGATATTCTAATATTTCAAAAGGTCTCTAGATAAAAAGAGCAGAGAAACTAAAGATACATTTTAATGTATTTTCACCATTATAAAAGTGGAGGCCATCAGCCTGTCATTTAATTATTTTTCAGGTTATTAAAATGCATTTGGCTATAAAGGAAAAATCTAACTCAAATATTCTTAACACACACATACACAAAGGCATGGGCAAAAATACTAGAACACAATCACTTTTAGTACATACATCTCTTTAGGTCTCAGTGAAGGATGGCACAAAATATATTTTAGTTTTTTATATAAATTATATAATTTGACTGCACTTTTGCTTCACGATTCAACACACAAATTTAAAATTCATGTTTAAGTTTTCACATTATTCACTGCATTGAGAATTTTCTCAAGAGAATAAGACAAAACATTCGGCTTTCTGAATGGCAGTATGGAAACCTGCAGCATAGTTACACTGTGACATACATGAGGAATTCATCACTGAATTACTATACAGTTAATTCATCACTGTATTTTAATATTCCCTGTTAAATCAATTGTACATGAAGCCTAAACAGCTAGAAAGAACCCAAAAAAGCAACAAGAAAACAAAGACTTTGAAAAATGCTGACGCTTTTCACAACCAGGTTCAGTCATGCCAGCTGGAGAGGTGTTAGATATGGCTTTATTCATTTTTAAGTCTGAGAAATACAGTTACTTCCATGACATTATGAACAGCAATTTATCCTCGTGGTCCTGATTTTTCTAATTCAAAAGCATTTAAAAAAATCATTTCTGCAAACTTAACAAGGTATTTTGGATGGATCACTTGTCAGCTATTGCTTAGAATCAAATTATTAAATTATTTTGTCCCATATTTCCCGGAGAACTAGAGATACAAAAAGATAAAAAGGAAACACACACACACAAAACACACAGCAACTCAATATTTGAACCACTTCAGACATGAAATCCATTAAGAGGGCCTTTGCTCCGAACTGTGTAAGGGTCCTTAGCTACCATCTGACTTGCACAAGAAGTACACATGGCCCCTGATAGGCGCTTTAGTCCTCTTTGGAAGACACTGTTGGAAAGACTATAAATGACACAGTTGCAGAAACTATTACTAATAGCAAGCCAGGTGGTCAAGAAGGATGCGAAGCGGTTGCTGTGGCCAGTAGAGCTCTCCAATAAGAAGTAGATGATGTACGGCAACCAGAGGATGTAAAATACACTAGTAATTCGGAATAGGACCATGGCATAACGCTTATCAGAACAAGCCTGCACCTCCCCAGTCTCCCCACTCTGGCTGCTGAAGCGGGCTTGCCTTTCGTTGATTTCCTTTGTGTGCTGTTGGCAGATGCGGAAGATGTTGAAATAGGTGAAGCACACAATGAGGGCTGCTGGGGCATACAACATCATCACGATGAACAGGGTGAAGTAGGGGTCGGTGTGCCAGGACTCTGCACACCACTGAAACACATCTCCATGATATCCAGGTTTGCCCCAGTGGAAAAAGGAAGGCAGGAAGACCAGAGTGGAATATAGCCAAATCAGGAAAATACACAGACGTAGTCTCCAGGGCGTAACCAGGGTATTATAGGTTAAAGGTTTAGTGATAGCAATATATCTATCAATGCTGATACAGGCCAGAGAGGCCATGGAGACACTCTTCAGAACTGATACTACAAAACCAAATACCTGGCAAGTCAAGGACTCCTCTACTGGAAGCGGGTGGTGGAGGAGTGATAAAGAAGGGACCAGGCAGCTTACCCCAACCAAGAGGTCAGCATATGCCATAGTCTGGATAAAGTAACTTGTAGTATGGTGGTTCAACAAAGGTGCACAGTGAAATACAAAAATCACAATGATGTTGCCAGAAATAATCAACACAGTTAGAAACACAATAATCAATACTTCCAAAAGGCAAAAATTGACAGTTTCCAAGTAGCCAAATGCCAAGAGGCAAAAAGAGTGGCTGCTCTGATT
>NW_011494765.1:618432-644298 GCF_000754665.1 Bison bison bison | reverse complement strand
TCCAAGGTAGAGTTCATCTTGAGCTCAGGAGTGATCTTTCACTTCATGCTGCCGCTTGGCTGCTGCCAACAGTTCAAAGGAGCAGCTGCTGTCATTGCGGTCAGCTCTGTGTGTCTGCAATAATGCCCGAGGAGCCTTAGTCCCCAAGCTCGCGATGCTGCCGCTCTGGTGCATTGCCTGCAGTGTAATTCCCCTTTAAATCCTTCTTGGAATAGGGAGAACCAGCAGCAGTTGTCTGGCCAGTCCCAGATGCGGCCATAGTACCAGGTTTACCATACACATAGCACCAGGGGAGTAAGGCAAACTCTGGGTACAAGGTCTTCAGCCAGTGAGGGTGGGGGGCAGGGGCAGAAGAGAAGGGAGGAAGGCTAGGACTTCAGCAAGAGTTGTAATGAGTCTCCTCTGAACAGCTGACAGAAGAAAAGGAGAGAGCGTTTTACATTTTGTATCCAATGCCCTAATCAAGAACCTGGCTAGCTCAAGCTGGTATCCCACCTCCCACTCCATCCCACCCCACCCAGGTCAACTATTCACACCTACCCTCAGCAGCACCCCCACATAAATGGTTCTTACTTTACAGGGGAGGTGCAGCAACAGCAGTCTTTCATGACCAACATAAAGCAAAATCAATCGCCAGTCAGATCAATCTAACCCCATTTCCTTTCTTTTGAGCTTTTCAGGGGAGAAAAGGAATCTACTTATACCATTTAATTACCACTAATAAAATTAGCCAAGATAACTTAATTTTTTTTATTGATTCCAATATTTTGCCTCTTAGAAAACATTTCAATAGCATTGATCTGTCTAGCTCAATTTCTGAGTATTACCTGTAATTCTGCATGCTGCAATCCAAACAAAAGCCACAGAACATCCTTAGCTGAAAGCCTTGCAAAGCAGGAATGTGCCTCAGCCTCGTTTACTGCAGAACTGAGACACAGAGGGAGGGGATAAAGGAGGAGGAGGAGAAATAGGGAGAAGAGGGGGCTTGGGAAAAGGAAGAGGCGGGGGAGGGGAAAGAAGAAAACGCCCGGGTGCGCACACAGGCTCTGGCATCTTTAGCAGCTCATTAGAATTCACTGCCAGAGAAATGCTCCCCGATTTCCAGACTGCACAGTGAGGGGATAACTTAATATGCCTGCAGTGCAGCGTCTGAAAGCTGTTTCCTCGTCGGTCTGGAACCCCCCTCTTCGTAGATTAGCGGAATTTAGACTGCCAGTAAGAAGAGGAGGTAGTAACCAGGACTGAGTGCAAGCCGAGAATTAGACTGAAAAACACTGCCAGAGGGCTAACGGTGAGAGGAAATTCCTATTTTCTTGTAGCATTTCCCATAGAACAAAGAGCAATGTTAAAGAATGAAAGTATGTTAACAGTGCATGACAACTGAAGAATCAAAATCCAGCACCAGAAGTTCTAGCTAGAAGACTACATATTTGGCATTAATTTCTTCTCATGGTTCACTATATACGGATCAGTTTTAAGAAACATGACCAAAATAACAAGCAAATTTAAAAATTAGGTCTTTAAGAGAAAAAAACAAAGAAAATCCCATCCATTTCAAATACTGCAGAAACAGCACACACAAAGAAGAATTACACTGTTCCTATATTCAACACTATCGTTTGGTTGAAATGTCATAACTTGCTTCTAGTTTGCTGTGAAGTGGTATATATACAAACAAAAGATGGGCAAGTAAATGCACCCACAATTACAGGAAGTTTCATGGTACAAACTAGCTTTGTATCTTAGAACACACAATCTTGTCTGTGCCTACTAACACAAATTGGGATTGTACTGTGGCATTTCAGATGATGTCAAATGAGCACAATTTTCAGCTAACTGGGAGTGTCAAATTACGACAATTTTTAGTTAATTGTGTATTTTTAGTATCTTTTCTCCCAGGTATCTTTGGACTCTCAGTTCATTCTTCTAAGTTTCACATAACTCAGTAGAGTAACATAAACAAATGTTGACATCTGAAAACATTTCAGAAGGTCTGCATACCGGGATGGAGATGTATATTATGAGATCCAACTTTCATTTTTTGTTTGCTTCCCACACATGCTTTCTCACTACAGGCAATGGTTACTCACCATCAGAATTCAATTACATTTTAAGATCTGAAGCACTGTGCTTATTACACAAAGGCAAGGAACTAAAAAAGCCTATTAAGCATAAGTTTGATAGCTTAATCGACAGGTCTTACTGGAAAAGATGGCAAAGTATGTCAAAAGGACCCGTGACACTGAACTCCCATTGGTTCAAATCCTTGCTTCCTTGCTCTATTATCACTTAGCTTCTCTTGGCTTCAGTTTCATCACCTTCAAAATGAAGATCATACTCTCTATTTCATGAGATTGTTGAGAAATAAAGCAGATGGTGTACACAAAAGGTTTACCAACATCTAAGAAACAGGAGGTATATAACTTTATTTTCTTCTCATACAACTCAAACAGCCTTCCTAGTCTGTGTTTTCCCACTAGTCACCTTGTGCTGCTTGAGGCTTGGGCTCTTCTGAATCCTAAGGTGCCCTCTCTCACTGTGACTGCCTAGTTCTAAGGGTGGTAACAACAGTCATTTGGATACACTGCTGCCCTGCATTCCTCAAATACATTGAGACTGTATATACGTAGGCAAGAAGGAATGATGATATGGCATTAAAAATTATTCCCATTAGACAGGTAACTTCTCTGCCTATGTCTCCAGATCTGATTTCACTCCTGAGTTCTCTTTTCCATCCACAATTTGCCTACTGGTCACACATCTTCTACTTGGATGTCTTATAGAGACTTCAACCATAGCACATCCAACAATTAAATACATTTTTCCTACCAAATAAACCTCTTTTTTCCCCTGAGATTTCCCCAAGCACTCAGGTATGAACTCGGGAATCATCTTGACCACTCTCTCCCTTAATATACCATTCTTACTCACCATATCTTGGGAATCTATTTCTATAATGGCTCTCAAATTCATTTCCCCTTTTAGTTTTTAATATTTGGGGCTATCATTAAATATTTTCTGTAGTTCTTGTTCATTTTTATAATCTATTCATTTCTGCTTGTTAAATATCCATCAGCACATGCTTTATTAGGGTTATTATGAACTCCATTATGCAAGAAGAGTCTATGGTTCCCAATGACTTTCCAGTCTGATCTCACTAGTCCAAATCCCCCAAATACCTTGCCCTCCAGCCAAACCAGATTACTCATTACCCTCTACATTTGACGTAGACTTTATTTCTGATCTTCCTATTTTCAGTGCTTAATAAATATTGACTTAAAAAAGAATAATTTCTGAGACTTACATTTCAATAAATGGCAAAACCATTTGCCAAAGCTAAGAGTCCATGTTTTTCTAACTACTTGTAATTTGGGCATGTAACTTACTCTCTTATTCCATCTCAGGTTTCTCATATATAAAATTAGGTAGTTATGCTGATATAAACAGCTGTTACATTAACTGATAGCTTTAAAGAATTTAAAATGTTATAAAAATGCAATGAAACCAACAAGCTGTTACAGTACCATTAGTAAAACAGTAGTGCTTTCAATTTTGTTTCTGTTTTAATAAAACCACTCTAGGAGCAGCTATAATCAAAATATTTGTGTGTACGTGAGCACACGTGTTCAGTCACTCAGTTGTGTCCTGACTCTGTGACCCCATGAACTGAAGCCCACCAGGCTCCTCTGTCCATGGAATACTCCAGGCAAGAATACTGGAGCAGGTTGCCATTTCCTACTTCAAGGATCGAACCCGCATCTTTTTCGTCTCCCGCATTGGCAGGCGGATTCTTTACCATGGCCACCTGGGAAGCCCTCAAAATATTCATACTAGAAACTAAATAAAAATAATTAGTTAAGAGTTATATGTTTTATTTTGGATTAAAACAAACCACTTTTTTTAGAGGACAGAAATTATTAATAAGGGAAAGCAATAAATCTGTGTCTTCACAAAAATTCATCCATACATTTCCCTTTTAAAATAATGTAGTTGTATGATGTATTTAGTAAGAGTATTTCTGTATATATGACTGAAAGAAAATACATTAAAAATCAATTCTACTTTTCATTGGATAATGGGATTACAAATGATTTTTTTTTCTTTGTGGTTTTATGTTTTGTGAATTTGCTAATTTCTATGTGCTATTTTTATACACAGATAAAAAAGACAGCCAAAGTAATATATAACATGTCCTTTTGGTAAAACTAACAAAAAAACCTGGCTGTATAGATGTCCTCCCAGAGCCAAGCTGAACAGACAATGCCAGGTTAAATCACCTGCTTCACAGGGCTCAGCTCCATTTGGCCTTATGTCATCACTGCAACATGCCTTCAGACAGTCCTTGGTACTCAATTTATTCATAATGGACTCTGATGGCCTCAGTGACAAATTCTTACAGAATGACAATGTAACTTGATGAAACATGTAAAATTGTTAATATTTAACAAAGCTAGTGGAGGTGATGAAATTCCAGTTGAGCTATTTCAAATTCTAAAAGTTGATGCTGTGAAAGTGATACACACTCAATATGCCAGCAAATCTAGAAAACTCAGCAATGGCCACAGGACTGGAAAAGGTCAGTTTTCATTCCAATCCCACTGAAAGGCAACGCCAAAGAATGTTCAAACTACCACACAATTGCACTCATCTCACATGCCTACAATGCGGGAGACCCAGGTTCGATCCCTGAGTCGGGAAGATCCCCTGGAGAAGGAAATGCCAACCCACTCCAGTACTCTTGCCTGGAAAATCCCATGGACTGAGGAGCCTGGTAGGCTACAGTCCATGGGGTTGCAAAGAGTTGGACACAACTGAGCAACTTCACTTCATACTTCACATACTAGCAAAGTAATGTTCAAAATTCTCCAAGCCAGGCTTCAACAGTTCGTGAAACGTGAACTTCCAGATGTTCAAGTCGGATTTAGAAAAGGCAGAGGAACCAGAGATCAAATTGCCAACATCTGCTGGATCATCGAAAAAGCAAGACAGTTCCAGAAAAACATCTACTTTTGCCCATGAGTGTCAGTGGTGGCCTGCTGCAGGGTTGGGGGTACTGAGTGCAGCAGTGCCTGAATGGGATCTTTTGAAGGAGGCTGCCATTATCTTCATTACCTTCACCATAGTTTGGCCTCAGGTAAGGAGGAGGAATGGCAACCCACTCCAGTATTCTTGCCTGGAAAATCTCATGGATGGAGCCTGGTAGGCTACAGTCCATGGGGTCGCAAAAAGTCAGACACGACTGAGGGACTTCACTTCACTTCACTTCGAGGAGGCCTGAGGCCAAGCAACAAGGAGGGAACACAGCCCCGTCCATCAACAGAAAATTGTGGATTAAAGATTTACTGAACTTGGCCCCACCCATCAGAACAAGACCCAGTTTCCACCTCAGTCAATCTCTCCCATCAGGAAGCTTTTATCCATCAGAGGACAGACAGAATGAAAACCATAATCAAAGAAAACTAATCAAACTGATCATATGGACCACAGCCTTGTCTAGCTCAATGAAACTGAACCATGCCGTGTAGGGCCACAAAACATGGTCCACTGGAGAAGGGAATGGCAAACCACTTCAGTATTCTTGTCTTGAGAACCCCGTGAACAGTATGAAAAGGCAAACAGTTATGACACTGAAAGATGAACTCCCCAGGTTGGCAGGTGACCAATATGCTACTGGAGAAGAGAGGAGAAATAGCTTCAGAAGTAATGAAGAGACAGAGCCAAAGCAAAAACAACACCCAGTTGTGGATGTGATGGGTGATGGAAGTAAAGTCCGATGCTCTAAGAGCAATATTGCATAGGAACCTGGAATGTTAGGTCCATGAATCAAGGCAAACTGGAAGTGGTCAAACAGGAGATGGCCAAGAGTGAACAATGACATATTAGGAATCAGCGAACTAAAATGGACTGAAATGGGTGAATTTAACTCAGATGACCATTATATCTACTACTGTGGGCAGGAATCCCTTAGAAGAAATGGAGTAGCCATCATAGATCACAAGAGTCTGAAATGCAGTACTTGGATGCAATCTCAAAAATGATAGATCTCTGTTCATTTTCAAGGCAAACCATTCAATATCACAGTAATCCAAGTCTATGCCCCGACTAGCAATGCTGAAGAAGTTGAACAGTTCTATGAAGACCTATAGGACCTTCTATAACTAACACCCCCCAAAGATGTCCTCTTTGTTATAGGGGACTGGAATGCAAAAGTAGGAAGTCAAGAGCTACCTGGAGTAACAGGCAAATTTGGCCTTGGAGTACAAAGTGAACCAGGTCAAAGACTAACAGTTTTGCCAAGAGAACGCACTGGTGATAGCAAACACCCTCTTCCAAAAACACAAGAGAAGACTCTACATATGGACATCACCAGATGGGTCAATACTGAAATCAGATTGATTATACTTACCAGGGGCTATGCATTGTATTAAGTGGTTTATTAAGTACATAAAACTAACAACTCAACAAATAAGATATTATTATTATACCATTTTACACACAGTAAACAAAAGTTTAATGCTAAATCGCCCAATGTCAATGGCCTAAATACAGAACCAGGATTTGAATCGAGACAATCTACCTTTAGGTGGACACTAAATCACTCTGCATAGTGCCTTCCAAACCTGAATATATGATTTGCCTCTTAAGATGCTTAAATGACTTCCTATTGCCTGAGGTATTAAATATGCCTTATTTAAGCTTTCTAAGATCTGGCTCCTACCCACCTACTTTCATACACTTTGAAACTGCCAAGCTCTTTCTCATCCTTGAGAACATGTTTTCAACTTTTAACATCACACATGCCATGCAGTCCCCCTATCCTATCCCAATAATCACCCTCTCTCGATAATTTACGAACACGAGTTCATAGATGAAACTCTTAGATGAAAAGTTCTTGTCATTTGCTGCACAACAATATGTATTTTCTTATCTATAACCCTCATGCAACTTTATTGCAATTGGTTAGTTAATTGTCTACTTTAGATTGTAGATTCCCCTAAACCAAAAAACAGGTACATTTTATTTATGGGCATATCCGTAAGACCTTAACACACAGGCTGACACACAGCAGGCTTTTAAAGGTATTTCTGACTGACTGAATAAGAAATACCTATAATACAACAGGCAATTCTGTTTTTGGACACGAAGACCTTTCAAGTAAAATTCTAGTATGACAACAACTTAATTCACTGGTAATTATTAGGTTGATACATAATAAATTGAATTATAGTCTCATAACATAAAAAGATCTTGAAAACTGCCTGGACAGATATGACTTACAGAAACTCAAAGAGGATACATGAATTTACCAAGACGGGATATGGAGACTTAAAAATTACTTTCACAAAGAACAATTTAAAGGAACAGTGTCTTAGACATTAGAATGCTATAACAAAAATACCACAGACTGAACTGCCTACGAACAACAAATTTATTTCTCATTGTTCTGGACACTGAAAAGTCCAAGACCAAGGTGGCGGCAGATTGAGTAGCATAGATATTTTATACTGTGTCCTCATAGGACAGAAGGGGCAAGGGAGCTTTCTAGGGTCTTTTTTAATAAGGATACTAATCCCATTCATGAGGGCTCCACCTCCTTGATCTATTTCCTCTCAAAGGTCCCACCTCCAAACATCATCACACTGTTGAGGGTACGGGGTGTTAGGGATTTCAATATATGAACTTTGGGGAGACATGAACATTCAAAACTACAGCAGACCTACTACAGCAACTGCTATATGGGAACAGATAATAAAGTTCTAAAAGTCCCCCGACAATCTGTTTTCTTACAAAATCACATAGCAAGAGCACTGAATTGTGAAACAGTAGAATCATGAGCTATTTTGGGGGCAGGTCTCAAACATGGTATTTCATTTTTCCAGAATGTTAAAGCTTAAAAGAAGCTCAACCATTTACTTCAGCAACTTCATTTCACAGAAAAGGAAATTAATAGTCACAGGTGCAGAACTTCATTTGAGTTCATATAAGCCAGTGGCAGAGCTGACACTAGTACTCATGCTGCCTAACTTCATGGCCAGTGCTTTATTTGCTAACTTGCTACCTTTTTGTTTAGTATCAACAGGAGGTTCTCATCATTAAAGCTTATTGAAACCTTCAGTTCAGTTCAGTCGCTCAGTCGTGTCCGACTCTTTGCGACCCCATGAACTGCAGCACAAGAAGCCTCCCTGTCCATCTCATGCTCTGTCGTTCCCTTCTCCTCCTGCCCCCAATCCCTCCCAGCATCAGTCTTTTCCAATGAGTCAACTCTTTGCATGAGGTGGCCAAAGTATTGGCGTTTCAGCTTTAGCATCAATCCTTCCAAAGTACACCCAGGACTATTAATCCTTAACTATTACCAAAACCACTAGAAAGATTTTTAATTAGAACAATCTGCAAAATAATGAAATTATAGTTAGATATTCAAATTAAAATTTTCCAGACTGGTAAAATGTCCAAAGACTTCCTTTGGACAATTAGAAACATAAATACTGATTATCTGGGCTTACTAATAGTTTAGGTTCTGGATAAAAGCCTGAAATTCACGGCAAAACACTTGCCACTAAAATAACTAGAGAAAACAATGCAAATAGACTTCAGAGAAGACAAAGCTAACTAACAGAAGGAAAGAGAAACATTAGAATAGGTTGCTATTTCATTATTGTATTAAAAGAATCCTTTATGGCAGCCTTTTGATGTAAATTTCTGGTACAAAGCAAAACAAAATAGAGTCATTGATATAAAAGGTGAAAAATAACCAAAAGAAAGACAGACCAGAGGATGATTCTGGAAGTTGGAAACCAGAAAGTACCCTATTTTTCCTCCATTCTAAATTCCAATTTATTTGACTCATCAGAACCAAGGAGCTGTAAATCTTATAGCTGGGAGTAAGAGAGGCCATCAGTTCAGATCAGATCAGTCGCTCAGTCGTCTCCGACTCTTCGAGACACCATGAATCGCAGCACGCCAGGCCTCCCTGTCCATCACTAACTCCCGGAGTTCACTCAGACTCACGTCCATCGAGTCAGTGATGCCATCCAGCCATCTCATCCTCTGTCATCCCCTTCTCCTCCTGCCCCTAATCCCTCCCAGCATCAGGGTCTTTTCCAATGAGTCAACTCTTCGCATGAGGTGGCCAAAGTACTGGAGTTTCAGCTTTAGCATCATTCCTTCCAAAGAACACCCAGGACTGATCTCCTTTAGAATGGACTGGTTGGATCTCCTTGCAGTCCAAGGGACTCTCAAGAGTCTTCTCCAACATCACAGTTCAAAAGCATCAATTCTTCAGCACTCGGCTTTCTTCACAGTCCAACTCTCACATGCGTACATGACCACAGGAAAAACCATAGCCTTGACTAGATGGACCTTTGTTGGCAAAGTAATGTCTCTGCTTTTGAATATGCTATCTAGGTTGGTCATAACTTTCCTTCCAAGGAGTAAGCGTCTTTTAATTTCATGGCTGCAGTCACCATCTGCAGTGATTTTGGAGCCCAAAAAAATAAAGTCTGACACTGTATGTATGAGGCCATATGAGTGGCTTATTTACTAGTTTCCTCACCCTGCGTCTGACAAGCTCTAACTAGAGACTACGGTTGAGAAACCCTCTGTCAAGACCAGTAGGAAAAGAAAACAAAGAATCCAGGAGTATTTGGTCTACAGAAATTTATTCCATGAAGCCAAAGGTAGTTCAGTATCAAGAAGTCTATTATATGTTGATAATGTATCTACTTCATCAACAAATTAAAGAAAATCATATTTAAGTGCTGAAAAATTCCTTCATAACATTTCAGTGTGTGTGTTAGTCACTCAGTCATGTTAGACTGAGACCCCACAGACTACAGCCTTCCAGGCTCCTGTGTCTATGGGATTCTCCAGGTTAAAAATACAGGAGTGGGTAACCATTTTCTCCTCCAGGGGATCTTCTCGACCCTGGGATGGAACCTGGGTCGCCTGTAATTGCAGGCAGATTCTTTGCCATCTGAGCCACCAGGGAAGCCTGGGAGATATTTCAGTAGACATTCCTAATTAAAAAAAGCAAACTCTGGATAGAATAAATCACTTAAATCAAATAAAAAGTACTTAACAATAAAAAAAGCAACCCAAGTGAATAGCATGCTTTCCAGAAGTCTGAAAAACTAAGATCATTTTAATTAAAATCAGGAACTCAATAGTGATGCTACTTATCACCATCATCATTAAACACTGTCTTAATGTTTCTATCAAATAGAAAAATAGGAAAATTTAGCAACCTGCATAAATAGTGAAAAAAGAAGTGAAACTGTTTTTGCTATTATCATATATCTGAAAATCTCAAAGGATGCTAGTATAAACAGGAGGATTAATCAAAATATCAAGAAGTACATGGATAGAGAATTTTAAAAAGTCTATTCTCTATTGTAGCAATTAGCTATTTAGAAATGGAAATCAGAAAAAAAAATTCCATTTGGTATAGCAAGAACACTCTAAGATAATTCTTAGGAATAAATTTAACTAAAGAGGAATAAAACATGTATGAAAGAAGTCTTAACAAACATAAGATCTGGGCAAATGGAAAGACATACTATATTCCCAGATGTAAATATATTATAACAATGTAACTTGTAACGTAAATTAATATATAAATTAAATGTAATTCAAACTAGAATCCTTATATAACCTTACAGGATGATGGTGAGACTGGAGAAAATGATTTTAAAGTTTATATGGAAAATTACATATGCAAAAATAGGTAAGAAAATTATTTGGGAAACAATGAAGAAAAAGACTTGCTTTACCAGATAATAGAACATAACTCAAAGTCTCTTTAACCAAAACCAAAACCATACTGGTATAGGAACACATAAACATCAAATTGAACAAGCTAGAGATTAATCCTAGCATGTATGAGAATTTAAGATTAACAAAGATGGTAGTTCTACTCAGTAGGAAAATAGAAGTAGCACAACTGGTTAGCCATCTGGGAGAAAGTAAAATTGGACTGCTATCATATGCCATGTACAAAAATAAATTTCAGATGGATTAAAGATGTACAAATGTAACACATACAATAAAAATTTCACAAGGAAATGCTGGAAAGTACATTTACAAAATCTCGAGGTAGGATAAACCTCAACCAAGACACAATTTTCTACATAAAAATTGAAAATGTTTTGTATGGCATAAAACTATAAAGTCAATATAAATCTCAAATTCTAGAAAAGTATATAATGAAGTTACAAAGAATTAATATAGGTAATCATATAAAGTACTTATAAACTGACATCTTATAATTAATAGAAAAATATACAAAGAATACAAAGAGATAATTCATGGAAGAGCAAATCACTC
Source organism: Bison bison bison (assembly GCF_000754665.1). NCBI lineage: Eukaryota > Metazoa > Chordata > Mammalia > Artiodactyla > Bovidae > Bison > Bison bison. Next base: position 632,976 of record NW_011494765.1, on the reverse strand, counting down.
AAATTTACTTGTAGTCAGGGAATTGCAAACTAAAGACATAATGGCATCATTTACATCCACTGACAGCAAAAATTATAGTGATATCAAATACTGTCTGGGATATGGGCTAATAGGCACTTTCCTACATTGCTGGTGAAACCATGAACTGCCACAGCCTTTCAGAGAAGCAAGCTGGATATAAGTAAATTACATACAAAAATTAAATAGCAAGTTTAAAGAACGTATTACCCTCTGATCCAGTAACCACACTACTGAGACTATTCCATAAAAGTCAAAGATTTGGAACATTGTGTAAGGTTGTTTAGTAAACATCATTTAGAGACTGAAAATTGAAAACAAAATAAATGCCTAGCAATAGCACAATGACTGAATAAAAAATTGCACTGATTTAGTCTATCTGGGTTTCTATAACAAAATACCACAGAACAGACAGCTTATGAACAGCAGAATTTCATTGCTCACCATTCTGGAGGCTAGAAGTCTAAGATCAGGGTGCCACACAGTTGGGCTCAGGTGAAGGCTCCCTTTTGGGTGGCACACTGCCAACTTCTAGTTGTGTCCTCACATGGTGGAAGGTGAGGGAGCTTTCCCTTGACTCTTTTATAAGGGTGCTAACCCTAGCATGAGGATTCTGCCCTCACGATCGAGTCACCTCCCGAAGGCCCTACTTTTTCAATATCACCTTGGTATAATGGATAAGTTCCAACATGAATTTTAAAGGACACCTTCAGATCATAGCACCTGTTATATGCAAGAATGTTCACAGCAACTTTATAAAAGCTAAAACAAGAAACAAAACATCTATAATACCAGAATAGATTTTTTAAAGTGTGATTTATTCATACAATGGAATATTTGCAGCAACTAAAAAAATGAAAACGAATAAAAAACGAACTACTGGGATTTCCCTGATAGTCCTGTGGTTAAGAATCTGCCTGCCAACGCAGAGGACATGGGTTTGACTCCTGGTCCGGGAAGATCCCATGTGTCTTGGACCAATTAAGCCGGTGGGCCACAACTACTGAGCCTGTGCTCTAGATCCCATGCTCCACAATGAGAAGCCACCCCACCGACAAGCCCAAGCACCACAACCAGAAGAGTAGCCCTACTCACCACAACTAGAGAAAGCCTGCATGCAGCAACGAAGACCCAGTGCAGCCAAAAATGAATTTTTAAAAATCTTAAAAAAAAAAACAAAAAACTACTGATATACTCCCAAAATGGATGAGCAGAAAAAGTCAGATACAAACAAGTACATGCTACACGACTGTATCATTGTTTTTAAATGAAGTTCAAGAACAATCAAAACTAATCTAGAGAAAGAGAAGTCAGAACACAGTATTGGTTTTTCAGGGGTGGAGTAGGGGTGGTTACAACTAGACAGGGACAAAAATAACTTTTTGAAGTGATGGACATATTCTTTCTTTTGGTAGTGATCAGAGCAGTGTATTAACATGTAAAATGTCATCGAGCTGTAAATTTGTGTATTTAAGCCTATGTAAATCACAGCTTGCTGTAGAAATAAATTTAAAAATATGTAGTTTTACGACTCAAAAAAAAAAATCTGAACAAATTTTAAAATGTCAATTACAGTGATAACTATTTCTAGGAAGACAGAAAAACCTAGTTTTATAGATATAGCCAATATATATCTTGTATTTAACCTATGTAACACTATAGAATAAAACAAAACAGCATCAACTAATATTATGATGGTTAAATGACTTGTACATTCTGATTACATGTCAGCAATTTAATATACATCTTTTAGAAAGCTTTTTAGTTTCTATCATCCACAGTAAGTTTAATGTGAAATATAAACTTGACATGACACCAGCATATATAAAACATTAATCAAATGTATCAGATATTGTTAAGAGCTGATCTTTTAACACATCATCTAACTACCAGGTTCTTCTTTGAGAAACAGGTATCACCATTTTCATGGAACCACAAAAAGAGAATATTCCATGTCTTTAAATTATCTGTATGAGTAGCCACACCAAAAATACTTAAGAAATAATTTTTGGCCAAACATTTCAAAGGACTTCAAAATGTTACAATTACCTAACAGGACTTGCAAATAAAAGAAAAAAATGAACTAGCTGTACCTTTGCTAGTCTCTCACACATTGCGTACCCTGTTCTTCCATGTTTCCAATGATACTATGAGTACAACACTCTGTCATTCTTTCATGCCTGGTAAGGTCTTTTCTGAAATCCATCTTAAATATTATATTCCTGATAAACACTCTTCCTATCCCCCCATGCGGAATTAGTCACTCCTTTTGATGGTTTCTACTGTGCTTTTCCAGATTACCACACAACTTATGTTAACTGCTTTTGTTTGACTTCATAGCTCCAACACTGCAATTGTAATAGGCACTCAATATAGTGGGTTAAACAATTACACTGACACAATCAAGGGAATCAGAACATTAGTTCTTGAGAACATTTTTCTTGACGAAAAATATTTTGAGCAAATAAAAGTCATTATTCTGGTGAGGAAAGATCTGACTTCATGTTTAAATTCTATCCTTACCTACAAAGTACTAAAAGAAAAAAAAAAGTAGTTTTATATCAGTATTATTCACTTCTCATAAGGTTTAGTATATTTTTAAAAGAAGTCCTATTACTTTGTCACACTGAAAAATTCTCATATATTATTGAGAATTCTGAGCAGTTCATTCATAACTCAGGTTTGAAATTTCTATACCATCAAAGAAACCGCTTCCTAAAGATGAAGATTTTAAGAATTTTGGAAAACAAAAGCAAAGCTTAAAACCAGTTAACATGAGTGCAAAAGGCGCAAACCACTGCCTGACCTAGCAGAAAATTAAATTTTTGCATGCCTATACAAAGAATAGTTGCGTTGCTTCACTTGCAAAACCTTGAGGAATTCATCAACTTGAGAAGGGGATACCATAAAAATTGAGAATTCAGTTTAGAGGAATGAACTGAAAGGGAACATGGTTTAAGATGATAGAACCATGTTCTTCCAATTGTAAAAAAAAAAAAAAAAAAAAAATAGGACTAGGCCATTACTTACAAACAGCACATTTCTGGGAAGGGTGAAAAGGATTAAAATAAATAAAGGAAAGTTTTTACACACAGCACAGCACAACTGACCTATACACAAAGGGCAGAGGCCATCTTTTGCCTCTGAGGTGAAAAGGAAGGAAGAAAACCTATGCCTTCTCCTTTGTGCCAACACTGGAAATAACTGAGCCAGAAGTCTGAAAGTTCTATTCTTATGTTAGTTAAAGGAATTACATAAAATTCTTGGTAAGTGAATAGACAGAATAATCTTTTATTAATAGAATTCTAAAGGAACTAATGCTGAAGCTGAATTATCATCCCCTTACCTTAGTGATGAGAATTCGGTATTTTTCTACCAGGTGGTCATTGTTGTGACAACCTGCTAGGAGCTGCCAGACTTCTCCTCGAAGAGCTTCAGGAACACCGCTTCTTACTAAGGATGACAACTGCTTTGGCCTCACGCTCAAGTTGAGATGCCTAAAAACAAAGCCATAAGCTGTAAGTGCATAAAAGACAGAGCTTTTAAAAGAGTGTTACTTTTAGGAAAGCTAAACTAAACGATATATAAAGACTTAATAAAAAACATTAATAAAGAAAAAAGCCTAGAACTAGACGTGGCCAATATAACTGTAAAAGATTGGGTGGAGAAAAAAATTCTGAAGTCAGACTGCGTCTTATGTATCTCTAAATTATTGGTCTAATTAAAAAAAAAATCAGAACTGGAAACTACAGCTTTATGGTTGTGACTTGTGCAAGAAAAACAAAGCAAAATTCTCAATAGTGGACACATAGCTAAAGATAAAAGCTCGGCTCTGCATCAAAATTAATAAGTAAACTGTATATTTTTATGTTTTAGGTAAAGATTTGTTCTAAGTAAGAATAAATATAAAAATAAATGCTTTCAGCAGTTTTTATGGTGCTTTAAATAAATTTTTAATAACTATGATGGATAAAAGTTTCTACTGTATTATTATATTGTCAAAACAAGTTACTAAAGTGTTGGAGCTTCATTTATTTCATCTACAAAATGGGGGGAATAAGACATCTCTTTGGTGGGGGGTTGCAGCATGCAGGATCTTATTTTTCAGATGATGATGAAAGTCACTTAGTTGTGGCCAACTCTTTGTGACTTCGTGGACTGCAGCCTGCTGGGCTCTTCTGTTCATGGAATTCTCCAGGCAAGTGTTCCCAGACCAGGAATCAAACCCATTGCCCCCTGCAGTGGAAGCCCAAAGTCCTAATCATCGGACCGCCAGGGAATTCCCTAAAATACTTTTACTGGGGGAAATAAAACATCTTGAAAAAGAATTTTTAGAAGTGTTGGTATTAACTTACAAAGTGCTTTTGCATTTAATTTTATTCGATCCTCACAACAACCATTTGAGGTATGTGGTAGTATCTCCAGTTCTACAGATGGAGAAAGAAGTTCAGGGAAGTTGATTAAGAGACTGAGGTAGACTCAACCTCAATGAATGCTCTATCTGTTACATCACAGGTGCTTCGTGATTTGAGAGCCACCATTACTGAGTCAATAAAGCAAGATTCTGACATGGAGGAATTTCTTTGGCTATCAGATTTAAGCACAAGTTACCAGGACTTCCCTGGTGGCTCAGACAGTAAAGCGTCTGCCTACAATGAGGGAGATGTGGGTTCGATCCCTGGGTCGGGAAGATCTTCTGGAGAAGGAAATGGCAACCCACTCCAGTACTCTTGCCTGGAAAATTCCATGGACAGAAGAGCCTGGTAGGCTACCATCCATGGGGTCACAAAGAGTTGGACATGACTGAGCGACTTCACTCACTGGTACAAAATGACCACTATCAAAATATTGTACAGAAAGGTCTTGAGACTTCTCTCAAAACTCTCCCAGAACTCCAGCAGAATGAAACACAGTACATTTAAAAGTTATTAAAAGTTATTAATTCTGTGATGATGCTAGCACCTTAATACAAGAGCTATAGACAGTTTAACACAGTTTTGGCTTTGCTTGGGGGAAAAAAAAATATATATATATATACACACACACACACACACACACATATATATATATATATATAAGTTGAAGAGTTGGAAGTAGAAAGGACTAAAGTAGTTCCATTATCTAATCCAAGGATTGGCACACTATGGCCTATGGGACAAATCTGGCTCACCATGTGTTTCTGTAAACCAACTCTTACTGAAACACAAGCCATTTTTATTTATGTATTGTCTATGGCTGCTTTCACACTGCAACAGTAGAGGTGAGTAGGTGCAACAGAGTCTATTGACCACAAAACCTAAAATATTTATATTTGGCTCTTAAAAAAAAAACTAACCCAAGAATTATTTGATAACACAAGCTTGATTTATATTGGTAAAATCATTTTCAGAATAATTTTGTCACTGATGATAACTCAGCCAACTATTACTGACATTAGTTCTCTTAACCACTAAAATTCTTATCAAAATGAACCTGGAGAATTAGAGCACAAAGGTATATTTATTATAAACACTGACACTAAAATCTAATGTAGAGTTAAATCAGTTTTGGAATCAGACCTGAATGTGTTAAAAATTCTGAGCCTGCTGTTTACTAACTAGAATTGTTGACTTAATCTCTAAGCCAGTTTCCTCATCTATAAAAATGGATACTATTTTATAAGGTTATTATAGTTGAAATAGAGCACATAACTTAGCACAGTACTGGGCACAGAGTAAATCTATTACTTCTTACTATGATTACTACCATTGCAACATCTATTATTCTTAATCTACAATAATCCTGCATGGAGGTTCTACAGACTTATATTTTGCAAATGAAGACAGATTCCCAAGAGTTAAGTGACCTGCCCAAGATCATACAGTTTAGAAACAGGAGAGGTAGGACCTGAAGCCAGGTCTACCAGGCTCTAAAATTCCATGACACGGTGATGATTCCTATCGTAAAACACATATAATAATGATGAAAAAATAATGACAAAATAAATTGAAGAAATATTATTATTTCTAAACACATGACTGAAATCAGCAAAAAAAACAGTTATAAACATCCTGAAGATAGGTGAGACAGATGGAAAGTTAGTTAACGTATTTGAAGGAGTACGATAAGGATATCATTTTATCAAAAGAATAACAAAATGGATAAACAAAAGCCTGATAACTAAACAAATTCCAAGCAATTGTATAAAACGCTGGTGGGTTCATTTTATAAAACTTAGAGCATTTAGAGTCTAAATGCTGTATCTATATAATTTTACATACACTATTATATAACCCATGTCAAGACTCAATTACGTTTCTATTTTAGAGCAGAAATCTTTTTATACAGATGAAATTTCTGCCAGCAGCAGTCCAAACACTCCAAATTCACTGAACTGAAAATATATTGTGATGAGAGCATCAGCAGGTTTGTCTCCTGATTGCTGAAGGAATGTAAAAAAATAAAAGAGAACTATTCCCCTGGGGGGGCTTCTGCAGATGTCATTTATTAAAACCACTTGTGTAAAGACAAACCATGCTTTGGTTTGCATTCTCCTCCTGTACACATTTGACATTTCCCAATTGGAGAGTGTTTTACCGAAAGTGTAAAGCTTTGTGAGAGTGCTAGAAGCAGATGATGCCCATTATAGTCCCAGCCCTTAAGGGCATGAAGTTTGTTTTTAATGCTGAGACACAATTTTACTAAGAGCAGAGTGAAGGTTTCAATAGTTAAAACTTCAGAGAAAAATCAGACTCCAAGTAGCAGGTCCATGGGGAGTTGGTATGATAACCCTAAGAACCAGAAAGTCAGAAACAGAAAACTGCTCAGATCATTTTCAAGTTCAGCTCTTTTCAGCATATATTGGCATCCTACACAGTGGGAAAAGTAAACGACATAAACGTCTCACCAACCTGATTTACCAGGATGTCTCTGATTTCACTAATAGATTACCTGAAGCAAGTGTACTCTTTTTAGACAGTCTATAGGATATTTCTTAACACTGTCATCAAACTGTCTCTTGAGCTGATGAGAAATTCCTGAATTTTACAAGTGTTACTAATTGGTAGAGCAATAAATATATACCATGTTTATAACATTCTGCTCTGTCACTTGAGGCATATAACAGAGATAGGGAAAAATCCCACTGCAGTCTCTATCATGGTTCTATGCATTGTGTGAGTACCTTCTAAGCTTTCCTGATTACTGTGTATTGCCTTAACTACTGTGTATTATCTTAACCAATCAGCAATTCCTGCCCACTTCAATATAAGTGACTTCTTTCCTTATTTATTTTCTCCATGGATTCCATGTTTGCATAAATATTTCTGCAACACTGAAAGCTTACTAGGTTTCTGATATTTTGAAAGCTGATTTCAGATCTTCACGACTTCATTACCCTTATAAACCTCTACCAACAGAGATTCTCGAATGTGAACCTCATACTTAGGTTTTTATTATCAGCTCCAAAACTGAAAAATGTTTGGCAAAATTCCCTACCCATAACATAAGAACTGGAAAGGAGAACTATTCTATCACAACTTACCATTTAGACAGCAGTTCTCCCCATGTTTCAAGAATTTTTTCTGCACATTCTTTGGATACATCACCAGATCCACTCAAGAGAGGCTCATCGTTATCTTTAATAAACAAAACACACAAAAAAGGATAATAGAGGTAGCTATGCTAGCCAGAAGAATGACCTGGAAATGTAACAGTCAAATTTGAAAGATTTCATTGGGAGCACAGTATCATAACTTCTCTCTAAGCATATAGTCATAAATACAAGAAAAGTAAAAATGGCCCTAGGTGGAATGTTGCTGAAACTCTTTAATTCTCTTGCTTTTTATATATGCCTATATAATGTCAACTGAAAAAAGAGCCATATGACTATAAAATGATAGGACTCAAAGTATGGTATGTTCTCTTACCTGTTTCACAGCAAACAATGTCACACATGAAAATATATAGCAGTCTTACGTATAACAGCTAAAAGCACAAAACACACATGCATAAGCTTCCAAAATAGAAAAGCAGAGAGTATTTGAATAAATTTTGATATACGTTTACAATCCAAACTTGTGTTGACACTTTTTAACATAATGATTTGGCAAAATATTAAGTGCACATAAAATTAAAATAAGAACTAAATCTTATAGAGCTATGATTTTTTCTTTCCTCTTTTATGTTTTTATGACTTTCTAAATTTTCTATACTGGCATGGATTAATAGAAAGCATAAAAATACTTTCTAAAAAGGACCAAGATGAATCATTTCAAACTTTGTTCAAGTAATCAGGAAATGTAAATCTGAATACAAATTTAAGGATTATAAGATTTAAAGACAATGAAAAAAAGTGATAATGATAATAAAGGAATGTGAGAGAAATGAAAAAAGTAATGAAAGTAGTGGGAAAATAAGATTTACTTAATCTTTTTTGTTGGACACTTAGGGAGTTTTCAACTTTTTGCTACAAATAGTATTAGGATGAACAGATCTCATTGTTTTTTATTGGGTATATGCCCAGAAGGGAACTTCCTGAGTTAAAAAAATGTATGCTTTTAAGGATTCTGAAACTTATGACCAACTGCCTCCCAAAATGGTTTTTCCAACTGACATTTGCACTAGTTGGGTAAAACAGTACTTGTTTCCATGTCAACTCAATCAATGCTGTTTCTAAATGTTTTTGTTTAACCTGCCTTTAAAAACTTTGTATCTTAAAAAAAAAAAAAGTTTGGATCTTAACATCGCTTGATGATTATATCATGAATTGGCATCCCTTTAGTGATAGTATATCTGTACTGATTTTAAAGGTTCAGAAATCCAGGATATTTATTACTAAATTTATTTACATTATAATATCTTGAACATTATCAGCAGTTTTCACAATGAGTTCGGGAAGAAGACAGACTGAATATAAGTGAGACCTCCGCAGATGAATAAGGAAAAGAGAAAGGCTCAAGGGCACTGAGATAATGTCCCTCTGCTTCACTACTTTCCAGAGCTGGCCATACTCTAAATGCCTCAAGTAATTCTCCACTCATTAAAAATGTCAATATAACACAATGTCTTTGGGTGATGGCAGCTATTTTAAAATGTATTAAAATTTACAAGAGATAATTCCTTTAAAGAGATTAGGAAGACTTATCTTACAAAATTCTCTTTTATTGTTTGGATGTGTTCAGAATGTTGCCTCTGAACACCTCCCCTTTATAACTGCTGGCTTCCTGCCCTATAAGCACAAATGGCCAATGGATAAGGAGGCTCTTTAGAGGACTATAGCCATTTCTTTTCAGGGAGCAAACATCACAACAGGACCAAGTTCCCTGGTTTGTACACTGGATTAGACAGAATGAAGAGATGGTATGGCTGCAGTCTCGTCATTAACTTTTCACTATGGAAATGGATCTAGGAAGGCTACTCATCTTGTTAATATTTACTGAGCATTTATTATATACCAGGAATTGGACTACACACCACGGAAACAACATGGAACAGAAAGGGACACACTCTCTTCCTTTACAGAGCTTCTGTTCTAATGATCCTGATTCTCCCATGGACTGCCACCTGCCCTTAGTCCTTCTCTCTCCCCAGTTAAGTGCTGTCAGCAGAGGCCTTCTGAATCCCCTCAATTATATTAAAAACACCGTGCCTATTATAGACTAGAACTACATCTCAGTCTTGATGTTATCTATTAGCTGGGCCCAAATTTCTTTTTAACTGGTAGATATCCTTTAACACCTATAATATGGAGATTTGAACAGTCTCTGGTTTCACAATAAATGGTGTGTCTTTCTGAACTTTTGCCAAGTCTTAAAGGGAGGAAAGTTCTGTAAATTTTTATTTGCTCTGCATCTTAAGCAATGTTGACACAAAGGAAAACTGCAAGTCTCCAGAACCAGTTATATGGTCAATTTCAAACAGGAGGAACAATTTGACCCTTCCTGGACTTAAAACATGACTTAAATTGTCTCTGCAGGAGACTCTAAACTGTATACTAACTTTTCAAAAACATTTGTGCCTTCTTTGCACTTCAAAATGCTTTATGTGAATGCATGCTCATAGATGATAACACAATAGAGCTCAGACTGCTAATTCACAAACCTGGATTAAAATCCTCCCTGCCAATTTCTAAATATTGCGACATTAGGCAAACTCACTTTCCTTATGTTCAAAATAAGTCTTATTTTTCAGGAATTTGTGTGGATTATATAAACAAAGTATTATCTTACTTCATAAACAAAGTGTCTGTCTACCACACTAAGCATCTAGCAACTGGTGGCCATTAACATTGCCAATAAATGATGCTAAGTTGATTAGTTATAGGAAAAGTAGAAGTTATGGGGAAGAACAGGAATTGGGAAGTCAGCACTTGCTCTAAACTTGGAAAAAGTACATATAATCATGGACACATATTTCTTCTACCCCAATCAAACATTTCTATCACCCTGATGCTTCTGTTAATGTACTTTTTTTAGCCAGAAGTGTCCAAACCAGCACATTTATCTCTGAATTCTCCCTGCACTTTGAAAGTTCCAGCTAAAAAAAGAGTCACGGTGCTCCACCACATACTCCACAATGAAAACTGAATTCTCTCCTATGAATTTCCAGAACACTCCCTGTGAACCTCACATAGATGCATACCTCTTACGACTTTTCATAATCAGCTTGGTTTTGCCCTTAAAAATAAAGCTCTGGTTCAAAATGCCTTCCAAACTTTCATTTTTCCTGTATTCCTTCCCTCCATTTCTCACTCTGACACAGAACTGACAGAACAATTCACAGACATAATCATGAAAGAGAGGAGAAAAAAAAAAAAGAACTGGTTGATTCCTAGTATTTATCAGTGTGAAAATCCAATAATGTATAAATCAGTTGAGATGGAAACATTTATTTAGGCAGAAGCTGTGTCAAATTTGCTCTAAAAATGTGCTGTATTAATTCACTAAGCTAGCAGAGACTGATTCTTTTTAAAAAAAGCACTAATTATAAATCTCATTTTTTCTAACTTGGCTATAATTACCTCAAAGAAAGTCCAATGGCAATCATTTTTTATCTCCCATAGTCCTTTGCATAGACTCTCATAAACATTTATTAAAAGTATTCAAAACACTATGTCACTTTATCACTTCCCTGATAAAACTGTAATGGTCTGTGTACACCACCCAAAATAGAAATTAAGTTCTCCCTACAATTTACCTTCCTCTTCATCATCTTCTGGAGGAGAAGGTATCATTGAACTCTGAGATCCTGACTGTGGCAGGCGAATGGAGGGACTGGCTGTAGTTTTCCTCCTCTCTCTCTCTGATTCACTTTCCAAGCATACAACTTCGTATAAAGTGTCAGTATTGTTCTTTCTCTCCTTTTGCTTTATCTTAAAGAGGAAAACACATTATTTATCAAGTGATAAAAATTTTTTCTAAATTGAGCACTACTTCTGATTTTACATAGGATCTGAGAATAAAAAGGTATTACTTTTAATATTTAAACTAAATGCAACCTTTTCTAAGCAGAAAAACATATGTTTAGGCTTAAAACCCTTAAGAAAATAGGATATTTACTGAATAGGATTCTAATTTTGCAATTTTATTTTCTGTATTTAGACTGTATCATCAAACATCCAACTACCAATATTTAGTAAGTTAACTTAAAAAGTTAACTGTTTGGTAGCTTCCCAGTTATGTTAAAATTTTGCTCAAGGTTTCCTATATAAAACTGTATATTAAAAATGTTTTAGAAATAATCTAAAACATACAGTTTAAAACTGAGAATGTCTTATCTCCATGCCCCTACCACCAAATCCTTTGGCCTAGTGATAACAGAATAGGTAACTTTTCTTCCAACTGAAAGCTACAAGTGGTGGGAGGAGAGGTAAATGACAGAAAAGAGATCAATGGAGTTCACAAAATTTTTGATAACTGAAATTGTTTTGTATTTTGGGTTTTATCTTGAGGTAAGCACATAACATTTTAAACTGATCTAAAAAAAATTAAGAGTAGGGAATATAAAATTTTACCAGTACAATATTTACATACATTAATATTCCATATTACAGTCAGTTTAAGGAGGAGGAAAAAAAGAGTGAAATACAGAGCAGGATGAAAAGACAGAACTGTAGGAAAATAAAGAGAGAAAACTAGAACAGAAAGGCAGCAACACCAAAGAGAAAGATACACATGCATGAAGTAAAGATACAGAAGGGGGAGGGCAATAAGAGGTTCATTAGAAATATCAGGCAGAGAGCAGATATTACCATCTTCTTAATGTTTATTTGGATTCTTAAGAAAAACTACCCCAATCCTAGAAGGCTAACATAGTAGCAACAGGTCCTTTCAACAGCATCCTGAAGCACTGTTTAATTAAGTAGTTGGTAAACTTTTCTGTAAAGGGCCAAACAGTAAATATTTTAGTCTATGTGGGCCAGTAGTCTCTGCTGCAACTCCTCAACTCTACCATTACGGTACAAGAGCAGTCATAGACAGTGAGCATGACTATGTTTCAAAACTTTTTTATACAAACCAGTCAGGCCAGATTTGACCCACAGATCAGATGTGCTGACTGTTTTAACATGTACAAAGGATTATTAAATTTTCAAGATGAACAAATGACTTAATTACTTACTATTAATTAAAGGACCCAGACTCTGTGAAATTACATATTAACCTCTAGGTTTGTGACCAATAGCTAAACAAATAATTTCTGTACAACAGAAAAGATAACCCAAAGGTTACCTACAGTACATTAAACAGTTTTGTTTCTATCCCAACAATCTTGTTCTAATATTTTTTTCCTAAGAAAAGACTATATAAATTCAAGTTCCTCAAATACTTGGAACCAGTTTTACCATCTTACTGGTTCCCTCATTACTTAATGAATTATATTAAAATCTATGACATATGTTCATTCTAAATTTGCAATTATGATTTTTAACTTTCAAATATTCTGCTTAGATTGGTCAAAGGATTTATTTTGTTTTTGCTTAAATTATTCTCTAAAACATTACTTAATTTCTTTCTAAAATAGTTCAAAGATCAACATAATTTATTACCTTAAAAAATTTTTTCCCCAGAAACTATATAAACGTTAACAACCCCTGCACTTCACCTTGAACTCCCCTTTGAGTAATAGTGACCAGAGCAATCCTGTCCATTGGAAGTCAGATAAATATGGAGTCAAGATGATTTGTTAAATACAAAAAGAAAAATCTACTTTTACAAAAGAGAAACCTAGTAGTACCATCTTAACCAAGTTATCATACATCTCAGGAATAGTTCAGTAACCTGTGGGTCCTGATCTAGCAGTTCAAGAGTTCTAGCACAGAAATCATTTTCTATCTTGAGAGGTACAGTGAAATACTGCATATGGGTGAGTATGCCCACGAATACATACACACAGGCTTCCCAGGCAGCACAGTGGTAAAGAATCTGCCTGCCAATGCAAGAGACTTGGGTTGGCTCCCTGGGTTGGGAAGATTCCCTGGAGTAGGAAACTGCAACCCATTCCACTATTCTTGGTTGGAAAATTACATGGACAGAGGAAACTAGTAGGCCACAGTCCCTGGGGTCACAAAGAGTCAGATGTGATTGAATGCACACACAGATGCGCATGCACACACACACACAGCAAGTACATGCACAGATAGAAGCTTGGGTTTCCAACATGGATGGTTATACTAATTACTTGTCTGTGAACACTGGACACATCAATTAGTCTTTCAGACATTAGCTTCTTCATTTATAAAATAATAAATTTATAAAACATTTTAAGACCCCTACAGTGTATTTCAGATCAGATCAGTTGCTCAATCGTGTCCAACTCTTTATGACCCCACGAATTGCAGCACGCCAGGCCTCCCTGTCCATCACCAACTCTTGGAGTTCACTGAGACTCACATCCATCGAGTCAGTGATGCCATCCAGCCATCTCATCCTCTGTCGTCCCCTTCTCCTCCTGCCCCTAATCCCTCCCAGCATCAGACTCTTTTCCAATTAGTCAACTCTTCGCACGAGGTGGTCAAAGTACTGGAGTTTCAGCTTTAGCATCATTCCTTCCAAAGAAATCCCAGGGCCGATCTCCTTCAGAATGGACTGGTTGGATCTCCTTGCAGTCCAAGGGACTCTCAAGAGTCTTCTCCCACACCACAGTTCAAAAGCATCAATTCTTCGGCGCTCAGCCTTCTTCACAGTCCAACTCTCACATCCATACATGGCCACAGGAAAAACCATAGCCTTGACTAGACGGACCTTTGTTGGCAAAGTAATGTCTCTGCTTTTGAATATGCTATCTAGGTTGGTCATAACTTTCCTTCCAAGGAGTAAGCGTCTTTTAAATTCATGGCTGCAGTCACCATCTGCAGTGATTTTGGAGTCCCCCAAAATAAAGTCTGACACTGTTTCCCCATCTATTTCCCATAAAGTGATGGGGCCGGATGCCATGATCTTCGTTTTCTGAATGTTGAGCTTTAAGCCAACTTTTTCACTCTCCATTTTCACCTTCATCAAGAGGCTTTTTAGTTCCTCTTCACTTTCTGCTATAAGGGTGGTGGCATCT
>NW_011494765.1:615058-618332 GCF_000754665.1 Bison bison bison | reverse complement strand
AATCTTGATTCCAGCTTGTGTTTCTTCCAGTCCAGCATTTCTCATGATGTACTTTGCATATAAGTTAAATAAGCAGGGAGACAATATACAGCCTTGACGAACTCCTTTTCCTATTGGGAACCAGTCTGTTGTTCCATGTCCAGTTCTAACTGTTGCTTCCTGACCTGCATACAAATTTCTCAAGAGGCAGATCAGGTGGTCTGGTATTCCCATCTCTCTCAGAATTTTCCACAGTTTATTGTGATCCACACAGTCAAAGGCTTTGGCATAGTCAATAAAGCAGAAATAGATGCTTTTCTGGAACTCTCTTGCTCTTTCTATGATCCAGCGGATGTTGGCAATTTGATCTCTGGTTCCTCTGCCTTTTCTAAAACCAGCTTGAACATCAGGAAGTTCATGGTTCATATTCTTCATATTCTTCATATTGCTGAAGCCTGGCTTGGACAATTTTGAGCATTACTTTACTAGTGTGCGAGATGAGTGCAATTGTGCAGTAGTTTGAGCATTCTTTTGCATTGCCTTTCTTAGGGATTGGAATGAAAACTGACCTTTTCCAATCCTGTGGCCACTACTGAGTTTTCCAAATTTGCTGGCATATTGAGTGCAGCACTTTCACAGCATCATCTTTCAGGATTTGAAATAGCTCAACTGGAATTCCATCACCTCCACTAGCTTTGTTCATAGTGATGCTTTCTAAGGCCCACTTGACTTCACATTCCAGGATGTCTGGCTCTAGGTCAGTGATCACACCATCGTGATTATCTGGGTCGTGAAGATCTTTTTTGTACAGTTCTTCCGTGTATTCTTGCCATCTCTTCTTAATATCTTCTGCTTCTGTTAGGTCCATACCATTTCTGTCCTTTATTAAGCCCATCTTTGCATGAAATGTTCCTTTGGAATCTCTGATTTTCTTGAAGAGATCTCTAGTCTTTCCCATTCTGTTGTTTTCCTCTATTTCTTTGCATTGATCGCTGAAGAAGGCTTTCTTATCTTTTCTTGCTATTCTTTGGAACTCTGCATTCAGACGTTTATATCTTTCAGTGTCTTTAGCAATGCAAATTCTGTAATTCTATAATTTTAAGAATTTAAGAATGATTAGTTGGTCTTTTATTCACCTTATGTTACTGTTGGAAAATGTAATCTTTGGACCTTTCTTCCTCTTTCTTTCCTCACTAATTTTAAAAGTTTCTTCTCTAATATGATGCCATCTTAATATAGGAATTCCCACAGTTGGGAAGGGTTCCAGGCTAAAAAGGAGCTACTGAGTCACCAGATAATTTTAGGGAAAGGAAAAAGAATAAGTTTTTAAACATGCATTTTTAGTAACGTTTCTATAATTGTTTTTCCAAGCTGTTTAGTAGCTAAGATGTGTTAGACTCTTTTGCGACCCCATGGACTGTAGCTCTCCGGGCTCCTCTGTCCATGGAATTTTCCAGGCAAGAATACTGGAGTGGGTTGCCATTTCCTTCTCCATGTTTTCCCATACTTATGGCAAAAACCAGAAACTACATATTGAATATTTAAGAAATTTTGTCTTTAGCAGTGTTTCCTTTTCTGTCTAATGAAAACTGCAAAGAGGTTAAAATTTCAAATTATGTTTAATTTGACTTAAATCCCCAAAATTCTCTTACAGAAAGAAAGACAAAATAAGTACATTTCTATGGGAAGAACCTTGGCTAACAGTCTTAGAAGGCTTATGGTATAAAACTTGTTCAAATGACATCCCATAAAATCTATTTTACATCTTTGGATCTATAAAATATAAACACTATCCTCACTATGGAATATGGATCACTATGGAAATTGGTCCAGAATGTGGTCCACTGGAGAAGGGAATGGCAAACCACTTAGTATTCTTGCCTTGAGAACCCCATGAACAGTATGAAAAGGCAAAATGATAGGATACTGAAAGAGAAACTCCCCAGGTCAGTAGGTGCCCAATATGCTACTGGATCAGTGGAGAAATAACTCCAGAAAGACTGAAGGGATGGAGCCAAAGCAAAAAGAATACCCAGCTGTGGATGTGACTGGTGACAGAAGCAAGGTCCGATGCTGTAAAGAACAATATTGCATAGGAACCTGGAACGTCAGGTCCATGAATCAAGGCAGATTGGAAGTGGTCAAATAAGAGATGGCCAGGGTGAATGTTGACATTCTAGGAATCAGCGAACTAAAATGGACTGGAATTGCTGAATTTAACTCAGATGACCATTATATCTACTACTGCGGGCAGGAATCCCTCAGAAGAAATGGAGTAGCCATCATGGTCAACAAGAGAGTCCAAAATGCAGTACTTGGATGCGATCTCAAAAATGACAGAATGATCTCTGTTCGTTTCCAAGGCAAACCATTCAATATCACAGTAATCCAAGTCTGTGCCCCAACCAGTAATGCCAAAGAAGCTGAAGTTGAACGGTTCTATGAAGACCTACAGACCTTTTAGAACTAACACCCAAAAAAGATGTCCTTTTCATTATAGGGGACTGGAATGCAAAAGTAGGAAGTCAAGAAACACCTGGAGTACCAGGAAAATTTGGCCTTGGAATATGCAATGAAGCAGGGCAAAGACTAATAGAGGTTTGCCAAGAAAATGCACTGGTCATAACAAACACCCTCTTCCAACAACACAAGAGAAGACTCTATACATGGACATCACCAGATGGTCAACACCAAAATCAGATTGATTATATTCTTTGCAGCCAAAGATGGAGAAGTTGTATAAAGTCAACAAAAACAAGACCAGGAGCTGACTGTGGCTCAGACCATGAACTCCTTATTGCCAAATTCTGACTGAAATTGAAGAAAGTACGGAAAACCACTAGACCATTCAGGTATGACCTAAATCAAATCCCTTATGATTATATAGTGGAAGTAAGAAATAGATTTAAGGGCCTAGATCTGATAGATAGAGTGCCTGATGAACTATGGAATGAGGTTCGTGACATTGTACAGGAGACAGGGATCAAGACCATCCCCATGGAAAAGAAATGCAAAAAAAGCAAAATGGCTGTCTGAGCTGTGAAAAGGAGAGACGTGAAAACCAAAGGAGAAAAGGAAAGATATAAACATCTGAATGCAGAGTTCTAAAGAATAGCAAGAAGAGATAAGAAAGCCTTCTTCAGCGATCTATGCAAAGAAAGAGAGGAAAACAACAGAATGGGAAAGACTAGAGATCTCTTCAAGAAAATCAGAGATTCCAAAGGAATATTTCATGCAAAGATGGGCTTGATAAAGGACAGAAATGGTATGGACCTAACAGAAGCAGAAGATATTA
>NW_011494765.1:614497-614846 GCF_000754665.1 Bison bison bison | reverse complement strand
ATTTCAAATCCTGAAAGATGATGCTGTGAAAGTGCTGCACTCAATATGCCAGCAAATTTGGAAAACTCAGCAGTGGCCACAGGACTGGAAAAGGTCAGTTTTCATTCCAATCCCAAAGAAAGGGAATGCCAAAGAATGCTCAAACTGCCGCACAATTGCACTCAGCTCACACGCTAGTAAAGTAATGCTCAAAATTCTCCAAGCCAGGCTTCAGCAATATGTGAACCGTGAACTTCCTCATGTTCAAGCTGGTTTTAGAAAAGGCAGAGGAACCAGAGATCAAATTGCCAACATCCGCTGGATCATAGAAAGAGCAAGAGAGTTCCAGAAAAGCATCTATTTCTGCTTT
>NW_011494765.1:606580-613743 GCF_000754665.1 Bison bison bison | reverse complement strand
TTGGAAGGAATGATGCTAAAGCTGAAACTCCAGTACTTTGGCCACCTCATGCGAAGAGTTTACTCACTGGAAAAGACTCTGATGCTGGGAGGGATTGGGGGCAAGAGGAGAAGGGGATGACAGAGGATGAGATGGCTGGATGGCATCATTGACTCGATGGACGTGAGTCTCAGTGAACTCCAGGAGTTGGTGATAGACAGGGAGGCCTGGCGTGCTGTGATTCATGGGGTCACAAAGAGTCGGACATGACTGAGCGACTGATCTGATCTGATGGAAATTACGAAACAGAAAATGTAGCTAGTCCAATGATTGCCGCAAGAGGGCCTCAGTTAGTGGCAGCTGCTATGAATTTTTGAAGCAAAGAATGTAAAAGCGGAAATTAACAAACTTAGATTATGTTAGAATGAATGAGAATTAAGAGTGTCCTAAGTGCGCTAAGACAGGAAAAAAACTGTTCAAATTCTTCATACTCTCTCTCTTCTGCCTTCAACTGACTACCCCTCACACCTACCCTCAAGACATCCAAATAAGGAGAAAAATGAGAGATTATTTTTAGGAATTCCCTGCTGTCCTCCCATCTTCCACATATAAACTTCAACTTTTCGCAAAGAAAATATTGACAACTCAGCCTATGTTTAGCTTGTAACTTTAGCAATGAGTCTAGAATAGTCTATCAGCCTAAGTCTTAGGCATACATTATATTTTTGGCTAGCATTTGTTAGCCTCATTAGATACATTATTCTAGATCAAACCACAGAAAAAATATTCCTGTAAACTTATGCAATCTTTGAATCAAAAGTTGTATAATATACGTCCTTAAGGTAAAGCAAGATCAGGGTAATCTTATTTATATTTACTAAGATAAAAGAAACAGAATCCTGTTTAAGAATTTTTTATATACAAATTTATACTAAAAAATATACAATTAATTTGCTGGCAAATGCTTACTCTAGAAACTACTAAGAATCATTTCTACCCACTCTTTAAACTTGTAAAATAATGCTTGCAAATTGGTTTTCTTTCTGAAGCATTCTTTCCCTGAAGCTAACCACTAAATAATCAAAAATGCTGTTCTGATTGCATGACTTAAGTGTTTTTTTCTGTCCCAGTGATATCCCTCCCAATAGCTAAAATGCATGAAGAACATGTATGTGCCAGGAACTCTTCCAAGTACGTTATATAGTTTCTCATCTACTGTCACAATAACGCTCTCAGGAAGATTCTATCACTGCCATTTCAAAGCTGAGTAAACTGAGGCTCAGAGAGTTGAAGGAGCTTGCTCAAAGTCCTAAAGCTAGTCAATGGTAAGATCCATGTACTGTGACTCAAAAGCCAAGTTCTAGATGATAATCCTATAATCCTTTGCTCCTGTCACAGTGAAGATCTGGGACCCAGGTTTACTTTGTGTCTTAAGATAACGCTGAAAAGAAACTCCTGTTCTGCTTGTTACCTTTTTCTAACTATAACCAAAAGGCCTAACTTGGACACACTGGAACTAAAATACTTACTGCTACAGAAAAGTATATTTGGGTAAATCCACATATAATATTATAATCTTGTATAATGGAATTTCAACGTTACATGAAATAAAATTCATAAATTTTTTGGAGAACTATGTTCAAGATGTTTGGGGTATCAGTGAAGAGATCAGAAATATTGCCTTAGGAGGTTTCTAACACTAAAAACACTTAATAAACCAAAAACAAAGTATACTTTGCAGTATATTAGAAGCTAACACCCTTGTATGTAAAAAAATTAAAAAACACTTTTTTATCAACAGAGAGGGAATTGGCAGTACCAGTCGATAACTGGGCAAACTGCAGTGTTAAATGGGGGTGGTGAGGAGTTGCTAAGAAATCTAACCGAAGACCTGAGGACTTGAAGGAGGTGAATAATAGCCAGTGGAATCCAGGGAGGAGCATCTGAAGTAAAAGGAACAGTTAATAGCAAAGGCCCTAAGAGCATGGTTAGAGCAGAGGAAGCAAGAAGTAAGAGGAGTTAGTTTACAATAGGCAGCAGATCAGATAGGGTCATATAACCCACTACATGGACTCAGGATTTTATGGAGTAAAACAGGATTAGAGAATTTGAGCAGAAGAATGATGCAATTTGACACTAGGCTGCTATATTAAGAATATAATATATCAAAAGGTCACAAAAATAGAAATAGAGATGTGTGAAAAAGACATTCCAATAATCCAAGTAAAAACAATGATTCGGATGAAGTTAACGTAATCTAGGTGGTAAGAAATGGTCAGCTTTTAGGTATGCTTTAAAAATAGACAGAATTTCTTGACAGACAGGATTTGGTGTGTGAAAAAATAAGAGAGTAAAATTCTTGGTCAAAGTAACTACTAGGACAAGATGCCCATAAACTGAGATGGTAAAGACAGGTAAGCAGAGTATTTTACGGGTGAGGGATGAAATAATGACATCTTTTTTGGACATGGTAAATTTGAGATATTCTGAAGGCTAAGTCAAAGAGTGGTATTTAAGGAGGAGGAAGTAATTATCTGTATTAAATGCTCCTGACACATTAAGTAAGATGAAAACTCAGACTGACCACTGGATTCAGCAATTCAGGTCACCATGAACTTGATTACTTTCGAGGAGTTCTGACAAACGAAAAGCAAAGAAAGGAGCAGTAAGTTGCGGAGCAACTGGGGTCCCAAAAAAAAGGCTAAAAGAAGGGAACAGAAATTTTATCTGCTGCTCACCACAGGAATGACAGAGTATAGAGTTTGACCGAATTAACTTTTTTTTTTTTAAAGTTCAATACTCAGAAGACCATAACATAATCTCTATAGTTTAAGCATTTAAAGTGTCTAATATATAATCCCAAAATACTAGACAAAGAAACATGAAAATATGTCTCTCCAGACTCAGACTTAGCAGCCCAAGATTTTTAAAGTAATTAAAGTTATGCTCAAGAATATATAAGAAGATCTGCTTAAAATAAAGATCAAGGAGGTAATCACATAAAAAACCAGAAACCATTAAACCATAGGGACATTCCCGGAAAAAAAAACAAGATCCGAAATTAAAAAAAAACTCATTGAATAAGGTTACCAACAAATTGGAAATGATAAAACAAAGTGTCAAGTGAACTTTAAGTTAGGTCAACAGAAAGTATCCTATCTAACAACAACAACAAACAAAAATATTTGGAAAAATAAAAGAATCTCAGAGGTCTGTGGGATAACAAAAGGTAGAAAATACGTATGATTGGAATCCCTTAAGGAG
Source organism: Bison bison bison (assembly GCF_000754665.1). Classification (NCBI taxonomy): domain Eukaryota; kingdom Metazoa; phylum Chordata; class Mammalia; order Artiodactyla; family Bovidae; genus Bison; species Bison bison. The sequence goes on along the minus strand of NW_011494765.1, from coordinate 610,500 downwards.
AGAGAAGAGAGATGTGCCAGAGAAAAAATTTGGAAGAAATAATGGGTCAGATTTTCCAAAAAAAATGGTAAAAGAAAAGAAAATAAATAAATAAATTTAAAAATTCACGAAGCCCAGCAAACCTGAAGACAAACAGAAAGAAAAACCACACCTAGGCACATCATAGTTAAAGGTCTAAAAACCCAAGATACAAAATAATATCAAAAGCAGCCAGAGAAAATGACCCATTACAAGTATAAATGCATGCTGACTTCTCTTCAAAAACAGTGAGAATCACAAGACTGTGAGATGACATCTTTAAGTGCTGAAAGTAAAAAACTGAACCCTATATCCAGAGAAAATATCCTACTGGAATAAAACTGAAATAAAGACTTTTAGATAAAGAAATCTGACAGTTCACTAAAGAAATTCCTTTAGAAGAAGCTGCTCAGGTTTAAGGCAAATGAGACCAGAAAGAAACCTGGCTCTTCAGGAAGAAATGAAAAGCAGAAAACAAAAAACAGGTGGGTAAAAATGAAAGACAACTTTCCTCTTTAATATATTTAAAATACACATGATCATTTAAAGATCTAACTAATAGCTTGTATTAATGATAAATCAGCCTCAGAAGTGACTTCTCTCATTTCCCCCTCTATATTGATAGGAAGGTAGAGTACCTGTTTTAGTTTCAAAAAGAAATTTTCAGTAGTACTACGTTTGCTGAAGGGCCAGAATAATCTTTCATTAGGTGAGCAAACTCGGACTTTTGTCTCTAGAAGAAAGCGAACAGGCTCTTGTACTTCTGTTATTACCAAATCAACAGCTGTGGTCATAAACAGCACTTTATCTAGGGAGAGAGAAGGGAGAAGCAAATTTAAGTGGAAATATATTTGCTCACATAATTAAATTACAAGTTTTAAATGACATTCAGAAAAAGTATGAACAGCTTGAAAAAAGTTTATGCATAGCATATCTGAAAAACTGCACAGGAAATTAGTCACAGTGGTACCCTTTAGGGTGGGACACTAGAACTGTGGCAGACTTTTACTTTTCCTTATATATCCTTTGAATTTGAAATGATATATAAATATATTATCGCTCCACAAAAAAGTCATACTTAGAAGCCTATAAATAAATAAGCATGTAAATAGAAAAGGAAGCAGGAAAAGAAAAATTGAAGAAAGGAGAGGGAGGAAAAAATACTTTGTTTACAGGTTAAAGTTAATAATAAATTCAAAGAACTATTCAAATTCCTTGGTTTCATCAGAATTAGATACACACTAAATATTTCTCAAATAAGTAGAACTAAGATTTGGGTATCCTCTTGGGACTAAAATTTCTGTTCATGATGTCACCAATCTGCACCACCTTTAGGAGTTTCTTCATTTACAACTTGAAAATGTGGGGATTTTGGATTCCAGCTCCCAGTAATAACATAGGACTTTCCATCTGAACTTTTGCCCATAGATTCCTAAAGAAAAGAATAACAACAACATTAATGCCAAAAAAATAACAGCTAATCCTCATTCTGTTGCCTTAAAAAAAAGTTGTAAAAATATAAGACTATAAAATACGATCACTGGGACGACCCAGAGGGATGGTATGGGGAGGGAGGAGGGAGGAGGGTCCAGGATGGGGAACACATGAGAAATAAAGGAATAAAAAATAAAAAAAAAAAAAAAAAAGAAAAAGAAAAAAAAAATATGATCACACACACATATATATATATACACGAAAAGTCAAGAGTATATATGGATTACAGCTAAAAATGTGCCAATTATTTATGCAACTGCTCCTGAAGTTATATATAAAGTGAATGCTTACAAATCATATCAAACTGTACAGACATCAGGAAAATTTACTACTTACACCTATGTTGAATTCTTCTGTCAAGTGAACAATTACTACATAAATTTTAGTTATTAAAATAAAGATTTTCATTTAATAGCAATCGTGTATACACTGCATACTTTTCTAAAGCTCATAACAGTCTGCAAACAACTCTCTGACAAAATGTCTTTGACTCCAACATCAACCCTACACTATTGCAGTCAAGAAACTGAGACTAAGTAGGTATAAGGTCAGACTGGTAAAAAGCAAGGAGGAAATACCCTTATCTTTGCTTATTGCTTCATAAATGTGTTTTAACATTAGATTTGGTGTAACAATCTTTATAGAGGAGATAGCATACAAACTTAAAAAAAAAAAAGCTATCCTTACCAAATCTAACAAGTGCATGTCACTATTTCGTACATCTTTCCCTGGGCTAAGGAGAAGACCAAAACATCTGCAAAAAAAGAACCAATATAAATTTGGGAAAAAGACTACAGCAAAGATGTTTAAGTTAGATCACTGAAAAAAATTCTGACAGAAAAAAGGACATATTGAAATTATCAGTAAATTAGCATTATCAAAATCTATTTCTTTAATTGAGATCAACAAATTTTATGTTTGCCTTTTATTTTCACATACTTGAAGTCAACATACGAGCTGAAGATATAGAGATACTTCAAAATAAATGAAATATACACTTTAATAACCAAAAGAATTCCCCAGGGAGCAAAACAGTTTGCAAATTTTTGAATACAGTATATGACTGTTTCAGTAGATTGACAAGAAATAAAATTTATACTGAAGCCAACCTTACTAAAAACGTTTACCTTTCAATGGCAAGTTCTTTATTAGTTGTTTGTTGCACATAGATGACAATCTTCTTATCAATTCCTTGTCGGAGTTTAAAGCATTGTCTGTCTTTATCTTTAGGAACTGCGCTGTGGGACAACATGTTTCATCAATTTTGGAAAGCATTTCCTTGTAATATACACCAGAATAACTTTTGTTATGATTTGAAAATCAGGCACTAAAAAGAATTTTCTATGCCTGATAGTCAAATAACAGATATTATCATCTGCCCCTTGATGTGAAAAGATCATTACTGTATGTAAACCACTAAACCATTTTATAAACCACTCATAAAAGCTACAAAACCACTCGTGTCTCCTGAAATGTAACTTTAGTTTTTTTTCTTTTTTGTTGCTGTGAAAATTGAGTTCAGCTAAGTCACTCAGTCGTGTCCGACTCTTTGCGACCCCATGAATCGCAGCACCAGGCCTTTCTGTCCATCACCAACTCCCGGAGTTCACTCAAACTCATGTCCATTGACTCGGTGATGCCATCCAGCCATCTCCTCCCTGTCGTTTCCTACTCCTCCTGCCCTGAATCCCTCCCAGCATCAGAGTGTTTTCCAATGAGACAAATCTTCGTATGAGGTAGCCAAAGTATTGGATTTTCAGCTTTAGCATCAGTCCTTCCAAAGAACACCCAGAACTGATCTCCTTTAGAATGGACTGGTTGGATCTCCTTGCAGTCCAAGGGACTCTCAGGAGTCTTCTCCAATACCACAGTTCAAAAGCATCAATTCTTCTGCTCTCAGCTTTCTTCACAGTCCAACTCTCACATCCATGCATGATCACTGGAAAAACCATAGCCTTGACTACACGGACCTTTGTTGGTAAAGTAATGTCTCTGCTTTTGAATATGCTATCTAGGTTGGTCATAATTTTCCTTCCAAGGAGTAAGCGTCTTTTAATTTCATGGCTGCAGTCACCATCTGTAGTGATTTTGGAGCCCAAAAAATCAAGTCTAACACTGTTTCCCCATCAATTTCCCATCAGTGATGGGACCAGATCTTAGTTTTCTAATATTGAGCTTTAAGCCAACTTTTTCACTCTCCTCTCTCACTTTCATCAAGAGGCTTTTTAGTTCCTCTTCACTTTCTGCCATAAGGGTGGTGTCATCTGCATATCTGAGATTATTGATATATCTCCCGGCAATCTTGATTCCAGTTTGTGTTTCTTCCAGTCCAGCATTTCTCATGATGTACTCTGCATAGAAGTTAAATAAACAGGGTGACAATATACAGCCTTGATGTACTCCCTGTC
>NW_011494765.1:606141-606480 GCF_000754665.1 Bison bison bison | reverse complement strand
GTACTCCTTTTCCTATTTGGAACCAGTCTGTTGTTTCATGTCCAGTTCTAACTGTTGCTTCCTGACCTGCATACAAATTTCTCAAGAGGCAGATCAGGTGGTCTGGTATTCCCATCTCTTTCAGAATTTTCCAGTATATTGTGATCCACAGAGTCAAAGGCTTTGGCATAGTCAATAAAGCAGAAATAGTTGTTTTTCTGGAACTCTCTTGCTTTTTCCATGATCCAGTGGATGTTGGCAATTTGATCTCTGGTTCCTCTGCCTTTTCTAAAACCAGCTTGAACATCTGGAAGTTCACGGTTCACGTATTGCTGAAGCCTGGCTTGGAGAATTTTGAGC
>NW_011494765.1:604104-606041 GCF_000754665.1 Bison bison bison | reverse complement strand
TACTAGCGTGTGAGATGAATGCAATTGTGCGGTAGTTTGAGCATTCTTTGGCACTGCCTTTCTTTGGGATTGGAATGAAAACTGACCTTTTCCAGTCCTGTGGCCACTGCTGAGTTTTCCAAATTTGCTGGCTATAGTGCAGCACTTTCACAGCATCATCGTTCAGGATTTGAAATAGCTCAACTGGAATTCCATGATCTCCACTAGCTTTGTTCATAGTGATGCTTTCTAAGGCCCACTTGACTTCACATTCCAGGATGTCTGGCTCTAGGTGAGTGATCATACCATCATGATTATATGGGTCGTGACTATCTATGCTATGGTAAAATCATAATTTATCTTGTGCTATGGCTAACTATATACACATATATTTTTTAAATAGGTAATATGGGTATACCACTTTTTCAAATAAGTCATATGGGTATACCACTGTATTTGGCTTTAGGTATAACTGGCATACAACATAGTAGTTTCAGGTTTACAACATAATGATTTTATATTTGCATTTATTGTGAAATGCATAGTATTTTAACCATTGTATTACAGTCAACATTTAATTTCCACTTTTTAATTTTGCTAATATTGTGTTAAGAGGAACATTCATGCTGGTAACTCTCTTGGCATCTCAATTACTACAGAATCACTGGAAGAAAGGAACTGTGTTTGAAAAATTCAAATTTGACAAAGGCATCCTTGTCAATAATTTCATCACTGTATTAGGTTCTACAACACTCTTTTCTATTATAAATTCAGGAAAACATGCAACAAAAAGATAACAGAGCCCTAACAAATGAGTAAAGAAATCTGACCATCCAGGGGTTTTCTGTACAGCATTTCCTTGATACACAGTTGAAAAGGGATATTTGTGATTGTTAACCTTTCTACCTTGAAAATGCCTAATCTCAGAAGGAGAAATTACCCTAGTGCTTCACTTCTGAGAGATCTTAGAAACCTTTCCTATTTATAACTTGGAATTTATAAACAATCTTCAATCTTTATTTTTAATAAAGGAAAAAAGTTTAAACTATTCTGTTTCTTAAAATGGAAAAAAATTATTATAAGGTTTATAGATTATGATTTCTACTTCCCAGTATAGGAATGCATATTGCAGAAAACACCATAATAATGTTGGTGTGAAAATAGAAATATAAATAAGAAAGCATAAAGTACAATGACTTATACTTTATTGTACAAATCAAGGTTGAAGCTGCATTGTATACTAAACTTGCCACCAGATGGCATGAGAATTCCAAAGTCTTTGAAGGGAGAGCAATGTTATCAGTTTCCCAAATGAAACAATCATTGTGCCTTTTAATTTAAAAGCAAAATATCAGAACCATTTATATTTTCATTTTATCTATTTTATGAGTAGTCATGAAGGAAAGAAAGTTCCACATGCAACTACTGATTGTGATACCAAGAAGCAACCGTTTTGTGATATGAGCTGTGGAGAAAAAAAAAGTCAGTCATCAAAAAAAAAAAAAAAGTCAGTCATCTTGCAACCATAATAAACTTAGAAAGGATTTTTAGACTCTAGCCACTTCGTCTTAGAAATAAGGAAACTAATGTCACGAAAGAGGAGAGTGAAAAAGTTGGCTTAAAGCTCAACATTAGAAAACTGTGATCATGGCATCTGGTCCCATCACTTCATGGGAAATAGATGGGGAAACAGTGGAAACAGTGGTTGACTTGATTTTTTGGGGCTCCAAAATCACTGCAGATGGTGACTGCAGCCATGAAATTAAAAGATGCTTACTCCTTGGAAGGAAAGTTATGACTAACCTAGATAGCATATTGAAAAGCAGAAATATTACTTTGCTAACAAAGGTTTGTCTAGTCAAGGCTATGGTTTTTCCAGTGGTCATGTATGGATGTGAGAGTTGGACTGTGAAGAAAGCTGAACGCCAAAGAATTGATGCTTTTGAACTGTGGTACTG
>NW_011494765.1:570819-604004 GCF_000754665.1 Bison bison bison | reverse complement strand
GAGGATGAGATGGCTGGATGGCATCACCGACTCAATGGACATAAGTTTGGGTGAACTCCGGGAGTTGGTGATGGATAGGGAGGCCTGGTGTGCTGCGATTCATGGAGTCGCAAGAAGTCAGACACGACTGAGCGACTGAACTGAACTGAATGTCCGAAATGTAAAGAAACTTGGAAAAGGTCACAGTGTAATGGTAGCAATAAGTAAACTAATCCTAAATTTTAATTTCTATTCCAGGGTTATTTTTACTACTTAAAAACCAGAACAAGTTATTTTTGACCCTATATGCAAGGTCACACTTCAGATACACACCATATTTCTCCCTTCCCAATGTGCTCCATTAAATTTTAATGATAAATCTTGATTTCAATAGCTTTAAGATATTTAGATTATTAAAACAAATACACCAACCAACCAAAAAACAAAACAGAAAAAAACTCTAGCAAAACAAATCCAGCTATAGACCCAGGTGATGTAGTTCTATGTTTAATAAAAGCTGTCAGCCAGCTACTTTTAGTCTTACTAAAAGAACATGGTAACATATTTCCCTACATGAAATAATTTTTTTTATTAAAATTCTTTAAATCTTGCCTTGGCAATTTGCCTATTTATTTTCCTTTATCACTTACATTAAAAAAAAAACTCTACCTATAAAAGCAATCATTATATAATATATAATATAAAGGTTAGGTAATCTGACCTAGAATTTCCGTAAAAGCACAGATAGTTTAGCATGTTAATACAAACTCAAATAAAAAGAATAAAGTAAGATGCCCTACCTAAAATAACCTTTACCATCATCTTCTTTTATTTCTAGAGACACAGAGAAGGTAAAGATGTCACTGTCTGGAGTCTGAGGCGCAGCAGTTGCTGAAAGTGGGGTCTGCTTGGCAGAACGGCGGAAGGCAGTGGCAAAACTGTAAAGTATCCGGCTCACCTACAACCAAAAATGTTAGGAGATGGGCTGTTATTAAAAAAGTAAAATACTTTTGTTAAGGCTGAAGGTGACCTACGTTGTTTGAGGGAGGTAGTTCACCTTTCCTTCACTCATTTTTTTAATAAATTATCAAATTTATTAGACCTATAAAGCAAACAACACTAAAAATGACCAGAGTAGAGATTGTAAAAAAGGAATGACTGTGAACACTAGAAATCCAATTGAAAGATGATTTCCAAAATTGTTAGGAATTACTTGAATATATTTATTGTAATAAAGAATAATCCTCCAAGTTTAATTCTATAAGAATAGTTTGCAAATATGTCATTGCTAGAAGCAAGATGCCGATTTAATGCATTTAAACAGCGGTCAATTGGTCTCCTCTGACGCTCTTAGCAACAACAAGGTTCTGGCTAACCAAACTTTTATTCATATTTCAGGCCATCAAAATGGAACAAATAAAACAGTAGCAGAGAATTTAATTTGGCTTATAAATGACCACAGAAAATACTATAATCATTTCAATGATTCAAGGGTGAAGATGAAGTTTCATCTGTAGACATTTCCCTCTTCAGTACTTACAGCTTCTTGTATTTCACACCGAAAGACATGTATTCTGAAGAGCTCTGCATTGTAATGACTTTCAGTGAAAGCAAAACAGTCACTCTCAGGAGTTCCATCATGCCCTCTGACACAGAAAAGGATTTTGTAGATAGGGTAGTTTGCTATTTCAGTGTTTGTCTGAGGATCTAAGAGTCTGTTCAGAAAAAATATACATAAAGAGAGTAGAGCTACTGTAGACAATTTTCACTATGTTCACATTATGATTCAAGACTCATCTTTCTAGCAAAAAGATCATATAAATCATTTCTTGAGCCTGGCAGTCTACAGTCCAAAGGGTCACAAAGAATTGGAAACGACTGAGCACACAGAAATCATATTAATCTTCAATCTTGATAAGTAAGTTATATGTGGGGTCTTAAAATAACTGATTACACAATTCCATAGTACTAAAAACTACATAATCCCCTATTTTAGGGAGGCAATCAGGAAAGCATAAATAATATTAATGTTTCTTAAATAGTCTATAACTACATAAAAAATAATGGGTAAATTAGACTACCAAAACAGATCACTAAAGTTGTGCTTCTCAGTATCTCCTAACAGAATGACCTAAGCTGCTTTATTATTTTAAAAACTAAAATAATGATGTAGTTTTTCAGAGTGAAACATGTTCTTTTGCTTCATGGCAAATAAGGAAGAGACACTTACAAAACATTAACACCGAAGGAAAAAAAACTTCATTAATAAAATCAAAAGGATGCCACTCACTGAAAATTAAATGGATATCATTCACTCAAAAATGTATTCATTCAACAAATATTTATGTGATACCTACACAACATCCCAGGCTCCATCCTGGGCCCTGACAATACAAAAAATTGAAATTATGAAGTTATGAAATTATGAACACAGAATGGGCAGAGCCATCAATGGGAAAGCCTAGGGGATAATGGAAATACCTAAGAAGGGGAACTAATTCAAATTCAAAGGCACTTTGATAAAGACTCTGAAAACATGAGGTAAGAGAGACTAATTTTCTCATGTCTTTATAGAATTAAAATATATTAGAACAAAGTATAACTTCAGTCAGGGGAATGACTATTGACTAAGAATCATATAAAAATGAGTTTTAGGGAATTCCCTGGCAGTTAGTGGTTAGGACTTAGTGCTTTCACTCAAGTTGCCCAAGTCACATCATGGCAAAAGGAAAAAAAAAAAAAAAAAGGCTAAATAAATGTTACTAAGCTTCACATTAATAAATACAATTAAAATTAATATTCATGAATCTTTGCAAAATAGTTCTTTAAACACTCAAGAGAAGAATTACATATGCAGATCATTGGAATATTAATTAACTTACTACTACTACTATCCATATGCAGCTACAACTCTACTACCATAAAAATCCAAAATGCTTGAGGGCAGAGAAACAGATATTCTCATACACTGCTCACAAACGTACAAGCTAGATCAATATTTCTAGATGGCCATTTGGCAATATATCAAAAACCATAAAAATGGGCAAATCTTTGACCCACCAGTGAATCTACTTCTAGGAACTAATCCTAAGGAAATTTAAAAATACATTAAAATTTAGCTCAAAAATACTACTTATAAGAAAACGACAGGTTAAGCACTTATGTAAGTAAGTAAAAGTTGCTCAGTCGTGTCTGATTCTTTGCGACCCAAAGAACTAAACAGTCCATGGAATTCTCTAGGCCAGAACCCTGGAGTGGGTAGCCTTTCCCTTCTCCAGGGGCTCTCCCCAACCCAGGGATCGAATCCAGGTCTCCTGCATTGCGGGCGGATTCTTTACCAGCTGAGCCACAACAGAAGCCCAACTTACATGCCCATATAATAAAAGTTTAATATTAGCTATTATTAGTAACACTTTTATCATTAAAACAACTAAAATATGTAACATTAGACTGGTTATTTCTGAAAAGCCCATCATGTGCCATCATAAATTATAATAATTAAGCATATTTATTGATATGGAAAGATTCACCATATAACAAAGCATGTTATATATTATGTAATTCCACTGATGCTAAAAATGCTGATTCTAAGAGTTGTAGAATTATACTTGCATATATATGTAGGTATATACACATAGACAAATATACCTACAACTACACAAAAAGGGTCTTAATAAACCAAGATGTTAACTGTTATTTACCAATGGGAGAGTAGAATTAAGACCATTTCCTAACCTAAAATATGTCACAAATGAACTTATCTACAAAACAGAAGCATAGAGAATAAACTTGTGGTTGCTGGGGGTCAGGGGCGCGAGGGAGGGACGGACTAGGAGTACGGGATTAGCAGACGTAAACTATCATATATAGGATAAACAACAAGGTACTACTGTATAGCACAGGAAACTATATTCAATGTCCTGTGATAAACCACAAAAAAAAAATTAAGGAAAAAAAGTCTGTATGTGCATAACTGACTCACTCTGCTATATAGCAGAGATTGGCACAACATTATAAATCAACTATACTTCAGTAAAAAAGTTAAGAGTAATTTTCTAAATTTTTGCTTATTTGTGTTCTTTGATTTTTCTGAAATAAGTACGCATTTTTTACAACAAAGCTAGTTTTGTATTTAGTTAGCTGATACAGACATCTGACTACATTTAAACACTGTGACCTGTTTCAGTTAGTATAAACAATAGCCCTATCAAGAGACTTCTCTGAGCTTCAGTATCCTCATCTTAAAAATTTAGGAACTACTGTCTAGTCAAGGCTATGGTTTTTCCAGTGGTCATGTATGGAAGTGAGAGTTGGACTATAAAGAAAGCTGAACGCCAAAGAATTGATGCTTTTGAACTGTGGTACTGGAGAAGACTCTTGTGAGTCCCATGGATTGCAAGATCCAACCAGTCCATCCTAAAGGAGATCAGTCCTGGGTGTTCATTGGAAGTCACTGGAAGGACTGATGTTGCGGCTGAAACTCCAATACTTTGGCCACCTCACACGAAGGGTTGACTCATTGGAAAAGACCCTGATGCTGGGAGGGACTGAGGGCAGGAGGAGAAGGGGACGACAGAGGATGAGATGGTTGGATGGCATCACTGACTCAATGGACAAGGGTTTGGGTGGACTCCAGCAGTTGGTGATGGACAGGGAGGCCTGGCGTGCGGCGGTTCATGGGGTCGCAAAGAGTCGGACACGACTGAGTGACTGAACTGAACACTGAAATAGTTAATATTTACCAACAGGTTTCTGTAATTTCCAAAGTCAGTATGAAATTTCTTTTCAACTAATGTGTCAAGCTAGTATTTTTATTGGGGGGCACATGGAAAATGTAAATTGTTAGGCAGACTCTTAGGTCAACATATTTCAATAATCCCCAAAACACTTAAATTTCTAGTGTTACAAAGAATTAGGGTGAGGAAGAGTATAAAAAACTGCTCAAACAAGTGACTATTTTTCATAAAAGGTCACAATCCTTGGAAGACATGAAAACTAAGTGCCAAAAGAATTAACTACTACAAGAATAAAGTAATTATGTATTTTGTTCACTCTTGCTTTGTTATAAAACTGTAGGTGAGAAATCTGATCAAATGTTACAAATATTTCTAGAAGGCTGGTCTTACCTCACAGTTCCTTCAGATACATTCGGCACTGACAGGGTTACATCTAGTGAGATCTGACACTGGCCCCTTAAGATGGACATCATCCTCAAGGCTTCCACTTCACTCCTGGGAGCATTTACTGAGGCACAGCCTAAATAAGTTAGTTTGCTGAAAACTACACTGTCCTCATCTGCCACTGGTGTGAAAGGACTTGACCCTTCAGAATCTGAAAGAAACAATAAGGAAGTGATTATTTTCACTTTGATATTTTGTTAACATGAATATTAAGTAAAACTCTACAAGCTACGTTTAGGTTCTAAAATTAAATTCGTCACTTTCCCAGAAGAAAATTAAAGTCAGAAATCTCACACCAGAACTTGTCACCAACACTAAAATTTTTAGGTATGGCTATAGTTTCAATCCTTAACCTAAATGGTGACCTGAGATTCAGATCTGATTTATCTCTTATAATTTGTTTTGACTTTATAATTTACATTTAGGTCAGTAATACATTTAGTATTTTACCACCCTGAAAAATCCTCTTTCTTCTTTCTTATCTGTTCTATTATAATGATTTCTCTTATTCATCATCTTAGTTACTTTATCATGTTCTCTCAGTCCCCCTGCCTTTCCTTTCCCAATAAACATTTACAGTTTTAATATTCTACTTTTCCTCAAAGAACCTTCATAACTGTCTTTTTCTTCCTTGTCTTTCAGGTCCCTTTTTTCAATTTGACAACTATTCCCACCAAGCAGGCCTAAGGCAAACATTTTCTTCACCAAGAATTATTTCTCTATTTCCCCAATCAGTCAGTTGCTCATTCGTGTCCGACTCTGTGATTCCATGGACTGCAGCACGCCAGGCTTCCCTGTCCATCACCAATTCCTGGAGCTTACTCACACTCATGTCCATCGAGTTGGTGATGCCATCCAACCATCTCATCCTGTTGTCCCCTTCTCCTTCAGCCAATATCCAATTTCCCAATACCATACTCAAATTATTTTTTCCTGAAAAAATTCTTTAAGCACTCTAACACTGCCTCACTGTTATATAACTGGTTTTTTTCCTTTGCTATAAATGACATACATTTAGAGTCAACATATGTGTAACTGATTCACTGGGCCTTCCACCTGAAACTAACATTGTAAATTAACTACACACCAATAAAAAAAACTTTTTTAATGACATACATTTAAAGGGAAATCAGAATGGTCCATGTATTTATTCCTCTCACATCCCCCTCAATCTCGTATTGGAAGCTTCTAGATAATATAGATACGATTTTTGCTTCCTCTGCATCAAACCTAGTACAAAATGGACACTCAAATATTAAAAACAATAACCTTCCGTTATGCAAGCAATGCAGCAATCCTAACCTCCTTGTCCAGGTTTCACTGGCAGGCTCATCTCTGGTTTCTGGAGCCCTACTAATGACACAGGGTTAATGGTGGATGAAGCTGAGAGTTGATTAGAAAGAGGCCCATCTCCTTCGCCATCCAGCTGTGACCTTTCCACAAGCTCCTTGTCCCCTGGCTGGTCGTCCATTGGAGGATCCATCAGCACATCTGCTAGCTCTTTTTGCAGCTGCTGTTCACTTCCATTCCCTATAATCTAAGGGTCACAAATACATGCAGTCAGCGAAGTGAGAGAAAGAGGCCAATATTGATTAAAATGGGTCCACATCTAGAGAAAATCATTAGCAATTCTTTTGATATATAGATATCTTCTGAATGTTTTAAAAAAATAAAGCAAGATCTGCAATAAATAAGAGCTGCAGCTGCTCTCTTAATTCATACAAATATTCATGAAAAAGTGTACAGTGAATTTGAGACTAATACCCAGAAATACATGTTATAATCTGTCAATTTTATTGAAAGTTTTCTACAGTATTCTAAAATCACAACAACTAAAATTTTTAAAATTTTACTTGTCTGTTAAGAAATAAAGCTTATTAAGAGGAGAAGCTTCTCTTATCCTTAAGGAAAAGGGAAAATGTGTTTGCTTCCAAAAATGACCAGTGCAAACATATATATTAGGTAATAAACCATCACATGCACTTTACCATTGTTGCTATAAGGCAGTCTCTTAAGGGAGACTTCTCTGACATAAACAGTTCTTAAAGTTCTCAACACTTGAATAAAGCTGGGGAGACGTAAGTAGAAAATGACCCGAAGAACAGAAGCACTCCATTTCAATGTCAAGGATTTTTCTAGAGTCATGATGGTTTATTACTGTTGCTCAACAAGGAAGTAAACAAGTAAAAGATCAAATGAAGACTACCCAATGCTAAGGAAAACCACAAGTGACAAAACCCAGTATTATCATTAAATGCTTATTCAAGAAACACTAGAAAAATTAGCAGAGAATTAATGCAGGAAAAGGAAATCATGATGAAAAAAAGTACTGATTTAGGCAAGTTTCTAAAGACCAAAACCAGACAAAAATTTAAATGAGTGGGGCTATGAGATTGTTGAAGACAAAGAGGTCTTCACAGTAAAATTGAAGACACAAGTTAGGAAGCAAAATTCCAATAGCAGCAGTACTCTGGACTACCTACCAAGGATCCCAGTTCAAACATTTTTGTAACTCTATATAAAGTCAAGCCCCTTTCGATGTAAACTATGATTGAGTCTTTATTGCTACCTTTTCCCAATATGTCAGCTATTCTTGCCTCAGAAAAAAGGACTGGAGAGGTATTCAGTCTCTGGCTGCAATTTAAGAGTCTGTTTTTAACTTCCTTCTATATTCAGAATTACTGCTATTGGAACTACAATTCAGTCAAATATTTTTAACTCTTTGCTATACCTAAAGGTCCGTCTAGTCAAGGCTATGGTTTTTCCAGTAGTCATGTATGGATGTGAGAGTTGGACTGTGAAGAAAGCTGAGCATCGACGAATTGATGCTTTTGAACTGTGGTACTGGAGAACGCTCTTGAGAGTCCCTTGGACTGCAAGGAGATCCAACCAGTCCATTCTGAAGGAGATCAGCCCTGAGATTTCTTTGGAAGGAATGATACGAAAGCTGAAACTTCAGTATTTTGGCCATCTCACGCAGAGAGTTGACTCACTGGTAAAGACTCTGATGCTGGGAGGGATTAGGGGCAGGAGGAAAAGGGGGTGACAGAGGATGAGATGGCTGGATGGCATCACCGACTCAATGGACATGAGTTTGAGTGAACTCCGGGAGTTGGTGATGGACAGGGAGGCCTGGCGTGCTGTGATTCATGGGGTTGAAAAGAGTCGGACACAACTGAGCAACTCAGCTGAACTGAAACCTGATTCTACACATCACAAGTGCAATCAAATTCTTTTATTCAGAAGTCTGCTTTCAGAAGTTTCTTAAAGCACATAAAAAACAATCTAGTACTTAGTTTCAATTAATCTATTTTTTTCAGAACTAGGTAAGATATCCTGTATCACATGCAATAAATAAACGATAGCCGAACTGAACCTAAACTATTTTCCAAGGGGAAGGAGAAATAAGTAGGATAGCTAGAGCGTCCTATAACTGATGAAGATATTAGACTCCATGTTTAAGCAATAGTAATTTTAACTGGGAAGGCTATAATTAAAGAGCAAGCTAAACTGAAGACATATTTCACATGCTATGAGGTACTGTTTTTTCTTTGATATATAGGATAAATAAACAAGTTTTCTTTTAGATAGGCTACCTCCATTGTAATATATTCACAAAACATACCACAAAAAGAAACATGTTTACGTGTTTGTCTTTCATGTTTATACATGTTTATCTTGTATTCTTCCCTTATTTATAAAGTCTACAAACGTAAGAACTGGCTTCTATTTCCTTAACACTTCCTTAAATATAGGAAAACTAATGCAGGACACAACAATGCTGATTTCTAAAAGCTGCTTAAAAATAGCAACCTAACTTATGCTGTGAATAATTAGTTTCAATATAATACTCAACACTTACCATTTAGATCATTTGTGCACCTTCAATCCAATTTCAAACTTAACCATATGTGACATAATTTATTTAATAATACTTATCTCAATTAAGTCTTTTTTTTTTTTTTTTAAGACAGTAAGTTAATCTGAATGTTTCCATATGGGAAACATTCAGCAATGCCTTTTAAGGTTCCCTAACTTTGGCACAATGGTGTGATCACTCACCTAGAGCCAGACATCCTAGAATGTGAAGTCAAGTGGGCCTTAGAAAGCATCACTATGAACAAAGCTAGTGGAGGTGATGGAATTCCAGTTGAGCTATTTCAAATCCTGAACGATGATGCTGTGAAAGTGCTGCACTCAATATGTCAGCAAATTTGGAAAACTCAGCAGTGGCCACAGGACTGGAAAAGGTCAGTTTTCATTCCAATCCCAAAGAAGGGCAATGCCAAAGAATGCTCAAACTGCCGCACAATTGCATTCATTTCACACGCTAGTAAAGTAATGCTCAAAATTCTCCAAGTCAGGCTTCAGCAATACGTGAACCATGAACTTCTAGATGTTCAAGCTGGTTTTAGAAAAGGCAGAGGAACCAGAGATCAAATTGCCAACATCCGCTGGATCATGGAAAGAGCAAAAGAGTTCCAGAAAAACATATATTTCTGCTTTATTGACTATGCCAAAGCCTTTGACTGGTGTGGATCACAATAAACTGTGGAAAATTCTGAAAGATATGGAAATACCAGACCACCTGACCTGCCTCTTGAGAAACCTATATGCAGGTCAGGAAGCAACAGTTAGAACTGGACGTGGAACAACAGACTGGTTCCAAATAGGAAAAGGAGTATGTCAAGGCTGTATATTGTCACCCTGCTTATTTAACTTATATGCAGAATACATCATGAGAAACGCTGGGCTAGAAGAATCACAAGCTGTTATCAAGATTGCTGGGGAAAATATCAATAACCTCAGATATGCAGATGACACCACCCTTATGGCAGAAAGTGAAGAGGAACTAAAAAGCCTCTTGATGAAGGTGAAAGAGGAGAGTGAAAAAGTTGGCTTAAAGCTTAACATTCAGAAAACTAAGATCATGGCATCTGATCCCGTCACTTCATGGGAAATAGATGGGGAAACAGTGGAAACAGTGTCGGATTGACTTTTCTGGGGTCCAAAATCACTGCAGATGGTGACTGCAGCCATGAAATTAAAAGACGCTTACTCCTTGGAAGGAAAGTTATGACCAACCTAGATAGCATATTCAAAAGCAGAGACATTACTTTGCCAACAAAGGTCCGTCTAGTCAAGGCTATGGTTTTTCCAGTGATCATGTATGGATGTGAGAGTTGGTACTGTGAAGAAAGCTGAATGCCGAAGAATTGATGCTTTTGAACTGTGGTGTTGGAGAAGACTCTTGAGAGTCCCTTGGACTGCAAGGAGATCCAACCAGTCCATTCTAAAGGAGATCAGCCCTGAGATTTCTTTGGAAGGAATGATACGAAAGCTGAAACTTCAGTATTTTGGCCATCTCACGCAGAGAGTTGACTCACTGGTAAAGACTCTGATGCTGGGAGGGATTAGGGGCAGGAGGAAAAGGGGGTGACAGAGGATGAGATGGCTGGATGGCATCACCGAGTCAATGGACATGAGTTTGAGTGAACTCCGGGAGTTGGTGATGGACAGGGAGGCCTGGCATGCTGCGATTCATGGGGTCCCAAACAGTCAGACACGACTGAGCGACTAAAGTGAACTGGACTTTGGCACCTGAAGAACGTGGTAAAATACAATCTGTTGAGCCCTAGAAGAATTCCTGGAGAAGGCAATGGCAACCCACTCTGGTACTCTTTCCTGGAAAATCCCATGGACCGAGGAGCCTGGTAGGCTGCAGTCCATGGGGTCGCGAAGAGTCGGACACGACTGAGTGACTTCACTTTCTCTTTTTACTTTCATGCACTGGAGAAGGGAATGGCAACCCACTCCAGTGTTCTTGCCTGGAGGATCCCAGGGACGGCGGAGCCTGGTGGGCTGCCATCTATGGGGTTGCACATAGTCAGACACGACTGAAGTGAGTTAGCAGAAGCAGCAGCAGCAAGGCTGGCACAGGACTGATAATTAGAATTTTTAAAGTTTCCAGGTGATGGTGATGTTGCTAGTCTGGGAACCAACCTTAGATTAATGGTTCATGACTGCACAATACAATTACCAGTATCACCAGGAAGCACGTTAATATTAAAATACTTGATCGTCCCTCTATTCACTTACTTCCTACCCTAGCAACTAAGTTAGTCTCAGAGATAAAGCCTTGACATATACATTTTAAAGAACCTTCACAGGTGATTTACGAAACAGTTGTCAGGCCAGATGAGGCCAGCAGGGTACAGTTTTGTTCATCCATCCTATAAATGAAGAGCTTAAACCAGCAACTGTTTATCTCTGACTTCCTGTTATAACAGAAAAATAAACTCATTTTCAGCAGGGCTTTCTGTTTCTTGCTGCCAACAGCATTCTTAACAGATACCATGATCATCTTCAAAATAAGTGTAGTTGCAGCTTAAGCAATCAAAATACTGGTATTATTGAAAGGACAGGTATACAGACCAACAAAACAGAACAGAACTCAGAAATAGACCTACACATACATGGCCAATTGTTTTCAACAAAGTTGGCTAGGTAACTCAAGAGAAAGGTAATAAATTAAAACAAATGGTGCTGAAATAACTAACCTTACATCAAACAAATGCAAACATTACATGACATACAAAAATTAATGCAAAATGGATTGCAGATCTAAATGTAAATCTGAAAACTATAATGTTTACAGAAGAAAACACAAAGGACAAAGTCTTTGTGATCCTGGGCCACAAAGATTTCTTAGGACACAGAAAGCATGCATAAAAGAAAAAAAATGAAGTGTACTTTTGTGAATGCTTACAGCAGCATTATTCATAATTGCCAAAAGCTGAGTACAAAGTAAATGTTTATCAAGTGATGAATGGATAACTTCCATATAGCTATACAATTGAATACCAGCTAGGACGGTAAAGCATCTACCTACAATGTGGGAGACCCAGGTTCAGATCCTGTGGAGAAGGAAATGGCACCCCACTCCAGTACTCTTGCCTGGAAAATCCCATGGACAGAGGAGCATGGTAGGCTACGGTCCATGGGGTGGCAAAGAGTCGGACACGACTGAGCGACTTCACTTTCACTTTCAGCAATAAAAAGGAATGAATTACTAATATTAAAACAACACGGATAACACAAAATACTCTAAATAAAACAAACAGACAAAAAGGCTATATACTGTATGATTCAATTTACATGGCATTCTGGAAAAGGCAAAGCTAGAGATAAAAATCCAGAGAAGGCAATGGCACCCCACTCCAGTACTCCTGCCTGGAAAATCCCATGGATGGAGGAGCCTGGTAGGCTGCAGTCCATGGGGTCGCTACGAGTCAGATACGACTGAGTGACTTCACTTTCATGCATTGGAGAAGGAAATGGCAACCCACTCCAGTGTTCTTGCCTGGAGAATCCCAGGGATGGGGGAGCCTGGTGGGTTGCCGTCTATGGGGTCACACAGAGTCGGACACGACTGAAGTGACTTAGCAGCAGGAGCAGCAGCAGCAGCAGAGACAGAAATCAGATTGACTGACAGAGGCTGGGTCTTTTTAGAGTAATGAAAATATTCTGTACCTTGATTATGGTAGTCATTACATAATAAAAGTTTACATTAATTAAACTTCATAGAATTGTATACCTAAAAGGGCCGTATTTTACTGTGTGTAAATTTTACCTCAATACTTTTTTTCCTTTTGGCTATGCCCTGCAGCATGTGGGGCCCTTAGTTCTCCAACCAGGGATCAAACCCACGCCCCCTGTTTTGGAAGCTCAGAGTATTAACCATTGGACTGCCAGGGAAGTCTAATTTCTCAACAGACTTGACTTAAACTTGAAAGAGGATAATGATAATAGGAGAGGCTATGCAATACGGAGGCAGAGGTTATATGGTAAATCTCTGTTCCTTTTTCTTAATTTTGCTGTGAATCTAAAACTGCTCTTCAAAATAAAGGCTATTTTTTTAAAATCTGGAAAAAATGTGATTTCTATGAAAGATGAAACTTGAGAACACAACTGTTCCTTTTCCCTACAACAGCCCTCAAAAGGTGTTCATCCAGGATTCTGTTTTTGGCAATAACTTCATTTTACAGATTTCCCAATGCCATTTTATGCACTCCAACGATATATAAACAACCCCTAATATGCATCTACAATCCCTCACCCTCTACTGGACAGACACCTTCAGGCAGATACTCCAAACTTACTGTGTCAAAACTAATCCTCTTCTCTGTTTTTTTTTAATCAATAAATTGCACTACTATCCATCCACTCAGCAACCAAATGAAGGATTACAGTCATCCTTCATCCCTCTCACTCACACGCTACTCACAAATCCTACTGATCCTTGCTCAGTTGGGCATTTTCCTCCATGTCTCTGCATAGTTACCAGCATAGGAACCTCTTTGGATTTACATCAGCCTATTGGAAAGGTAGTGGTTTCCATGCCTTCTTTCTCCTCTCTGATCTATCATTCATTTGGCCAGTCAAGTTACAACTGCAAATTTTACTTCTCATCAAGCACTGCCTGATTTTTAACCTCTTCCAAGTTTCCTCAATGTCCTTAAGACAAAGCCCAATATCATTTCTATGTCCTATGAGTTTCTCACAACCCTAATTACCTTCTCATCTCTTAGCAGTCACATCAAGCCACTCAAATTCCCCAAGACACATCACAAAGTTTCTAACATTGAAGCTTTGCATAGATTGTTCCCTTTCCTGGAAAACCCTCTCGCTTGCCTTTCTACTCTTAAACACCAAGCTTAAATTTGTTTACCTCCTCTGGGAGACCTTAAGCCTCATACATGGGCTTTAATCATTCCCTTTTTAGGGCGTGCATTGCTACATATTTTAGTGAATATCTGCTTAGTGAGCCCCTTTGGCCAGACTGGGCATTATTAGATAGCAGAGACTCTCTTAAATTATCTTTATATTCCCAAAGCCTGATGTAGTGACAGGTACAAAGTGTATCTACAATACATGTTTAATGAAATGAACTTTATAAATGCCAAAAATAAAAACCAAAGTATTATTTTATCTAATCTGGATGGTCTATAAATTTTGGTTTTTGTGACAGTTAAGCAAATCTGAATGATTTATTTTAGCTTTGTTAACTACTTAAAAACAAATATCATCATTTCCTATAATTATGAATGTCATTAACGTTTTACATTTACTGTAAGAATACTGGGCAGGACCAAATACTAATAGCATGTTACAAAGGTCCATACAGTCAAAGCTATTTTTTCCAGTAGTCATGTACAGTTGTGAGAGTTGGACCATAAAGAAGGTTGAGCACTGAACAATTGATACTTTCGAACTAAGGTGCTGGAGAAGATTCTTGAGTCCCTTAGACAGCAAGGACATCAAACCAGTCAATCCTAAGGAAATCAACCCTGAATATTATTGGAAGGACTGATGCTGAAGCTCCAATACTTTGGCCACCTGTTGTGAACAGCTGACTCACTGGAAAAGACCCTGATGCTGGGAAAGACTGAGGGCAAAAGGAGAAGGGGACAACAGAGGATGAGATGGCTGGATGGCATCTGACTCAATGGACATGAGGTTTGAGCAAACTCTGGGAGACAGTGAAGGACAGGGAAGCCTGGCATGCTGCAGTTGATGGGACTGCAAAGAGCTGGACATAGCGACTGAATAACAACAACAAAACACAATTATCTGAAGTCCAAAAAACACTTCTAACTTAATTTAGCCCAAATATAAAAATAAGAAAGCAAAGCAGATATACATAGATAACTAACGGTCACGTACTGGTTTGTGTTCATCTCCATGTAATCTTTAAGTAGAGGAGGGGAGAGTTGTTTAAAACATTCCTGAATCGAGAGGAAAAAAACATTTAAGCATAAAGTAGTCAAACACAGACATAGATGTTTGCGAGGACAGAGACTGCTCAGTGAATGATTTATTTATAATTCTACTTATATAGTACAGGAAAAAACTGGACCAAGAGTTGGCTTGTGGCGCAGCTCCAGGGGGCACCATTCACATCACAGTCTGTGTGAACAGCATCAGCCTGGGAGTGCACAGGGTATAGCCTATGCAGCTACACTCAGGAGTCCTACCTGGGCTCCACAGTAAGACAAATCTGAGTTGGGGACATGCCTCTGACACTATCTCCAGTGGCTATGGGCAAATTAATCCCTGGGAGCCACAACTGCCCCATCTCTAAAATGAGAATGTTAATACCTATCTCACAAGACTGCTGTGGTTCAATGATATGATCTCTGGACACTCATTATATACATCAGAACCACTGAATCATGTGATTTTTATAGGGAATGTCTCATTTCTCACATCACAGTACCTGCCAACTAGTAAGCATCCAATAAGTAACTCCCTACTCAACTTTCAGCTATTTTTGAATAAACTCTGGTCCACCTACTGGAGGTGAGATTAAAAAAAAAAAAAGCAAATAATAACTTTAATAATTCTTCCACTTTCTTTGGTCTGAAGGAAACTAAGAACACACCTACTATGTGCAAAAGAAGCATTAATGGAATAACATCTGTCATTTCTAAATAATATCAAATAAAGGTAGTAACTTAAGTGGCAGAATTGGCTACAAGTGTATTTCCTTGAGAGCAAAACTGCATTAGGGAACCTATGGACAAAATGTTCCAAAGGCAATATCCAGAGTCCTTTCCTGGTCTTAATTTTCTACTTCTAATTTAATAGTTCCTGTTTCCCTTCACTGCAACAGTATCAACCAGGCTCTACTCGCTTTGCCAGTTATACAAAGCTACTTTACACAGTGTGAGATGCTTTTCCAGTGGACATTTTATGTCTTCAATAAAGCATGCTTAGGAAATGAAAGTGTGCTGGAAAAATCCACAGAAAATCAGAAATTAAAGATAAATTCATGATGATCTACAGTTCCCACTACTTGTGTCATATTGCAGTGAAAAATACAAATGAAAACGGTTCAAACCAAGTAGTTTTGCTCAGCTTCATGGTAACAGCTGAGCCATTTCAAAACAAGTATATAAATCTCAGGCTTGTCATAAAGCAAAGCACAAAAGAAGCAGAAGTCCAGTTTGGATACTGAAAAGTATAGTAACTCATCTCAAATCTGCTCATGATACATCCTTTCTGTGATCCTGGATGAATCACTAAATCACTTTGTGCCTCACTTATAAACTGCAGTTGTTCTGATTACTGATGTCTTTACTTTACTATATAAAGGAAGGATCAGAAAAACAAACTAATATTATCACTAGGAATTACTGACATTAATTTTAAAAAGGAAGGGAAAAAGAACCTTGTGCATTCATCTTTAAAAATCAACTGAAGAAGGACCCCAACTACTTAGTTTGTGCTAAATAATAGGATTAAGGCTAGGCTAGGCTTTACTTTTCATATGGTATGAATTTTCTACATCAAACATACATTGTTTCTATGATTAGAGAAAAAAAGTGACAAAAAGGCTACTTGCATTTGCATCTAGGAAGAAAAAGAAAAGCATGCACATTCAATTCTACTGCATGCAGTGGCCCTAACTCCAAACTCTTCATGCTTCTTGATCTTTCCACATGCCACAGACTCTCTTCTTTGAGAAACTGTTAAACACTCTTTAAGGCTCTGCTGAATTGTTAACTACTCTATGAAAAACTTTTTCTTCTTCTTCAGGTAACAATTACGTTCTCATATAACTCTGCTTATGTCTATATTCTAGCACTTGATGAATTTTGTCATGGTGACATATTTACTTCCGTGTCTATCCAACCACCACTCTGATCCCCTTAATTAAACTGTGTGTTCATGGTTTAGTAACTTTGCTTGAATAAAAGATCTGCATTTCAGAGGACATGATCAACTGACTCTAAGACAATTTCAGAAACTGAGTCAGAAGATAAATTCAGGCAATACCAAGTAAGCAGTGACTTTTGTACCTGCTAACTAATAAAGTTTGGTAACTCTTTTCCAACCAAAATGTCAGCTGGATTTTTCAAGAAGAAAACTCTATGAACATTCAAAAGCTTAAAAAATTATCTAACTGAACTTTCTGCCTCAAAAGTACTAGCTCATCAATGTACCCTCAAGCAACATTTTAAAGTTAAAAAAAAAAAAAGAGTATCTTTGGCTAAGAGGTAAGGGGTGCAGGATTCCTACACAAGACAAGGTAGAGAAATGCAACATTTTCTGAATTTATGGAAAATTCTCAGATTTTGATGTGAGCTGTCAGAAAATTTCATAAAGAAAAATACCTGTGTTTTTTTATGACTATACCATCACATACAGCTTTCCTTTAAAGGACTTATTCTCTTAAAGAAGTCTTCCCTGACTCCTCCCCCAAGCTAGAATAACTTTCTGCCTGCTTTGTTCTATAGCATCCTTCTGTTAACCTATACCATGGTACTGACCTAATTAAACTGATGTTGAAAATTAGATATGGCTACAAAATCTCACCTCCTTCATCAAAAACTACAGTCTAGTTCTCTAAACCCATGAAATGTGGGCTGGCCTTGTGACTTGCTTTTCTACCACAAAAGAATGTGGTAGAGGTGACACCATGTAACTTATAAGCTTCAAATTTAAAAGAGGCCTTACAGCTTTCACATCTGTTGGGAAGAAGCCTAAATTGAAAACCACATAGAAAGAGAGACCCAGTCAAGCCCAGCACCCAGCCAACACACCAGCTGAATGAAGTCACATTAATCCAAATGTGCTGTGTTGTGCTTAGTCGCTCAGTCGTGTCCAACTTCTTTGTGACCCACAGACTGTAACCCACCAGACTCTTTTGTCCATGGGATTCTCCAGGCAAGAATACTGGAATGGGTTGCCATGCCCTCCTCCAGGGGATCTTCCCAACCCAGGGATCGAACCCAGGTCTCCCACATTGCAGGCGGATTCTTTACTATCTGGGCCACCAGGGAAGCCAAATAAGGCCAGCAAAACACCCAGTCAACCCACAAAATCATGAGAATAAATTGTTTTTCAAGCCACTGATTTTTGAGTTATTTGTTACAAAGACTAGTAGAAATGATCGGAACATTTTTAACCACTGTCATCTACCCTAAGCTGCAACCACCTTGAGGACATGAACTGGGTCCTATTCATCTTCTCATTCAGCCTTTTAAGACCTACTCTTCGGCTCTAATGTTCTGCAGTTTTACTGTTATCAGTTCAGTTCAGTCGCTCAGTTGTGTCCGACTCTTTGCGACCCCATGGACTGCAGCACGCCAGGCCTCCCTGACCATCACCCACTCCCGGAGTTTACCCAAACTCACGTCCATTGAGTTGGCGATGCCATCCAACCATCTCATCCTCTGTCGTCCCCTTCTCCTCCTGCCCTCAATCTTTCCCAGCATCAGGGTCTTTTCAAATAAATGAGTCAGCTCTTCGCATCCGGTGGCCAAACACTGTCATACTGGTTGGGATTCATTCTGATTTTCTAAGCTGAGAGTTTATATATCATCACTTTTGGAAAATATTCCACTGTTACGTTAATTTCCTTTCCCTCATTCTATTTTTGGTCACACTGCACAGTGTGCAGGATCTCAGTTGCCTAACCAGGAAAAGAACCCATGACCCCTGCAATGGAAGTGCAGCCCTAACCACTGGACCACCAGGGAATTCCCCCTCCCTCATTCTTTTTTTTTTTCCCCTCATTCTATTCTTAAGGAACACTTAGGTAGTTGCTGGTCCTTCGTATCCCAGTCTCCATATTTCTTAATTGCTTTTTCTTATTTTGCCATCTTTCAATTCTATTTTCTGTAATTTTCTCAGAATTTTGTGGGTAACGTATCTGTTGCACCTTTAATTTCACTGAGTCTAATTTTCATTTGTAGAAGTTCTATTTTTAGTTTGCTTGGAATATTAAAATCTTTTGTAATTTTGTCCTTTTCCAATGTTTCCAAAATTTTCTTTAAATGTTTAGTCATTTTAATCATGCCCACCTTAAGGTTACAGGTAATAATTCAAATGCCAGTTTTGGTTTGCTAACTCTTGCTTGTGATGAATTGTCCTTTGTAAATTCTGAATTGTGCACTATTCTTTATCATAGTTATCTGTGGGAATACTATGCAGCCTGGGTAGTAAGCAAGTCCCTCCACAGTTTTACAATTGATCCTGTCAGGTGCCCAAAAGGAATTCTTAACCTAGGAACATGAAGGTAGTGTAAATTCAAGCCCCAAATATACATGAAGGTTAGCCTATGGGTACAAATTCTCAACAAGACTCACCTCCAAATCAGTTAAGACATAGACGCTTCTGTGTCTTATTTTCTTCCTGTGACTGTAAGCAGTTAACTATATTTCAAGTAATATCCTTTTTAGGATGTATCTCCTGAGGGTGCTTTATAAAGGAAATCTCAGTTCCAAAACACATCTCTGTAAAATCCAAGGCTTTCATGTATTTTGGAGTTCCTTTATTGGGTATACATTGTCAGACCTTCCTGGTGGACTGACCCTTATAAGATTATAAAGTGTTCATCTCTAGTAACATTGTTTTAGAGTCTATATTGCCTAACATCACTGTAATCATTTCTTTGATTGCTGTTAACATCAACTTTTCCCATCTATTTAAATCTATTTGTATCTTTGAATCTAAGATGGTCTCCAGGATGTTTTATCCAATGCTGACAATTCCTCCTTTTTGATCATATTGCTAATCCATTCACATTTAATGTTATTATTGATATAACTAATAAGAGTTCAATTTAGGTGTGTTTCTTTACTTTTTATTTATCTGTCTCATATATTTTTTGTTCCTTTATTCTTTTACTGTTTTATTTAGACAATAACTTCCTAATGTAGCACTGACACTCCTTTAACATTATATATATACGCATATGTATGTGTAAACACACATACACATACATGCACGCACACCACTGTAGCGGTGCACCTTTGGGTTCTTACTCTTCTTCCCCGTCTCATTGTCCCTCCCCCAGGCAATCACTGTCCCACTTTTTATTTTGAAGATTAGCTTTGCATTTTTAAAAATTATATATAAATGAAGTATATAGTTCGTGCTTCTATTTATGGAGGGGAGGATGTCTGTAATCTCTGACCAAATTCTCCTTTTCTTCCATCACCAATGCCCACCTCTGGGCAAAGCCATTTTACTCAGTTTCTACAGTTTGGCTTTTTTAGATTCCACACAAAAGTCATGGAATGTGGAATATGTTGTGTTTCCATATTTGTTTCTTTCATGATGTTTTCTGATTTCCCTTTTATTTTTTGAGTGGTTGCATGTATTTTCTGACCAACCCCTGGTTGGTTAGAAGTATGTTGTTTAATTTCCACATATTTGTAGATTTTCAAGTTTTCCCCATTTTGTTGATTTTTAATTGTATACCACTGTAGTCAGAAAAGATAACTGGTATGATTTCAGTCTTGTTAATCTTGCTAAGGTATGTTTTGCGACCTAACATATACTTGTTTTGAAATGGTGCTTTTCTTTCCATTTGCATGGAATAACTTTTCATCTCTTTACATGATACATGGATAAGTCTATGTGTGTCCTTAAAGCTGAAATGAGTCTCTTATAGGTAGCATACAGTGTGGTCTTTTTCTTGTTTTTAATACATTCTGATATTGTCACTTGATTGGAGAATTTAATTCATTTGCATTTAAAATAACTACTGATAGATAAGAACTTACTAATATTATGTTATTGTTTTCTGGCTGTTTTATAGGTCCCTTATTCCTTTCTTCTTCTCGTTATCTTCCCTTGTGAATTCATGATTTTCTATAGTGGTATACTTTCTAGAGTGGTATCCCTTCTTTTAATCTTTTTTGTGTTTATTGTGGGTTATTAATTTGTAATTACCATGAGACTTACATATAACATTTTACAGGATATAAAATTATATTTTACATTGGCAACAACCTAACTTCAATCCCAATCAAAGCTCTACCTTTTACTTCCCCAAACATTGGTTTTGATAGCACAATTTAAATTTCTACATTATGTATTCATTGTAGCTAAGCTATTTTTAATACCTTTGTCCTTTAACTTTTAATCTAGATTTACTTAATCAACACCCCACATTACAGTATTAAGACTATACTGATTTTGAGCATATACTTACCTTTTCCAGTGTATTTTATATGTTCATATTACTAACTAGTGTCCTTTCATTTCAGATTGAAGAACTCCGTTTCGCACCTTATTAAGGTATAATGATCAACTCTCTCCATTACAAGTATCTCCTACTTACCAAAACTTTGAATTATGCCACTTTGCTTTCTTAGAAGGCCTACATTAGTACCTGTTTTTGCTAACTGAAAGAAATCTGAAGATGACTTTTGCTTTTATGAAAAAAGCAACTACTGTACTAGTGTAGACCCTTTATATAAGAAAAGTGGTAAAACACAAACTTTTAGAAAGCAGGGGATACTCTATGCTATGCTAAGTCAACTTCAGTCGTGTCCGACTCTGTGTGACCCCATAGACGGCAGCCCACCAGGCTCCCCCGTCCCTGGGATTCTCCAGGCAGGAACACTGGAGTGGGTTGCCATTTCCTTCTCCAATGCATGAACGTGAAAAGTGAAAGTGAAGTTGCTCAGTTGTGTCCAACTCTTAGCGACCCCGTGGACTGCAGCATACCAGGCTCCTCCGTCCATGGGATTTTCCAGGCAAGAGTACTGGAGTGGGGTGCCATTGCCTTCTCTATATGCCATTTCAGCTTACAAAGTTTCATAGGAACATCCTACTTTCAGATAGGGGGGAAACCTGTCATCCTTCTCCTCTTTTTTTTTTTTTGGCCATGATATGTGGCTTGCACGATTGAAGCTCCCCAACTTAGGGACTGAATCTGCACCCTGGACAATGAAAGCATGAAATCCTAATCACCAGAGCATTAGGGAATTACCTTTCCTTTATTTCTGAAGGACAGTTTTGTTAACTAAAGTATTCTTGGTTGGCAGCTTATTTCCTTGAGTGTATCATCCCATTCTCTTCTAGCTTGCAAGGTTTCTGCAGATAAATATGCTAAAAACCTTATTGGTGGTGATGGTGCTGGGCTATTTCCTTTATAATACAAGAAGCTTTTTTTCTTCTAGTTGCTTTAAACTTTTTTCTTTTTAAAAATATTTATTTGGTTACACGGGGTCTTAGTTGTGGCATGAAGGATCTTTAGTTGCAGCATGTGAGGTCTAGTTCCCTGACTAGGAATCGAACCCAGGCCCCCTGCATTGGAAGAACAGCATCCTAACAGCTGGACCACCAAGGAAGTCCCTGGCTTTAATTTTAAAGCCTTATTGTAATGTATCTTGGAGAGGCACTCGGGGTTGATATATGGGGGGAGCCTATAAACTTCATGAATTCAGATATCCAAACCTCTCCCCGAATTTTGGAAATTTTCAATCATTATGTCTCTAAAGAAGCTTTCTGCACATTTCTCCCTTTCTTGTCCTTCTGAGACTCCAGTGATGCATAAGTTGATGATTTTAGTGATAATGCGACACTTCACACAGGTTTTCTTCACTCACTGTTTTCATTTTATCTGCTTTCAGACAGATAGTTTCAAGCAATCTGTCTTGTACTACACAGTATTTTCTTCTGTGTGATCCGTCTGTTGATGCTCTCTACTGCATTTGTTTTCCCTAAAATGATGAATGCTCCAGTGTGTAGGTTCTTCCAATCCTGCATAATCTGGTTGACTTTTGGCATGTGCTCACTAGCTACTTGCAAAGACTCACACTTACCATTCTTGCCTTCAGGGCTGCTCAGGGAGGCAGTCACAGGGTAAGGACATGTTTGAGTGAGGTGTGTGGAGTTTAGCGGTGCCCATGAGCCAGTTGGAGAACTTGTACAGGAGTCAACCCCCATGGCTCATGGGTGGGTCTCCTGATAGAGTCCCCAAAGCAGTTAGTGGCATCCATGCCCCTTTGATATGTTCCATTCCCAACCCTGGCTGCTGTTCTTCCAGTACAGCTGTCGATTCCCAGGTTGTATAGTTTATGACTGAGTATTTTGGATGATGTGAGAAAGAAATGGGCCTTTTCGGTGTGTCTCACAAAGCCAGGGAAGTCAGGTGCTCCATCACACACTCTCACTTTCCCCCATGGAAGAAATCATGAGCTGACTATCCGCTGGCACTGAGCTGTGCCACCCAAGTGGGGGTGAAGTGACACATAAAATCAAACTGTTCATCATCTTCAGGGGGTCCAATCTTGGATGCTTTTGCCCCAACAATGTGTGGGAACTTCTCCCTTGGATTCCTGAATGTCCATGAAGGCACGTGCATCCGTTAGTGTCTACACTGGTGTTCTTCGAGGGCAGGATGGTAGAAACTCTTGTACTGCCATTTTGATAACATTTCTCTCCATTAAGTCTTCCTTTTGCCATTTTAAATTTATCGTTGGGCTTCTCTAGTGACGTCTTCATTTCACTTATTGTTTTCTTCCATTTCAGAATTTCCATTTGGTTCTTTTCAATTTGTAATTTATTATCTTCTTCATGATATTTTCTATTTGATTTGCCATTGCCATCATACTTTATTTCTTTAAGCATGGTTTCCTTAGGATGTTCATCGAACATTCTAATAATGGCTACTTTCAGAGTTTGCATATTAGATCCAACATGTCACTCTGCCTTTTAAAAGTGATGTATGGGTAATATTTTCTTTGCATGTCTCACAATTCTGTGTTGGAAACTAGATTATTCTAGAAAATATGTTGTTCCAGTTCTTGGTACTGGTTTCCATGCTCTAAGACTTGTTATTTTTTTTATGCTTGTTTATTTAGTGACTGGCTGACTTATTTTAGTAAATTTTATTCCCCTAATTCCCACGGTGTTAAACCTTTGATGCTGCTCCTCTGGGGTGATTTGCCCTCATTCATCCTGGGGTAGCAGCTCTGGTAAGATGCTCTGTCTCTATGACTGCATGTAGACATTAAGCTCCACTAACTGTGGCTGATTTGCTCTATAATTCTCAACAATCCTCTCAGGCAATAAACTGCTCCACAGAATAAACCAATGAAATTAGGTTACTTTGATGGGAGAGTTCTAGAGGTCAGTGGTTGAGATCTGGCCCTCCCTATCATAGGTGGTCTCCTCCCAGCAAGCCTGTAGTTAAAACTGTATGTCCAATTAATCTAACAATCTCCTCCCAATTACTTTTCACTACCACCTCCACTGTTTTTGAGTACCCTTAGGCTTGAACTTCTCTACACTCTGTTGTAAACAAAGTCAGCTCCTTTGGGCAGAGATTACGAGCTGTGTTGTGGCCCATTCCTCATTGCAGGCAAAATCTCTGAGCTATAGCTATGAATTTGGGAGTGTGGACAATGGCATACTTCTGAGCAACACTCCATTTCCAAAGGATGAGTATTTGGTAGGTGTGGGAGGTAGTACAGTAGTCTCTGGTGTTCTTAACTTGCCACTATTCCATTATATGGAACCACTACCTTACATGCCAGAGCCAGGTTAAGGGCAACTGGGCTCTCAGTGTTCTCAGCAGCACTGTGCCCTAAGTAGAGTTTTCATCCCAGAAGCAAGGTGTGGGCAAAAGAAGGCAGCCATTACCACTCAGCCACACTTGACCAGCAAAAGGCAGATAGAGGCAGGATGAGGAATGCTCTCATACTGCTCTTCCCTGGAAGACAGCCCTACTCCAGGGGAACTGTGGGGAAAGGAAACCCTATTTTCTTGATAGTACCAATCTAGAATGGAGTTACCATCTTGCTCAGTTGGGCGAAGTGTTAGTCGCTCAGTTGTGTCTGACTCTTTGAACTGTGGGGAAAGGAAACCCTATTTTCTTGATAGTACCAATCTAGAATGGAGTTACCATCTTGCTCAGTTGGGAGAAGTGTTAGTTGCTCAGTCCTGTCTGACTCTTTGCAAGCCCATGGACTGTAGCCAACCAGACTTCTCTGTCTGTGGAATTATCCAGGCAAGAATATTAGAGTGGATAGCCGATGCCTTCTCCAGAGGATCTTCCAGACCCAGGAATTGAATTCGGGTCTCCTGCACTGCAGGCAGATTCTTTACCATCTGAGCCACCAGAGCAGCCCTCAGGTAGGAGAGGAGACGGAAAAACAAGTCTTGGTTCAAATACCACAGATTCTTTCCCAAAGTTTAGTAAAAACACTTTGAATAAATGTTTAATTGCTGCATGGCCTTTAGAACATTTCCAGACATTAATTAAAAAAAAAAAAAGTGTTACCAATTTCGCTGGGGAATGGGCCCAGAGCTCACGCCATCCATGCTATCTCTCTCAGTCCAAATTCCTAAGCTCTACAAAGTTCTACAGGATCCAGTTCCTACACACATGTATCTCACACTTTAGCACTTTTATTTACTTTACTCACTCTGTCCTAAAAAGGGTGGTCTTCCTTAGGATCTTTTTTATTTTCTGTTCCCTGTAGAAAACTCTTTCTTCACATTTCTCCATGAACAAGTTCTTTCTCATTTCATTCAGATCTCAGCTCAAATGTCATTTCAAGACATTCTCTAAAATAGTATACCTGCCACTCACGCTTTACCAATGTATTCTGCTTTGATTTTCTTCAAACCACCTAAATTTACTTAACATTCACTTTCCTATTTGCTTAAGGTCTGTTTCCCACATTTGATTAAAAGCTCTAGGAGAGCAGAGGACCTTGCCTGTCTTATTTGCTACTGTATGTCTAGTATTTAGAACAGTACTTGGCACAAAGTCAATACTCAATAAATACTTGTGGTATAAAAAACAAACAGAAATCAAAGTATTTTTAAAGCTACTTACATTTTAAATGACATTAACAGGTAATCTGTTTTTATTTATATCCAAAAAGAGCAGAAACAGTAACAGAGTATGGAAGAAGATGTAACAGTGATCTATTTTGCTGAGAAAACAAACAGAAATGGCCAAAAGCCAGGAATTTTAAGTCCTGTTTTAGTAATTCTAAAACTTATTTTTATAAATAGCAGTGCTGACCTGCCACTGCCTTTACACTACATATAAAAGGCCCAAAAGAATCACCTCTAACTCAATGGTAACACGAAAACAAAACTAAAATAACAAATGCTTATACTATGATCAGTAGTTTTCACACAGTTAGAGATAACAGATTTAGAAGCTAATCAAATTGAAAATCCCTAATCAGATATATTTGTAAATAAAACTCTTTAGCATTAAAAGAAAGATATTATTTCCATGTTCTCACTATCACTCCATATACCTTCCTATTAAGGCCAAGTTTTGCAATGACTTAGCAAGGCTAAGCAAAAGGAACTTAGGTTATGGAGTATTACCTTGAGTCCTGTTTTCTCATCATCACTTCCATTATTTGTAGATGGTGTCTCATCTCCTTGCCTGGAAACCAAGACAAAATCTTCACTATTAAGAGTAGACACAGAGTCTGAGGAGACACTGATTTTTCCAACAGAAGCCTTGTCATCCATGACTCAAGAATGAAGCTCAACTCATGAATGATTAAATATTTTAAAAATGCCTGAAAAACAAAAACCATAAAGATACTCATATAGAATGTCTGCTAGATATTCAATTATGTTCTAAGTTTTACAAATTACATATGGAAAAACTTAAATTAAAACAAACAAAACAAACTTTCAAAGTATTTTCCAAAGACTTTCACTACTTACAGGTTAGCCTTTTTTATTCCATATATAAGGGAATTTATTCCATATATAAGGGCCAAGGTAGATCACATTTCAAAAAAATAAACAAATAAAAACATTTCCTTGAGAATAACTCTGGCTATCTACACTGATTTCTTCGGCATTCTGGTAACTCTATTCTTTTTAGAGAACATAAAAAGTACTAAACTTACTGTCTATCCTTTTCTTTGTAAAGCTGCACAAACAAATGAAATTGAAAGCACTTAGGACTAAACATGCATGCAGGACAGTAAGGTTTTCCCTAACACTGCTGATACTTGTACTAACAACCTGTTTTAAGAAACAAAATTTCATATTAACCCCAAAGAGAAATAAATTCAGGGCAAGCATAAATTTTAGAGCAGGGAAATACTGTATGTAGCACGAAATCAGAGGTCTATTAAAAACTCAATAATCCCATCCCACAGTTTCTTAGAACCCAACTCAAAATGAACATTATCAATAAAGAAGTTTCAGGCCAAAAATTTCCAGCAAGGAGCAGAAAAAAATGTGTCATTTACGAAAATCCATTCAATTATTGACTCATGGAATAAAATTCAAACTCATCTGTCATTTAAAAATCTGGTTCTGCATATTTTGTGGGAATGTTCCCATTTGGTCGCCAAAACCACCACAGAACAAATAATATAACACTATGCAGCAGCACACTCAGCTTTAGCCAATAAACAAAACTCACTCTTTAAAAAAGTTGCTCTCACAGTATGCTCATCTTATATACCTCAGAGGTAAAAATTCTGAGAATTTGTTTATTAAAGAAGAGGTCCAGATCTATGTTTTGGATTTTTAACTGAACACATATTTATTGAGCAATACACCATATGCCAAGCACTATTTTTCCCTCAAAAGCTAACATCTGGCTAAGCACCTGGCAGCAAAAACTACACAATCTCTGAATACTATAGTTGGAAAAAAACTTAGCAGTTATCAAAACTGTTAAACAGATAATGAAATAGCAACCCCAAGAGTTGTAGGGTCATTTAATCGGGTTTAATTAAAGCTCAAACCCTGGACTCCTTGCTGCTCTCTATTTAAGCTGATTTGCTTGTTTAAAGGCTCTACATTTCATAGGACCTTATCTAAATGCATAGTGTAGCATAGAGATGCTTCAAATGTACGTCTGAAAACTTTTAAAAATGCAGTCCTGCTTCATTCATGCAATGAATATTTCCCAAGTTTCTAGTTTCTAAATAACAAAATATGCTAAACAAGAAAAATTAGATTCTTTCCCAAAAGCAATTTATAATTTGGTAGAGAACAGAGGGATATTGAACAAGTTAATAGGTACTGATTTAGGGTAAAGAAAACTATGGAAACATGTTGAAGAATTAAGAAATATGGTCAAGGAGGATATGTCTTGGATGAGGATATATATTTTAATCCCTTGAGGTGTCTGCCCTCATAGGATCTTCTTCCTAAAGTGCTTCCCTTGCTTCAGTACTCAGTCAACTCCAAATAATCATTAGTGACCTAATAACCCTCCTTTTCCAAGAAGCCTGCCCAGTCTCTCCCCAGAGTCAAAAGCACTGCCCGCCTCATTTCTGTTCCCACAGCAGTTTTACATTTTAACAGTACCTATTATACTGTGTTAAAATCTGATGTTGAGTTCCCTCAACATCAAACTTAATACTCACATATCTGTTTCACAGATTAGGAAACTGAGGCTTAGAGAGATGGTATAATTTGTTCAAGGTAATGGTTGTAATTTAACTGGTTAGAAGCAAAGTCAAAAGCTTTCATTTAGATGGCAATGCTTTTCCCATGTGACACATCTGGGCCTTGTTCCACAACACTCAGCATCAGATAAAGGAATCTCCATCTTTTTTAGAACTTGTCCTTTAGGTAAGGTTTTCATGCTTAATTAGTCTTTTTCCCATGTTTTTAAAAATGTTACTAATAGTAAGATAGCAGCTGCTGCTGCTGCTGAGTCGCTTCAGTCAAGTCCGACTTTGTGCAACCCCATAGATGGCAGCCCACCAGGTTCCCCCATCCCTGGGATTCTCCAGGCAAGAACACTGGAGTGGGTTGCCATTTCCTTCTCCAATGCATGAAAGTGAGAAGTGAAAGTGAAGTCACTCAGTCGTGTCTGACTCTTAGCGACCCCATGGACTGCAGCCTACCAGGCTCCTCTGTCCATGGGATTTTCCAGGCAAGACTACTGGAGTGGGGTGCCGCTGCCTTCTCCGAAGATAGCAGAGGGCCTGGAAAAGTTTTCTAAAACGATAATCTCAGAGACATTAACAACTTTCTACAATATTCTAGACTCAAAAATAATACTTTGGTATCTACACTACGGAACTGAGATTTGGCAGGCTCCAAGTTCAACCTATTTTCTTTGAGGAAGTGACAGGAAAGTACACTTTATAAGATACTTTACTGTTTGTTTTGGCCCTGAAAGTAACTGAATCACTCAGTAGAAATGAGATTTATCAAAACACTAAGCAGTACAGGAGGAGTTATGTAATAAGGCTCCCCTTCTCCAGCCTCCATGGGCAGAAGTGAAGAGTCAGTCCACAAGCTCCAAGGATTCTAGATAAGATCACCCCACCCTCCCCTGGTCTCCACAACAAAGAGGTATCCCAGAACTTCATATACTCCTGGAAAAATTCTAGAGTATTCACAATCTCTGTCTTGAGACCATAAGAACTAGTTTTGTTGTTCTTCATCCCTTCTTACACCAGCTACCACAAGCCCCTACTCTAATTCTCATGGACACTAAAGTACAAATTGCCTCCCCATAAACACCCTACACTACCATCCCTCTTCCTATTTTTCTCCATACCACCTATCACTGTTTGACACATTTACCTTGTCATCATAATTTGTTTTTAAATATCATGTAAGCATAAGGGCAGGGATTTCTGCCTGTTTCATGAGCTGTGGTAGCCCTAACAAGTGAAAGAATAACTGGCCATAGTAGGTGCTCAAATGTGTACTAAAGAAATAGGATAAATGGCAAATAAAAGACGTAAGGTAACAAGAGTCACCCAATGAAAAAGGCAAGAGCAGCTTTTATAACTGACAGGAAGAATAGAAGTCATTATTTATGATGGTAAAGCAAACAGTTAAGAGTTAGGAAAAAATACAAGTTAGTATGCTGGTTCTACCACTGAATAATAGTGTAAGCTTGGTCATACCAAGCCTCAGATTCCGTAAATGAAAATGGTGTACTACCTACCTCACAGAGTCATTATAAAAATTACTCTCTGTAGCACTGACATATATACTCTACCATGTGTAAAGCAGCTAGTGGGAAACTGCTGGTATAACAAGGGAGCTCAACTCCTGCTTTGTGACAACCAAGAAGGGCTGGGATGAGGGGATGGGACAGAGTGGGAGAGAGGCTGAAGGAGGAGCGGATATATGCATACTTCCAGCTGATTCATGTTGTACAGCAGAAACCAGGACAACACTGTAAAGCAATTATCTTCCAATTAAAAAACACTAAGAAATAGATATATGTATATCCAAGAGCCAACTGCTATTGAAGGATGGTCAAGAGCCTTGATTATGGCCAGTTCTTTTCCATTTCATTCTTTCATTAACCGGAGAGTGAAACCAACTCCCAATTTTAACAAATATCAACAGATTTTGGTAATTTAGGAAACAATATTAGCACAAAATATATGTAACACTTCTAGTTCCAGTCTTATTTGAAAGTGAAAGTGTTTAGTCGCTCAGTAGTGTCCAACTCTTGTAGCCCAAGAGGCAAGAATACTGGAGTGGGTTGCCATTCCCTTCTCCAAGGGATCTTCCCAACCCAGAAATTGAACCGGCTCTCCTGCATTGCAGGCACATTCTTTACCATCTTAGCCACTAGGTCAGTATCTAACTTTTTTATACTTAAGTAAACATAAAAGAATACTTTGTATCTCTGTGTTAACACTTTGCTGCTGCTGCTAAGTTGCTTCAGTCTTGTCTGACTCTGTGCGACCCCACAGACGGCAGCCCACCAGGCTCCCCCATCCCTGGGATTCTCCAGGCAAGAACACTGGAGTGGGTTGCCATTTCCTTCTCCAATGCATGAAAGTGAAAAGTGAAAGTTTACAGATTACTAAAATGTACACCTTCATCTCATTTTATCATCCTAACAACTCTGTATCTGGGAGGCACTCAGTTTGTCTCCCTTTATATAAGTGATGAGCCTAGACCCCTACAACACGTCCAGTTACCGACAGGGCCAGGCTGGTGAGTACTAGTGCAGGGATGCTTCATCCTATCTCCTTTAATAAGTCAAGTAACTTAAAATGATAAGTAATTTTAATTACGCAACCTCATGCATCAAAACCAAAGGCTCAGTTATATTATAGTCCCATCTGTACCACAGTGACAACTCTACGCTCAACCACACACTTTTGCAAAGATTGTAGTATAAAATGTGCCTCAATCTTGTTGAATGAACAAAGATTCATTTTCATTCTCAATCTCCTCTTAAAACTATAAACCTGTTAAAGGAGAGTGAAAAGGTAAAGAACTAGCCATGATAAGAGCTCTTTTGATAGTTCTTCAAAAGCAGTGCTTACTTTTTAAAAACTTGAACTTTGGGACAGAGTATCATCAGATATTTGTATTTTTCTAACATTATTCAGAGCAGTAACATAAACAGTGAACTTGCAGTGGTATGGATTTGCTAATGTGCAATTAGTAGAGCAAAAATCACCTCCCAATAAGTGACCCACCGAACCTGATAAGAGAGATGAGTGATACTTGTAATTGAACTTGACATACTTGAGACAAGTAAAAGGTGCTTGTTTCTGGCACTAGTCCAAGCACTCCAGTTCATCTTTATTTCCTTGGTTTTCCTGACATTCTTCCTGAAGGAGTATTAACTCCTCCTCCACCCCACTCCAGTACTCTCGCCTGGAAAATCCCATGGATGGAGGAGCCTGGTAGGCTGCAGTCCATGGGGTCGCTAAGAGTCAGACACGACTGAGCGACTTCACTTTAAATTTTCATGCATTGGAGAAGGAAATGGCAACCCACTCCAGTGTTCTTGCCTGGAGAATCCCAGGGACGGGGGAGCCTGGTGGCCTGCTGTTTATGGGGTCACACAGAGTCGGACATGACTGAAGTGACTTACCAGCAGCAGCCACTTCAATAGGACTCCCCACTCACACCAAACTGCTGCTGCTAAGTCACTTCAGTCGTGTCCGACTCTGTGCAACCCCACAGATGGCAGCCCACCAGGCTCCCCCGTCCCTGGGATTCTCCAGGCAAGAACACTGGAGTGGGTTGCCATTTCCTTCTCCAATGCATGAAAGTTAAAAGTGAAAGTGAAAGTGGCTCAGTCATATCTGACTCTTGGCGACCCCATGGACTGTAGCCCACCAGGCTCCTCCATCCATGGGATTTTCCAGGCAAGAGTACTGGAGTGAGGTGCCACTGCCTTCTCTGTCTCACCGAGCAGTCCCTCTCAAAATCTGGCTACTGTAACTCTCACCAACCCTTACTAAACCTCTTCTTTTAAAAACTGAATTCAAACCTTGTCTATGTGACGTTGGGTGTTTTTAACACTCTGAGCATCCATTCAAAAAGGAAAAATACATGTATGTGTGTGTGTATGTATGTGTACAGACACACATACATATATATAAACAAATAAAAATCAACAATACAAAACTTAAAAACTCAAACAATTCTTTTCAGTTCTCATCTTATTTCCACTGGCTGAAATAAATGAAAATGCTTATCATTTCCTTATTGTGAAACTCTTTTTGCTTCCATTTTCTACCTCTAGCACCTTTTATCATTTCCTTCAAGTTCCCTTTTCTCTGCCCACTCCTTATTTTTTTAAAGAAAAATTTGGCTGTACAGATCTAGTTCCCTGACCAGGGATCAAACCCACTACCCCTGCATTGATCGGGGGTGTGGAGTCTTCACCACTGGACCACCAGGAAAATCCCTGCCCACTGTAAATTCATCTGTCCTCCTCCTCCTTCCATATCTGCCCCTAGCTATCTCAGTACCTCCTGTGTTGTAACTTTTTTGTATGCTGATGATACTGTAGCCCTGTTTTTCTCCCTAATTTAATGTGGGCGCTTGTGTTTTGTTCTGTGTTTTTTTTTTTTTTTTACCTATTCAGTATTGAGTATCTGTTATGTGCCAGGCACTAGGTAGAGTGTAATGGTGAGGAAAGGTACTCTTTACCCTTGACAGGCTTATAGTAGAGAACATGGACAAACAAACAAGTAATTACAATATAGTGCTTGGTATAGTAAGAGGTTCCAAATAGGAAAACGAGTTCGTCAAGGCTGTATATTGTCACCCTGCTTATTTAACTTCTATGCAGAGTACATCATGAGAAACGCTGGACTGGAAGAAACACAAGCTGGAATCAAGATTGCCAGGAGAAATATCAATAACCTCAGATATGCAGATGACACCACCCTTATGGCAGAAAGTGAAGAGGAACTCAAAAGCCTCTTGATGAAAGTGAAAGTGGAGAGTGAAAAAGTTGGCTTAAAGCTCAACATTCAGAAAACG
>NW_011494765.1:559115-570719 GCF_000754665.1 Bison bison bison | reverse complement strand
AGTTGGCTTAAAGCTCAACATTCAGAAAACGAAGATCATGGCTTCCGGTCCCATCACTTCATGGGAAATAGATGGGAAACAGTGGAAACAGTGTCAGACTTTATTTTTCTGGGCTCCCAAATCACTGCAGATGGTGATTGCAGCCATGAAATTAAAAGACACTTACTCCTTGGAAGGAAAGTTATGACCAACCTAGACAGCATATTCAAAAGCAGAGACATTACTTTGCCAACAAAGGTTCGTCTAGTCAAGGCTATGGTTTTTCCTGTGGTCATGTATGGATGTGAGAGTTGGACTGTGAAGAAGGCTGAGCACCAAAGAATTGATGCCTTTGAACTGTTATTCTGGAGAAGACTCTTGAGAGTCCCTTGGACTGCAAGGAGATCCAACCAGTCCATTCTGAAGGAGATCAGCCCTGGGATTTCTTTGGAAGGAATGATGCTAAAGCTGAAACTCCAGTACTTTGGCCACCTCATGCGAAGAGTTGACTCATTGGAAAAGACTCTGATGCTGGGAGGGATTGGGGGCAGGAGGAGAAGGGGACGACAGAGGATGAGATGGCTGGATCGTATTGCTGACTTGATGGACGTGAGTCTGAGTGAACTCCGGGAATTGGTGATGGACAGGGAGGCCTGGCGTGATGCGATTCATGGGGTCGCAAAGAGTCGGACACGACTGAGCGACTGATCTGATCTGATAGTAATAGGTATGCATATGGTGTTATGAGAATACACAGGTGGGATCTGCTACACGTATCCCATACCCATCTCAAAATTGACTCCATATATCCAAAGCAGAGCCCATCTTCACACAAGCATATTCTTCCTCATAGCTTCCTTATCAGTGGTTAACAACCACTGATTCAAGATGGAAATGTACCCCCCCCCCACCGCTCCCGCAATCCCTGACTCCTTTTCTCATTCTCCCTTGGAATTCTAATAGATTTTAGTTCCAAAACATATCCCAAATCTGCTCTTTCTTTGCCATCTTTCATGTCACTCTCTTGCATT
Organism: Bison bison bison; assembly: GCF_000754665.1. Taxonomy (NCBI): domain Eukaryota; kingdom Metazoa; phylum Chordata; class Mammalia; order Artiodactyla; family Bovidae; genus Bison; species Bison bison. Next base: position 569,709 of record NW_011494765.1, on the reverse strand, counting down.
TTATTCTCTTTCAACTTTGCTACAACATAAGTCTCTCTTTCTAGACTCTCTCTAGTCATTATCAAGGCCTCATAGCTAATCTCTAAAATTCAGATTTGATCACATATCCGACCCCTTCCTTTGATTGCTCCTGACTGAAAACAGAAAAATCCAAATTCCTTAAATCATTCATTCTTAAAAATCTGGAGCCAATCTCTCATTCTAGTCTGATCTCCCTCTGTCAAACCATACCAGGGAACTCCAATTATGCCATGCATTTTTATGCTTTCAAACCTTTGCTCATGCCATTTCTTAAGCTTGGAGTGTGTTTTCATTTCTCCAATTAGTCCTACTCCCCCACAAGCAATGCAGTGATACAATCAAATATTTAACCTCCTCTTCCTTTCTGAAATAATCCTTATTTCCCTCTAGGGCTCCTAAGGCTTTTTGTTTGCTTGCTTTTTAATTCTATCACAGAATTACATTTATCACACAGTAAAATGTTATACCTCTTTTCTCCTATATTGATCATTCATTTCGGAAACAATTATTTAGTATAAACCACCACAGTAACCACTGGGAATACAATGAGCACACATAGTCCCTTTGAACTAACTACTTTTGGACAGGGATCTTTAAGGGTTTGCTTATATTATCTTCATATGCTTGCTTATGGCAGTGTTCAGTAAATGTGACTGGATGGCTAATACTTGTTCAGTGTTTAAGTAACAGGGTTTATAGACTGTGAGATGGACGAACGACAAACATGCTACACTACAAGCATTTCTGGGGGTGCAGATATGAATGATTGGGATAGAGGCTAAAAAAAACAACAAAAAAAACAACAACAAAACAACCACAACTACCTTTTGACTGTGCCTGACTAACTCTTCTTTTAGGTTTCCAACCGTGAAAAGCAGTTAAACACCATTGAGCCAAATCTTGGATTCCCTCTGAACCCAAACATTCTCTCATCACTTCCCTCCCAATCTCCATCATTTCTGTTGCTCCACCAGTGAAAAAAATGAGTACAGCTTTAGGGAGTCTTAAAGACAATACTTGGGCTTTCCCAGTGGCTCAGTGTTAAAAGAATTAGCCTGCAATGCAGAAGCCACAGGTTCGATCTTTGGATCAGGAAGATTCCCTGGAGGAGGGCATGGCAACCCACTCCAGTATTCTTGCCTGGAGAATCCCATGGACAGAACAGCCTAGAAGGCTACAGACCACAGGTTGCAAAGAGTTGGACACAACTGAAGTGACTTAGCATGCACACACACGGACGATACTTAAATAATCTTGCTGAATTTAAAGAACACTACTTACCAGTTCCTAAGTATCAACTGTATGCCCCACATAGTACTTAGAAGCTTTACATGCATTGTTACTAATCTTCATACTACCCTTCCCAGATAGGTATGAACTTCATACGACAAACTGAGGCTTAGAATGGCTCAATAATGCTTAAGTTCAGGGAGACAACTGTAGAACTTGATCCAATCCCAGGGATCTAGGCGCCTGTCCTTTTCAGGAATGCATCTCTCCTCCTTGGTGTTCTGTCACCATTCTCTACCCATTCCAATCCATCTTCTATGTTGTTCCCAGTTTATGTTGTTCCCAGTTGTACTCTTCTAAAACACAGATCTGATAAGATTACTCTCTGTTCAGTAAAGGACAAGTCAGAAAGCAGCAAGAGAGTCAAGTCCCAAACATGCTTAGCAGGCCAATTCCTATGGGCTTGTAGCTCAATAAAATTAAACAACTACAAAGAAGTTGTATTTTAAAATCATATGATATTAATCTCAGCTTTTTTCCTGGATTTGAGGTTTGTTGCCCTGCACTGGTTTTCATATGAACTTCTCACAACATATCCCTGGGAAGGGTGGGATGAATCTAACAAAACTCCATGGAAAATCATCGCATCTTTGAAAAATAAATTCCGTTCCACCACTACTAATTGCTAAACAATTGAGGTGTCTTTATTGAAGTCTGACTTTTGAATTTCGTGACTGATTCTTTGAATTATTTTAGTGAGCTTAGAGAACCTATTACTTTAAGCCTTCCAAATAATTTTAGCTTAGCTTTAAAAACCAAAAAGAAAATGAAACTTAACCATCGTGGGCCTACAGCACATATAGGCAAGAAAAACCAGCTTACAAAAAAGTCACTGTTAGGCAAATTTTAACCCATCACGTCTGTCACAATTAACTTCTTTAAACTATGAAGTGACTCTTCGAGCTTGATTTCAGATGAACCATTAAGGATACCTTAAAGAAATATAACTCAGTCAAAAGCTTTCTTAATTTAAATAAAAATTTAAAAAATTCAACCTTTCTACATAAGTATTACCATTTTAGCCATTTTTAAGTGTATAGTTTCATGGCTTTCAGTATATTTACATTTAGTGCAACCATCACCACAACCTATCTCTAGAACTTTTCCATCTTCCCCAACTGAGACTCTGTACCTATTAAATTCCAATTCCTATTCCCCCAGGCAACCAACATTCTACTTTCCGCCACTAAGAATCTGACTACGAGGTATTTCATGTAAGCAGTGAAATTATATGGTATTTGTATTTTTATGGTTGATTTATTTCACTTAGCATAATGTTTCCTAAGCTTATCTATGTTGCAGCATTTGTCAGAATTTCCTTTCTTTTTTATGGTCAGATAGCATCCCATGGTATGAATATACCACCCTTTGTTTATCCATTCACTGGTCAATAAAAGTTCTAAAAGCCTAAATGTAACTTTATGGACCTTTAGGATAAAACTCACAAAATCAATACAGAAAAATGCCTAAACACCACAGCTAATGATTTCAGAGGTACTATACTTTTCCCTTTCTTACTGACAAATCGAGCTTTAATAAGACTTTATTCAAAGTTAACAGTCTGGTGTTCTACTGAAAAACCAACTGGGATTTGAACTCCTTAGTCCTTTGTGATTTGACTTGGACCATGTGATAGCTCCAGTTCTTTTAACACATAAAATGAGGGGGCCAAGTCCTTTTAATTCTTTTGTGAATGAGAACATCCAGGAAAGGGAAGGGGGGCAGGAATATCAGGTGCCTCCCAATCCTAATCCATGATGCAGGCATTTTAAGTGTCATTTTTACAAACAAAGAAACTGAGAATCAGCATCATTAAGTATCTTACCTTCAGTCATATATTAAGTAAGTTTGAGACTTGGGATATCTGTATTTTTTCTGATTCCAAAGTTCACAGTCTCCCCTCTATATCTTGATATTTTAATGAAAGGTACAAAAAGAGGTGGGGATGAAATGCACATAAAACAGTCTTTAACTGAGTTGATTATCGAGTACAACACTGTTGACACCTGAAAAAATAAACCATATAAGTGGTTTTTCCATGTTCCTATGGCTATTTTAGGAACCAGCACTCTAGTTTTTTCCAGAACTCTAGGAATGCTGGCTTTATGCCCCTTCAACACAATACCTCTGTGACTAAATATTTAAGTTACTTGGATGCCATGACCACAAAAGAAATCCAACTGTGGGAACACAGGGAAAATTAGTTAATATTAACATACTACTCATTCACAAGGTCATATTATATTTCTAACAGTCGTACACATTTTTAAGCATCCCTATATTTACTTTTTCTGGAATGGATTTCTCAAGCATAATATAACTCACACCAGTTTTGTAAACATAAAAACAAATATTTTTAAGCAGTGCAGGATTTTCTAAAGACTTTTACATTTAGTGCAACCATCATCACCACCTATCCCTAGAACTTTTCCATCTTTCCCAACTGAGACTCTGTACCTATTAAATTCCAATTCCTATTCCCCCAGGCAACCAACATTCTACTTTCTGTCTCTATAAATCCGACTACTCGAAGTAATCCATATAAGTAGTGAAATTACATGAACTGGCTTGTAATGCACTGGTCATAGCAAACACCCTCTTCCAACAACACAAGAGAAGACTCTACACATGGACATCACCAGATGGTCAATACCAAAATCAGATTGATTATATTCTTTGTAGCCAAAGATGGAGCAGCTCTATACAGTCAGAAAAAACAAGACCAGGAGCTGACTGTGGCACAGATCATGAACTCCTTACTGCCAAATTCAGACTTAAATTGAAGAAAACAGGGAAAACCACTAGACCATTCAGGTGTGACCTAAATCAAATCCCTTATGATTACACAGTGGAAATGACAAATAGATTTAAGGGATTAGATCTGATAGAGTGCCTGAAGAACTATGGACGGAGGTTCGTGACATTGTTCAGGAGGCAGTGATCAAGACCATCCTCAAAAAAAAAAAGAAACACAAAATGGCAAAATGGTTGTCTGAGAAGGCCTTAGAAACAGCCGAGAGAAGAAGAGAAGCTAAAGACAAAGGAGAAAAGGAAAGATATACCCATTTGAATGCAGAGTTCCAAAGAATAGCAAAGAGATAAGAAAGCCTTCCTCAGTGATCAATGCAAAGAAGTAGAGGAAAGCAATAGCATGGGAAAAACTAGAGATCTCTTCAAGAAAACTAGGGATACCAAAGGAACATTTCATGCAAAGATGGGCCCAATAAAGGATAGAAATGATATGGACCTAACAGATGCACAAGATATTAAGAGGTAACAAGAATACACAGAAGAACTATACAAAAAAGATCTTCACGACCCAGATAATCATGATGGTGTGATCACTCACCTAGAGCCAGACATCCTGGAATGTAGTCAAGTGGCCCTTAAGAAGAATCTCTATGAACAAAGCTAGTGGAGGTGATGGAATTTCAGTTGAGCTCTTTCAAATCTTAAAAGACGATGCTGTGAAAGTGCTGCACTCAACATGCCAGCAAATTTGGAAAACTCAGCAGTGGCCACAGGACTGGAAAAGGTCAGTTTTCATTCCAATCCCAAAGAAAGGCAATGACAAACAATATTCAAACTATCACACAATTGCACTCATCTCACACGCTAGTAAAGTAATGCTCAAAATTCTCCAACCCAGGCTTCAACAGTACATGAAGCATGAACTTACCGATGTTCAAGCTGGATTTAGAAAAGGCAGAGGAACCAGAGATCAAATTGCCAACACCCCTTGGATCATAGAAAAAGCAAGAGAATTTCAGAAAAACATCTACTTCTGCTTTATTGATTACGCCAAAGCCTTTGACTATGTGGATCACAGCAAACTGTGAAAAATTCTTAATGAGACAGGAATACCAGACCATCTGATCTACCTCCTGAGAAATCTGTATGCAGGTCAAGAAGCAACAGTTAGAACCGAACATGGAACAATAGACTGGTTCCAAATCAGGGAAGGAGTACGTCAAGGCTGTATATTGTCACCCTGTTATTTAACTTATATTCAGAGTACATCATGCAAAATGGCAGGCTGGATGAAGCACAAGCTGGAATCAAGATGGTGGGAAGAAATATCAATAACCTCAGATACGCAGGTGATACCACCCTTGTGGCAGAAAGCAAAGAGGAACCGAAGAGACTCTTGATGAAACTGAAAGAGGAGAGTGAAAAAGTTGGCTTAAAACTCAACATTCAAAAAACTAAGATCACGGCATCTGGACCCATCACTTCATGGCAAACAGATGCGGAAACAACGGAAACAGTGACAGACTTTATATTTTGGGGCTCCAAAATCACTGCAGATGGTGATTGCAGCCATGAAATTAAAAGACAAGCGTCTTCGAAGAAAAGCTATGACCAACCTAGACAGTATATTAAAAAGCAGAGACATTATGTTGCTGACAAACGTCTGTCTAGTCAAAGCTATGGTTTTTCCAGTAGTCACGTAGTCATATAAGGATGTGAGAGTTGGACTATAAAGAAAGCTGAGTGCCAAAGAATAGATGCTTTTGAACTGTGGTGTTGGAGAAGACTCTTGAGAGACCCTTAGAACGCAAGGAGATCAAACCAGTCAATCCTAAAGGAAATCAATCCTGAATATTCATTAGAAGGACTGATGCTGAAGCTGAAACTCCAGTATTCTGGCCAACAGATGCAAAGAACTGACTCACTGGCAAAGACCCTGATTCTTGGAAAGACTGAAGGCAGGAGAAAGTGATGACAGAGGATAAGATGGTTGGACGGCATCACCGACTTGATGGGACATGAGTTTGAGCAAGCTCCGGGAGTTGGTGATGGGCAGGGAAGCCTGGCATGCTGCAGTCCATGGAGTCGCAAAGTTGGACCTTACTGAGTGACCGAACTGAACTGTATTTACTTTTTCTGGAGTGGATTTCCCAAGCATAATATAATTTACACCAGTTCTGTAAATAAAAGCTAATATTTTTAAGCAATACAGGATTTTCTAAAGACTTTTCCTGTTTTTAGGAAATTACTCAATATAGTTCCTTCTCACACATAGTGAAAACGATCAATCTATTCCATTTAGAATACCAACCTGTCTATATTTGGATCTGAAATGTTTAAACCAGGTGAACTTAATGCCAAGCAAACAAGTCATTTGCTAGATGACCAAAGCCTGAGATTAATGCAGTAAAATGGTTTCTCTTTTCCATGACCTCTGATTTTCAGGGGAATGTGTGAAGACAAACCATGAATGTTTAACAGAAGACACACAAGTTTTCTGAATCTTTTGATGTATGAGTGCCCTAGTCCATATTTATACAAGGATGGTGGGGCATTTGTTAAGAGTGTTGAATGGGGGGGGGGGGGGGTTGCTGCTGCTGCTAAGTTGCTTCAGTCGTGTCCGACTCTGTGTGACCCTATAGACAGCAGCCCACCAGGCTCCGCCGTCCCTGGGATGAATGGGGGCAGTGGACAACCAAAAAACATTTCCTGAGCACTTTCACTCACAGCACTGGAATAGGCACCATGTAAGAAAATAAAAGAATTCACACATACTCAATTTAGTGTCAGAGATTTCTGTTTTAATTTAATATATATTATCTCTTTATTAGGGGATAGTTTACAAGTTCTGTTTAACTTTATTTTTTAATTGAAGGATAATTGCTTTACAGAATTTTGTTGGTTTCTGCCAAACATCAACATGAATCAGCCATAGAGTACATATGTCCCCTCCCTCTTGAACCTTCCTCTCTCCTCCTCCTCACAGATGCTTTTAAACCTGTCTAAAAAGATCTTTCCTCACAACCAAAAAGCAAAAATGTAAAAATAACAAATAGATGTTTCTGTTAGGGAACAGTTTTTTTTAATCTAAGAATTAGCTTTTGAGGTTACAAAATCAGATTTTTCGTCAATTCACAGAGAATTCAACAGGTAACTATGATAAAGATGTAGCCATTTCTCTTTTGCAGGTATACCAGAGGAAATCATGTATCACAGCAAAAGAGATTTACATGACATATCTCTATTCTCACCTTGCCGGAATCCGTTCATCAGCATATTTTAAGGGCATAAGAAAGTTTATTAATCTACAGTAAAAATATTAAAATGATTAATTCATAGTTCTTAGCAGTAGTGTTATACAAACACCCAACATTTAATCCAATTTAGCCTTAAATACTATCTCTTAATACCCATGACAACATTTAAAATACATTCCCAAATAAATATTCTGTACATCAATTCCTTTTTCTGACACAAGGGCCGCCCTCAGAAGCTGGAAAATAAGATAACCAAAGATTCTTGATTATAACTACCAAAGTGTATATAAATAAGGGAAAATGAGGAAAAGAAATTTTAAACATTGTTAAGCTTTAAGGGTTAATAACATTTTATTAAAGTTATCACAGAAAGCAATTTGCTAATGTACCTTAAGAGATGTCATATTTTATTAAGCAGAAAAAAATTATTGCCACAAAGATTAACAGATGACAAGGAGTTGGGACTTATTACATAAAAGCTGATGCAACTAACTGGAGATAGGTAACAGCCATGCATTAACTCCAAAGAAGCCTAAACCTCCAAATTCAGCACCAGGCCACACAACTGAGAAAATATACTTCAAATGTTTTAGATCCAAGGTAATATATACCATTCAATGTGAAGCATGAACTTAAAAACAAGTTTAGGGCTTTATTTATACTATTTTATGATCACAGAAAAAGGGATTTGGGGGAAAAGTTAGGCCTTACAGAACTCTACTTGATAGAAATATAAAACCTTCAAAAAGTTCTGGTGATTACCTCAGAGTAATACAGTTGTTCTGGCAAGAGAAAACTTCCAAGCTAAACTCTATAAACTAAACTGTTGATGACTTGCAAACTGCCATATTTGGTCAGTCTTTACACATGAAGAGAAAAACAAGGCAGTTAGGGGTCAACAAGAGTGGTTATAATGTAAGTTTAAGTGTCTATCCAGTATTGTTTTGGATTACAAGTTTTCTGAAGAATAAGGATCTTAGGATCAACAAAAAACTGGACAGACTGGGAAGGGAGACCAGGTAATTTATGCAAAAAGAAACAGCTGTTAAATTTATATGTTTTATCAGGTATACCCATGGATAGCCAAGTCCTTAGCCTTTCTTTTTTTAGTATCTAACTATGGAAAATCAATAAAACAAGGTAGTTACATACAAAGCACCCAAATGCATGCCAAACCTTGCTTTATGAACACTGGTTAAATTAGTACTTCTTTAATGTTTGAGTTTTAGCTCTAAGAAAGATTAAGTTTTACGTACACTTATTTCACATGCTTGAAAAGTGTAGTATCTGATTATATTGACACTACAAAGATAACACTTGTGCAGCCCATGTCAGAAACTCAGCACATCAGCAACTATAAAGACACACCACAGTAGAACTGACTTAAACTAATTATTTTCTGAAGCCGGTACTCAAAGGGCACATGTTAAAATAATCACTGTGAAATGGCGAGACCTTCAAAGTAGGCTTCATGTCAGCTGGAAACACTTCAACTGAAAATGTGCTCAATAAAAGGTAATGACTTCTCTAAATAAAAGAATCTGGGCTGTAAAGTTTAGCTAGAAACGTACTCCATAATAGAAAACGACTTCTTTAATGAATCAAGGCTGTGTGGTTTGAGATATGTTTATGAAAAACCATGTTCCCTTATGTAGATAATGTGCATAATACACTTCTTTCAATATGCAGTAGAAGAGATAGGAAACAAGTGCCTTCACTTTTACAGTCCTACTAAACTACAATTGTATCCAGGTTAAGCACTTGCAAACTGCTAATAGAGCACTATGCCAAAATCAACTATACTTAACATTATTTAAAAGTAAAAAGAAAATTATGCAAAAAAATGCCAAACTGTATGCAGTTAATAAGTACCCAAATATATACCTTAATACCGATGAGCTGAGCTAGTTAACTGTAAACTAAGTTATAAACCTGAAACGAAAAGGAACTGTGTACCATAACATAGCAACAGTTCAACTTCAATGACAAAGTTGAATTGATAATACGTACCGAACCCATTATTAATAAATACAAATCAATCGTGGACTCAAATTTTATTAATAGAAACTGAGGTCTACAAAGGAAGACAACTCTGTCCCTTACTCATTTTCAATTTTTAATAAGTAAACTCAAATAAAACCTTGAATATACATTAAAATAGCACCTTATACACGCTAGAATTAAGGCCAACAGGTCCTTCGTTTAAAAAGGAAAACGTGCACTCCTTTGGAACCTAAGTTTTTCAACTTTCTAAACCTCAGTTTTAATGTGACAAACTCAGTTCAATTCACTTTCTTCGTTTTTTTTTTCCCCTCCTAAACAAAGCAGCTGGGATACAGACACACACTCGCGACTTACTAGTCCAGTCCCACGTATGTGAATACAGGTGTTTATTTGAATGAATATATCAAGTGAATTGTAAAACCCTGTTCCCCACCCCCGCCCCCGACAACAAACAAACAAAAAACCCTCAAAAGATCTCCAATTCTTCAAGTCGGATGACGATTTAATGGGGCACTTATAGCGTACCAACAGCATGGTCTGCTAGGGCTTTTGCTTCCAAGATAAAGGAACCGTAAGTATGGAGATGACTGTAAAGGCAGTTGCAGATAATAAACCGAATGTTAGAAGAGAAGGGACACCAAAGTACCACCAGGCAATGGACAGCGAACTCCTGGAAGTCTAGGGTGATCCTCGGGTTCAACACCTAAAGCTTTTTAGGCTGCTGGGAATCACGATACAACAATGAGGTACTGGGGGCAGACACTTAAAAGAATCTGGGAAGACGGGGCTACTGGGGACACTTAGATAGCAGCTGGGAAAATGAGACGGAATGGCCAACACGAGAAGGAACACCGACACTAGAATAAAGCAAGCTTTTCAAATCAGGCGCAGCCCAGGAAGCTAGCTTGAGGCCGAAGCCAGCCTAAGTCACAGGTACAGGCCCAGCGAGCAACGGGGAGAAACTGAGGCTGAGGGAGCAGCCAAATTCTCAAACAGGACCTCTCTCCAAACATAAAAAGTCAAGAGACAAACCAGCTTTGCAGCGGGGGCGAGGGAGACGGCCACAAGTGCACCACCGGGAAGGCATACACCCACCCAGACAGGGGGAACCGGTTTGGGCAGGGGCTGTCCGAGCGTTCCCGCTTGCGCATGCGTCCTCCCCCCGCCCCCAGGGCCGCTGCTCCCCCTCCCCCCAATCACTGCTCCCCTCAGAACCCGGCTCGTCGAGGGAGCTGAACGCAGTCTCGCCTGCCCAGCCCCGCGGGATAAGA
>NW_011494765.1:539255-558984 GCF_000754665.1 Bison bison bison | reverse complement strand
CCCTACTCACGTGAGAGCGCTCCTTCCGTCTTCCGTCCCGCCTCCTGCCCTGCTTCATAGGCCCTTGGCAAAGCCGAGTCGCCCTATTGGCTCAACGACAGGCGGCGGGGGCGTACTTCCTTTCCGCGGACCCCACCTGGGCTTTTGGCCCGCCTCCGTATTCTGCGCCTGCGCGGAGTCTGCTCTCTGGGAGCTGCACTCGTCTCTGGTTAGTGTGTGCGCGCTTTGGCTAACAGTGGCTCTGTGCCTGCATCAGGGACTGGGAGCAGGATTGGCGGGGGTAGCAGGCTGGGTAGTACCTGTTGCACCTGAGGTGGGTCCAACCTCAAAGTCACTGGTGCTAGAGCAAGGAATCCCTTCCTCCCCTTTAACGTTTAAAAGCTGTTTCTAAAGTCGCACTTAATGATGTTAACCCAACACACCTGGCCTTTATTGAGGGCGCAGACAGTGGCAGGGATTGTCGACAGGTAGGTTCCTTTACAGGTATGTCACTTGGCTTTACTGCAAACCTTGAGAATGATAATTTTTTTTTTTTTTCTAATTTTGTAAAGGAATCCAGCCTAAGGAACAGGATTCCGTGTAGAAGTCAAAACTTTCTAACTTTGAAATCAAGGGCGACTGGCTACAACACAACTACCCTGAGACATCTGAAACACACAAAAGAGAACAAAATGAACTAGGTTGTTCCAGAGTACTACTCAAAGATAGGGCTGGGATTTTATTTAAAAGCCATACAAAAGTGATAGAACAGCAGCAACAGAATGAAGTTGAAAGTCCCTCTCCTGAGTGAATTTACAGTGTAGTAGTAAACAAAAGTAATGATTATTAAAAGTGCTAATTAAGTCTTGACAGTTTATGAAGTAATTCTAAAGCCTCTCCCTCATTTTCTTGATTCAAATTGTGTATACTCTTTTCCGGCTAAATGAGTCATTCGCAAAGTTTTCCTGTGGATAGTGCATCTAAATCAACCAGACACAGCAAAAAAAAAAAAAAAAGCTGTGCTCTGTTGCAGTCCTCTTTGTGACTTGTCTATTATAATAGACTTGGCTGCACTCCCACAGTAAAATAGCTTTCTTCCTTCTCCTTACACAGTTATGTAACAGAAATACACACCCATTTTAAAGTATTTAAATAACAGATATAACATTACGAAGAAAGCAAAATCTCCTGAAATCCTGACACTCTGACAAAACCACTTTTAATAGTTTGGTGACGATACATTTCATGTATTTCTTGATTCATATGTATTTCCCCAATATATACATAAATCTTAACATAATCTTTTAAATAAAATTTTATTACAGAATCACTAGAGTATGTCCTGAAGAAAAATCCAAAACAGGGACAACCTCAAATAAAACAAAAATATCAGATTCCCACTACAAATACTAACAGTTTAAAACACAGTCTTCTTTGTGTCTATATATTGTTTTTCAAAATGAGCTCACATAGTTAAACAGTCTGCTGTATTCAACTAACAGTATCTACCTTAGCATTTCACTAAATTTTCCTCTCATCTAATTCCTAGATCTCATTCAAATTTTCTAACAACCTAAAAGTATTTTTACAGCGGGCTTTTCCAAATCAGTAATATCATTTTAGTAAATTTTCCTCTCAGCTAATACCTAACTATAATCAAATTTTTCATTGACCAAAATAAATTTTTTACAGCTAATTTTCCCAAATCAGCATCCAGTCCAGGCCCACACACTATGTCTGGTTGTGATGTCCCTTAAGTATTTCTTAATCTAGTAATTAAGAAAAAAAATTGAAAGACACTGGCTTATTGAAGAAATCAGTCCAGTTGAAGTACAAAATTTCCTATCTTCTGGATCTGAAGAGTTGTTTCCTCAAGAAGTCACTGAGTTTGTTTCCTTAGACCTTATATTTCCTGGAAAATGGAATTTATATCTCAAGCTCAGTAGATTGATGTGGTAAGCTGGAACCAGAATGGAAAGTCCGTAAATGCTAAAATATGGAAAATGAAGTTCAATCTATAAACAGGGTGCCCTTGAAGTTTCTAAGGATAGTGCCAACAACAGATTTGGGTTTTAAAAAATTTCATTCTGGTAGGAGTAGAAAAGGCAAAACAGGGAGTAAATAGAACACTTTGAATATCACTTTCTGATCTTACGCAGATTAGAAACACCTGAACTAAGGCAAAAGAAAGGGGGGGAAAAAGAGACTGAGTTTGAAGGAAATATCTTCAAGTTTGTTGATTCTGTCTTTTGCCTGCTCAAGTCTGATTTTGTTGTTATTCAGTCACCAAGTCATGTATGACTCTGTGCAACCTCATGGATTGTGGCACAGCAGGCTTCCCTGTCCTTCACTATCTCCCGGAGTTTGTGCAAACTCATGTCCCTTGAGCTGATGATGCTATGTAACCGTCTCACCCTCTGCTGCCCCCTGCTCCTTTTGCCTCCAATCTTTCCAAGCATCAGGGCCTTTTCCAATGAGTTGGCTCTTCATATCAGGTGGCCAAAGTATATTTTGATCCCCTCTAAATGAATTTTTTTTCCTTATCTCTGTCGTACTTTTCAACTCCAGAATTTCATTTTAGTTCCTTTTTATAATTTCTATTTCTTTAATGATATTTGCATTTTTTGTACATTATTTTCCAGACTTCATCCATGTTTTAGCTTGATGAGCAACTCTAAGACAGCTGTTTTAGTAATGTCTTTGTCTAAATACCATATGATATCACTTATATGTGAATTCTCAAATATGACACAAACGAACTTATCAATGAAACAGAAGCAGACTCACAGACATAGAAAACATGTTTATCAAAGGGGAAAAGGGGTCCAGGAGGGATAAATTAGGAATTGGGCATTAGTAGATACAGATTACTATATATAAAATAAATAAACAGCAAAGTCCTACTGTATAGCATAGGGAACTATGTTCAATATCCTGCAATAAAACATAATAAAAAAAAATATATATATATAAAACTGAATCACTTTGCTGTATACCTGAAACTAATACAATATAGTAAATCAACTATACTTCAATAAAAATAAAATAAATAAAATAAAATGTAGAACTCTAGGTTCCTACATTTCCTACATTCTAGGAAAACAAGGTTCTTACTTCCCACTCTGGCTCCAGCAAGCCATACCTGCAATATAAACAGGGTTGAGGGGTAGGAACAAATAGTTTCCTACCTATTCACACTAAAGGCTCACCTTGACTGAAATTAACCTCAGATGACCAACCAGATTTTCCCCTGGAACATGCAAGCATTCAAATAGATTCCAGAGTTTCGAAATAGTTACTTCAGACAGTCTGCCAGTGTAATTGTTGCCTAGGTAGAGATGGATTCCATGTTCTTCCTACTCCATCTGAGGAACAGAAAAATAAAAGTGAACACTAAATAGAGCCTAAGAGGTCTGCAGGACACTATTAAGGGAAACAATGTACCATTATAAGTATCCCAAAAGGAGAAGAGAGAAAGGGAAGAAAAGATAATAATGTAACTGTAGAAAGCCAAAGAAAAAAGAGAATCTTCAAAGCAACAAGAGAGAATACTCATCACATACAAGGGATCTTCAGTAAGATTATCAGACAATTTCTCATCTTAAATCTTAGAAGCCAGAAGGCAGTGGGTTGATAATATTAAAAGTATGAATGAAAAAAACTCTTGGTGGACAATTCTATATCTAGCAAAATTGTCCTTCAAAAATGAGGGAGAAATCAAGACATTTTCTGATTAAAAAAAAAAAAAGCTAAGGGAATTCATTACCACTAAACCCATCTTACAAGAAATGATGAAGAGGATCCTTCAGGTTGAAATGAAAGGATGCTCAACAATAATTAAAGTCATATGAAGAAATAAAGATCTCTCTGGTGAAGAAAAATATACAAGCAACTACAGAATCATTAGTGTAATTATTTACCTCCATTTTAATTTTCCTCCATTTTACTTAATTTATGATTTTAATGAAAATGCATAAAAATATTAGTCTAATTTATTGCACACACAATGTATAAAGATGTAATCTATAAAATCCAATAACAAAGGGGAGACAGAGCTGTATAGGACAGTTTTTGTTTGTTACTAAAATTGGTATCCATTTTAATTGTTACAATTTTGAGCTGTTAAATGTAATTCCCATGGTAACCAAAAAGGAAATATCTATAGAATATACACAGAAGGAAATAAGAGGTAAGTCAAAAGTTTTCACTACAAAAAATAAAAACAGAAGGCTGTAATGGAAGAAATGAAAGACACAGAAGCTATAAGCCTGTAGAAAATGAGTAGCAAAATGGCAGAAGTAAGTTCCTCATTATCAGTCTTTACTTTAAATGTAAATGGCATAAACTTTCTAATCAAAAGACAGAGATGGGCAGAATGGATAAAATAAAAACATGTTCCAGCAATATGCAATCTAGAAAATACTCACTTTAGATCCAAAGACATTAATAGGTTTAAAAAAAAAAAGATATTCTATGCATTTTTATGCAAGTACTAACCAAAACGGAGCTTCAGGTGGTTATATTAAGATTATACAAAATAGACTTTAAAACAATTACAAGAGACAAAGAAAGTCATTATATATTAAAAAAAAGGTTCAATAGAGCAAGATTATAAAAACTTAAACATTTACATAACTAGTGAAAGTCATTCAGTCCTGTCCAACTCTTTGCGACCCCATGGATTATAGTCCATGGAATTCTCCAGGCCAGAATACTGGAGTGGGTAGCCATTCTTTTCTCTAGGGGATCTTCCCAATCCAGGGATCAAACCCAGGTCTCCCACATTTGGGGCAGATTCTTTACCAGCTGAGCCACAAGAGAAGCCCAAGAATACTGGAGTGGGTAGCCTATCCCTTTCTCCAGAGAATCTTCTCAACCCAGGAATCAAACCAGGGTCTCCTGCATTGCAAGCAGATTCTTCACCAACTGAGCTATCAGGGAAGAATCCTCCTGCAATGTGGGAGACCTGGGTTCAATCCCTGGGTTGGGAAGTCCCCTGGCGAAGGGAATGGTTACCCACTCCAGTATTCTGGCCTGGAGAATTCCATGGACTACAGTCCATGAGGTTGCAAAGAGTCAGACACCTGAGCGACTTTCACTTTTACCTTGGGCTTCCCTGATAGCTCAGTTGGTAAAGAATCAGCCTGCAATGAAGGAGACCCTGGTTCTATTCCTGAGTCCGGATGATCCACTGGAGAAGCAAGAGGCTACCCACTCCAGTATACTTGGGCTTCCCTTGTGGCTCAGCGGGTAAAGAATCGCCCGCAATGCAGGAGACCTGGGTTTGATCCCTGGGTTGGGAGGATCCTTTGGAGAAGGGAAAGACTACCCACTCCAGTATTCTGGCCTGGAGAATTCCACGGACTATATATAGTCCACGGGGTCACAAAGAGTCCGATGGAACTGAACAACTTTCAATTTCACATAACTAGTAATAGACTCTCAAAATATTTGAAGCAAAAATGAACAGAATTAAAGGGAGGAATAAACAGTTCTACTGGAGAAGGCAATGGCACCCCACTCCATTACTCTTGCCTGGAAAACCCCATGGTAGGCTGCAGTCCATGGGGTCACTAAGGGTCAGATACGACTGAGTGGCTTCACTTTCACTTTTCACTTTCATGCATTGGAGAAGGAAATGGCAACCCACTCCAGTGTTCTTGCCTGGAGAATCCCAGGGACGGGGGAGCCTGGTGGGCTGCCGTCTTTGGGGTCGCACAGAGTCGGACACGACTGAAGTGACTTAGCAGCAAACAGTTCTACAATCATAGTTAGAAAATTTAATGGCCCACATTCAATAATGAATAGAACAACCAGACAGAAGATACATTAGAATTAAAGGACTTGAACATCACAATAAACTGAACCTAACAGGTATACAGCATATTCCACTGCACAACAGCAGTACATTCTTTTCAAGTTCACATAGGACATTCTCCAATACAGGCCATATACTAGGCCACAAAACAAGTTTCAAAAGATTTTAAGAGGTCATTAAACAAAGTATCTTCCAACTACAATGGGATGAAGTTGGAAATGAGTAAGAGGGAAAACTGGAAAATTCAAAATATGTGGGTATTAAACACATTCTTAAAGAACAAATGAGTCAAAGAAGTCCTTAAAAGGGAAATTAGAATATACCTGAAAATGAGTAATGATAAAAACATCCAAAATTTACAGGATGCAATGAAAGCAGTAAGCAAAGAAATTTACAGTTGTAAATGGTTACATTAAAAAACAAGAATCTCAAAACAATATCCTAACTTTATGCCTTATGAAATAAGAATAACAAACTAAACTCAAAGCCAGCAAAAGGAAGGAAACAGAATGGAAATAAACCAAGAGAAAAGAAAAAGAGAAAAAAAGAAATCAATGAAACCAAAAGTTGTTTCCTTGAAAAGATCAACAAAATCAACCTAGAATATAACGGGCAAATTCCCTGAAACATACAAATTATTTAAGTGGATTCTCGAAAAATTAGAAAATCTCAACATACTCATAACAAGTAGAGAGACTGAGTGAGTAATCAAAAACCTCCCAAAAAGAACAGTCCTGCACCAGATGGCTTCGGCAAGGGATTGTACCAAATACTTAATTAAGAATTAATAACAGTCCTCAAACTCTTACAAAAAACTGAGGAAGAGGGAATGCTTTCTGATTCCATGAAGCCTCATTATTCTGATCCCAAAGCTAACTAAATGCATCACAAAATATTATATACCAATATCTCTTATGAATATAGATGCCAAAATCCTCAACAACATAAAAGGAAATCAAATTCAACAGCATATGAACAGAATTATTCCCCATGACCAAGCGGGATTTATCCCAATAATGCAAGGGTGGTTCAACATAAAATCAATCAATTTAAAATATTCCATTAATAGAACTAAGGAAGAAACTCATGATCATCTCAATTAACGTTGAAAAGTTATTTGACAAAGTACAATGCCTTTGCATAAGATCTTTCAGAAAATGTAGTTATAGAGGGAATATTCCTCAACATGATAAAAGTATTTGTAAAAAAAACCCAAAAACCCGTATCTAAATCAAATGCAATCATTTACCTATGCCTCTTAGAACAAGTCATGAACAAGTCAAGGATGCCTGATATTCAACACTGTACTGAAAGCTCTAACCAGAACTATAAGATGAAAAAATTAAAGGCATCCAAATTGTAAAGAGGTAAAACTATATTTACAGGCAGCATGGTCATATATACAGAAAATCCTGAAGAATCCACAAGAAAGCCTATGGGGTCAAAAAAAAAAAAAAATCAGAAGCATTGCTGGGTACAAAACCAACACCAAAAATCAGTTGGGTTTCTGCACACCAGCAACAGTGTGAAAAGGAAATTAAGAAAGCAATTTCATTTATGTTATCAGAATGAATTAAATACCCTGAAAAGTGCTCCTGAAGGAAAATAAAGACCTAAGTACATGAAAAGATGTTTCTTATTCAGACAGTAAGACTTAAAATTAAGATGGCAATATTACCCAAAATGATCTACAGACTCAACACAATCTCTATCAAAATTACAACAGCCTTTTTCTTAGAAATGTAAAAGCTGATCCTCAAATTCATACGGAATTTCAAGGGGCTTGCCATAACCAAAACAATCTGGATAAAATAAAGTTGAAGTCCTAATAGCTTCATCACTTAGGAACTTACTACAAAGTTACAGTAGAAGAATATGTACCAGTATAAGTACAGAGATACAGCCACATGTAATAGAATAGAGCGTCCAGAAATGAATTCACACAAACATGGTCAGTCAATTTTCAACAAAGGTGCCAAATCCATTCAACAGAGAAAGGAGGAACTTTTCAAAAATGGTGTTGGAAAAACGATGATGGTGGCTTAGTCACTAAGGTCTGTCCGACTCTTGTGACCCCACGGACTGTAGCCCGCCAGGCTCCTCTGTTCATGGGATTTCCCAGGCAAGAATACTGGAGTAGGTTGCCATTTCCCTCTCCAGGGGATGTTCCCCAACTAGGAATGGAACCTAGGTCTCCTGCATTGTAAGGCGGATTCTTTACTGACCGAGTCACCAGGGAAAAGGACAAACTTTTCAAAAATGGCGGAAAAACGATAACCACAAGTAAAATAATGAAATTGGCTACAGCAGCGGTGATGGTTACCCAATACTGTGAAGTACTTAATGCCATGGAACTTCACACTTACAAATTATTAAAATGATAAATACTATGTATGTTTTACCACAATATCCTCGCTCCCCCATCCCCCCAAAAAACGAGGAGAACCCAGTGAACCATTGAATTGGCAAGATGCAAAGTGGCTCTAGAATGATACTGAAGTTTTCTGGTGGGCAAGACTGCGTGGACGATGCCATTCACCAACACAAGGACTATAGGAGGTAAGAAGCAGGTCTGCCGATGAACTTGAGTTCAAAGCTACCTTAACAGTGGAAAACCAATTGGACGTGTCTTCTCGGCAGCTGGCCCTGGCGCAAGAGAGCTGATGGTCAGGCGAAAGAGAGTTGTGAACAATCAGCAAGTTGTAGGTAACGGAGAATGCAAATCCCTGGGAAACACCAACATGCAAAAACCGAGGGAGGTAAACGTCCTTCCCTCCGCTTCTGGGTCCCAAGAAGGCGAGTCCATACCCTAGGCAGGAGGAGCTTACCGACGCTTTAAGTGCAGCTGCGCCTTTCAGGCCCACGCAGACGGCAGACGGCCGAGTCGTAGGTAGAGAGGAGCGGCTGAGAAGGAGCGAAGTGCGCGGGGCCTGAGCCCCAGGCGCTAAGAAGCCACAGCACTTGCTCGTCGGCTCACGCGGGCGGAAAAGCTAGCGGGAGCCCTGGGTACCCGATCATCTCGCCCACGGCACGGAGAATCCCTCTCCTGGCCCGCCGCCCTCCCAGCCTTCCGATTGGCGGAGAGGACCATGGGACCTGGAAGTTGTCTTTGTCCGGCGAGGGCTGCCCTTCCGGTTCCGTTGGGTCCCCCTTTGGCTCGGGTTCCCTGCCCCTCCCCTTCCCGGAGCCCCGAGGGGCCGGAGCTCCTGGCGGTGCCGGATCCTGACGGTGGCCTTCCCCCGGGTCTGTAAGTGCGGAGGCGGCCGGAGCGCCGGGTAGGGGTACAAGGTCTCTCAAAATCGAGCCCCCTTGGGGCCATGGATTGGCCGGGACCTGCACCGGGATGGGGGCCGAGGGGCTGGCCTAGGCTTGGGGGTGCTTACGGAGCCCTTGGCCCGGCCCCTGCTATGCCCCGCCCCTTTCCCTCCCCTGAGTCTGGAGTGGGGAGCCTAAGGATGCCCCCAGGGACCTCCTCCGGGGACCCCAGCCGAGGGCCAAGCAGTTGGCTTTAACCCGACTCTGGCATCTTTTAAGAAGTGCCAGTTCTCGGCCAGGGCAAGGCCTCAGTGCCAGCCTGCGAGGATCACTGTGGAGTGCAGCTAGTTTACCCTTTTGCCACTGGCTACAACACCTTTTTTATATCTGGCGCCTTGTCAGGCACTGGGAATTCGTAAGACATTGTTCTAATTTTCAGGGTCAAGTTTGGGAACCAGATAAAAACAAATGAGTGCTCCTGCGATATACATATCAGTCGTATATGTATGAAACGTTCAAGGGGCTGTTGCCGGGGAGGCTGAAGAGACTTTCAGTTTTACTTGCGGATAAGGTGGAGAAGAGGTTTTGCCCTCAGAGGAACAGTTGCAGTGCTGAGCAGTTGCAGTGTGTGAGCATAACTTGTGTGGGAAGAGCAGGAGAGGGTTCCAGGGCTCTTGTGCGAAGCATGAGATATGAAGCTGGGAAAGTAGATGGAAGTCCAGATAGTGAAGATTTACAACTAAAAGAGGTGGGTACTTGTTGAAGAGTTTTGAGCAGGAGACTAGTGTGGTCACATTTGCATTGTAGAAAATCATCTTGTTCTGGAGGTCAGCCTATAGGATAGGAATGTCTAAGAACTGATTCTGGACTCTTTAGCTAAATTCTAGATGTTCTTATCTGAGATTCTTTTGAAGGTGTAATGGGATCAGCCTAGTGAGAAGTAACGGAATCCCAAAACCAAGTTATGATAGTATTATCAGAAAGAAAGCAGGTATGCTGAAGGGAAGGGCTTCCCTGGTAGCTCAGCTGGTAAAGAATCCACCTGCAACGCAGGAGACCCCTGTTTGACTCCTGGATTGGGAAGAGCCACCGGAGAAGGGATAGGCTACCTACTCCAGTATTTTGGGCTTCTCTGGTGGCTCAGACAGGCAAGAATCCTCTGCATTGTGAGAGACCTGGGTTCGATCCCTGGGTTGGGAAGAATTCCCTGGAAGAGGGCATGGCAGCCCACTCCAGTATTCTTGCCTGGAGAATCCCATGGACAGAGGAGCCTAGCAGACTGCAGTCCATGGGGTTGCAAAGAGTCAGACATGACTGAGAGTGCCTAAGCACACACATGCTGTAGGAAATGCTGTAAAGACTCCATAATGAATTGGATGTTGAGGGTGAAAGAGATATCAAAGCTGAGTCTTAGGTTTCAGGCCTGTGAAATTTGAAGAATGTTAATGCCATTATCAGCAATAAAACCATAAGCATAGTGTAGATGACCAGTTCATTTTTTGGATACTTGAATTTAAGGCCTGATGGGATAGCCACATGGAACTGTCCAGTATAGAGTTGGAAAGACAAATCTGCAGCTCAGCCTAAATGCCGTGGCTTGAGGTAAAAGTTTGAATCATCTTAAAGCACAGAGGTAGGAAGCCATGGAAATAGTTGGTATCAGGAAGGGGTTATTGACAATGAAGGGAATATTTGGGGAAATGGGAGTAGTTAATAGTAGTTGATATAGTAGCAGAAACAGAAGTAGATGATAAAATATAATGATAAAACGTAAGGATTCCAGCAACCAAGAAGTTTCAGAAGTCAAGAGAGGAGAACACTGAGAAGGGTCCACTGAGACAATGGATGCAGAGCCTTTGGAGAATGAGAAAGAAAAAAAAAAAAGATTGCATTTCTTTATCAAGAGATCATGAGTGACTTTTTACAAAGCAATTTTAGCAGAATGATGAGGTGATAATATGTGAAATAATGGAGAGACCTCAGGTGGTTTGGTATCAAATGAGAATGAAAGAAATGCCACACGTTAAAGGACTTCACCAAGGATATTGACAGGCTGTATTATTGATCTAACATTTGGTTACAGAGCACAATTCCAGGCACTATCCTAAGTTCTTTTAAAAAGTAACTGAATTTAAAACATTAATTTACTTTTAAATTAATTTAATTTTCCATAACAACCTATTGTTATGGAAATATTAATATTATCATGTTAAGTACTGTTATTTCTTTGACAGATGGGACAACTGAAAAAACAAAAGTAATTAAGTAACTTGCCCAAGGTCATACAACTAGAAAGTGGTGGGGCAGCGTTTTGATTCTTGGAAACCTGGTTTTATCCACTGTACTAAGCAGTGATTGAACATGGGAGTCAAAAGAAGGGGAAAATTTAAGCAAAGATAGACTCTTGATTAAAAAAAAATGGAGAGGCTTGGAAGAGATCCAGATTGAGAAGAAGGTAAGTGATGGATTTATGTTTCTGTTACGGATTTATTTTTCATTTCTTTTCCCTTAGATTCTCTTCCAATATGTGCCATTTTAGGTCAGTTTCATTCATAGTTAGGTATGTCATGCTTTCATTTATTAACTTATCCAAATCAGGTCTTCTCTTTAGCTTCAGAGCCATATCAGCTAGCTGATCGATCTTCCCCTTAATGTCATGCAGGCTCGTCTGGTTAAACATTTTAAAACCTGACCCATGGTCGTTTCCCCCAGCATTTCCTTGCTTATTGAATGACATTCTGTCAGACATCCAGTTTCTCAAACCAAATACCTAGGAGTCATCGTGACGTTTCATCCCTTGTTCCCTACCTTGGTTATCAAGTCCATCAATTCTTTGAGATATCTCTGGAATCTGTTAAAATAAATCCATATTATTTCTTCTCAATTTCATATTATTCAGTTCAGTTCAGTCGCTCAGTCATGTCCGACTCTTTGTGACCCCATAAACCGCAGCACACCAGGCCTCCCTGTCCATCACCAACTCCTGGAGTCCACCCAAACCCATGTCCATTGAGTCGGTGATGCCATCCAACCATCTCATCCTCTGTTGTCCCCTTCTCCTCCTGCCCTCAATCTTTCCCAGCATCAGGGTCTTTTCAAATGAGTCAGCTCTCCGCATCAGGTGGCCAAAGTATTGGAGTTTCAGCTTCAATATCAGTCCCTCCAGTGAACACCCAGGACTGATCTATATTATTTGGGCCCTCATTATTTCTATATCGCTCTGTTAAAATAACACTAACAGGTTTCCTTGTCTCTACATCCACTGTTCTCAGAAGTATTCTCCACAAGTTTTTATTTTTGACTTATTGAGTTTTAGCTGGTGCAAGAGTTTAGATAACATGCATTTCAAATGATAGAGTAATAGCCTAGGGCAGTTATTTTTTATTAGATTGAACTGAGGTTGGTGGTGGTTGGTGGTTTAGTCTCTGAGTTGTGTCCGACTTGCGACCCCATGGACTGTAGCCTACGGCTCCTCTGTCCATGGGATTTTCCAGGCAAGAATACTGGAATGGGTTGCCATTTCTTTCTTCAGGGGATCTCTCCTTTGCAGGAATTGAACCTGGGTCTCCTGCATTGCAGGGACATTCTTTACCGACTGAGCTACAAGGGAATCTGAATTGAGGTTAACTTTGGTTAAAGTTAGCCATGTTGTTGTTATTTAGTCACTAAGTCACGTCCGACTCTTTGCAACTCCATGAACTGCAGCATGCCAGGCTTCCCAGTCCTTCACTATTTCCCAGTTTGCTCAAGCTCACGTCCATTGAGTTGGTAATACTACCCAACCATTTCATCCTCTGTTGCCCTCTTCTCCTACTGCCCTCAATCTTTCCCAGCATCAGAATCCTTTCCAATGAATCATCTCTTTGCATCAGGTAGTCAAAGTATTGGAGCTTCAGTTTCAGCATCAGTCCATCCAATGAATATTCAGGGTTGATTTTGTTTAGAAATGACTGGTTTGCTCTTGCTGTCCAAGGGACTCTCCAGCACCACAGTTGCAAAGCATCAGTACTTCAGTGCTCAACCTTCTTTATGGTCCAACTCTCACATCTGTACTTGACGACTGGAAAAACCATGGCTTTGTCTATATGGACCTTTGTTGGCAAAATGGTGTCTCTCCTTTTTAATACACTGTCTAGGTTTGTCACAGCTTTCCTTCCAAGGAGCAAGCATCTTTTGATTTCATGACTGCAGTCACTGTCAGCGGTGATTTTGGAGCCCAGGAAGATAAAATCTGTCACTGCTTCCACTTTTTCCCCTTCTATTTGCCATGAAGTGATGGGACCAGATGCCATGATCTTATTTTTTTGAATGTTGAGTTTTAAGCCAGTTTTCTAACATCACCTCTCTGGGCCAGGAGCTCAGAGGCCCAGGGGTCATGGGCCACACAGGCCCTGTTGCTTGCCTGGGCTCCTCCCCACAGCGTCCTGCTGAGAAGTGCATGCAAGCCAAGTTAGGGGTCCCAAGTCAGGAGCAGGGAAGAGCCCTGTGAACCGCTGCATCCCTGCCTGGCCAAGGAAGGACCATGTGCAGGGAGGATGGAGATTTAGGAATTTCTTAAATAGAGAAGGTAATAAAACATTGAGAAACCAAGACAGGTTTTCTGAGGAAGTCAGCCTCAAGAAAATAGCAAAAACTTAAGGACTAAGCTTTGAAGAATATACTTACCTTTTCACAATTTACAGAATCCTTAAGGAACAGATCAGCCAAAGAATGGTGGAAAACTGAGGCCAGTTGTTAAGTCACTTGCCCACTTCTGTACAACAGTTTAAGAAGAGTGAGCTAGATCTATTCAACATAAATAACCAGATTTATTCAACATAAATAACTCTTAAAAGCAATAAACGAAAAAGTCGCAAAGCAATATATATAGTTTGAAAGTAATTTTAGTTTTTATTTTCTGTGGCTGGGAGTGTTATACATAGTAAAATGGAGAGGGAAGGAGATTCATTAAGGAAGAAACTGAGAATCAACTGACTGAATGGAAGGAGGTTGAGAAAGCGGACTTTTACTTCACCTATATTCAAAAGTTCTTCCAGGAACGGTATATTTCTGTAATGTTACTTACAGATTGTATAAACATGTTGTAAGTAAAAGAGTGAGCAGTTCGAGAATGTAGTGTCATGAAAGTTACCCAAAAGAAGAAAAGGATTGAGTTTTATAGAAAGGCTGTAGTATATTACAGCCTCTTTGAAAAATGGCATATGGTGTTAATGAAAGAGGAAGAAAGATTTCGAAGTAGTTGTGCATGCTAAGTTGAAAGATAAAGGTACTTTTATGAGATAGATGAGAAAACAGACTGAAAGTTTTCCTTATCAGTATCATTAGAGGCATTTGAGATAAGAAACGTGGATATTTTCACACTGTCCCTTGCTTAACAGTGAACATTGTTCAACCTAAAATATTCACTGATCCTTTTGGGTTACTCCTGTTTGAACAAAGGGAAATTTCAAATCAGCTGCAACATAGTGATTATAGAAGAATTGTGTAAATATAAACAAAGAAAAAGTGATTTTAAGTGAGGCTATTTCTATTTCATTGATGTTTGGAAAGGGGGTCATTTAAAACTTGCTAAGAGAAACTCAGCAGTATTCAGACTTAATCACAGTAACCCAGACAATAGTTGATAAAGACCTGAACTATGCCAATGGTAGTAAGAATATAGAGAATTTGGAAATCATTCTTTGAAAAGAATCAGCAGAATGTGGTGACCAAGTCTCTAGTCTACCTAATCAGTTCTGTACTTTCAGTTCCTAGAAGGTCTGCTATAATCTAGAATTATGTGAGTGATTTCTATGATAATAATGAATAATTGCTATTAGAAGTTAACTATAGTTGGGGAGTCTAAAAATCAAATATATTCATGATTTTTATTGTTTTCTTTATAAATGGCATTAAGTTTCATCCGACAAAGATGAATGCACAAAAGATAGAAAAATAATATAAAGTTAAAATAGGTGAGAAAGGTAAGACAAGGATAATACATGAATGGTTTACTATTAAAGCCCTCTAGACTTGACAAAAATTTGGCTTCAATTTGTATTTTTTGTTTTTAAGCATAAGTCTTTTATTGAAGCATAACTAACTATACAAAAGCATATCAATCATCAGGGTATAGTTGAATGGATATGAATGGAGATGACAGTTAATGTCATAAGATAAAACTT
The DNA here is from genome assembly GCF_000754665.1 of Bison bison bison. Taxonomy (NCBI): domain Eukaryota; kingdom Metazoa; phylum Chordata; class Mammalia; order Artiodactyla; family Bovidae; genus Bison; species Bison bison. Next base: position 543,768 of record NW_011494765.1, on the reverse strand, counting down.
CAGCTAGCCTAGTTCTGTCATACATGAATTTTGGCATCATGTCGCTCAGGCATAATTTCTACCTCTAACATTTAATACTTTCCACCTTTCTTAAATAAGCAAGTGACTTATGTTCACCAAGCTTGAATTTCCTCATAAGCAAAGTGGAGATGACAATAATACTTACCTCATAGAAATTTTGAAGATTAAATGGGTCGATTTGGGTATACCTGGTACTCAGCAAGGGTTCAGTAAAGATTAGGCATCCTTTTTCTTATTTTTAAATAAAATTAAACTAGTTCATATGAAACAAGTACTCCTTTTTATTTGAACATTTTTAAATTTCTGTTTAAAATTTCATTTTATGTCAAAACTATTTTTTGGAAACAAACCCTAGACAAATTTTCTAGGGCACTCAAAAACAGTATTAATAATGAAAGGCATCTCTACCATAGCTCAATAGTAACTTCATAGGGAACATTAAGAGTTAGTTACAGTTATTATTGAATGAGTTGTGTACAAAATAACAGTTGGTTCTTGACCTCAAATAACTAACCCTCTGACGGAAAGAGAAACTAGTGACAGGAAACACTTAACGGATGAACTCTGTGGCCTGGAAATAAGAGTTTATTAGAGACAATAGAGTGGGCTGACACATTAAGGAAAACTTCTTAAAGGAGAAATAATAATTTTTCCTCACATTCTTGGACTACAGCAGACAAATCAAGCACGTCCCTGAGATACCTGACTGCTCCTGTTGGTAAGTCGCTTGAGACTGATGAATAGGAGGTAAATGAAACTGTATTCCAGCTCCTGTCTTTGGAGCTTCAAGGAACAATGATCCCTGAGGAAAGTTGCCTAAAGCAATTCGAGTACTATCCTGGTATAGATGGAAGCAATTAGTACTTATTTTTCAGTGTTAGTAGGAAAGTGCCGTTGTCGTTCAGTTGCTCAGTCTTGTCCCACTCTTTGTGACCCCATGGACTGCAGCACGCCAGGCCTCCCTGTCCTTCACCATCTCCCGGAGCCTACTCACACTCATGTCCATTGAGTTGATGATACCATGCAACTGTCTCATCCTCTGTCACCCCGTTGTCCTCCTGCCCTTCTGCACTCAGGGTCTTTTCCAGTGAGTCAGCTCTTCCCATCAGGTGGCCAAAGTATTGAAGCTTCAGCATCAGTCCTTCCAGTGAATACTCAGGGTTCATTTCCTTCAGGATGGATTGGTTTGATTTCCTTGCTGTTCAAGGGACTCCCAGGAGTCTTCTCCAGCACCACAGATCAAAATGCTGACCTGCCAGTAAATTCAGGACAAGCTAAACCTCTAAGAAGTAGTGCCCCTTGTGTTTGGCTATTTGAACAACAGTCATTTGTATAATTTCTAGTTACGAATTGGGATATTCACCACTGCCAGATCAAATATGTCAAGCAACCATAATTGCTAAAATTGACCTGTGATGGATAATACTTTTGCGCCACTTTCTTTACTAATATATTCCCATGTCTCCAAGATTTTTCCTTTTCATCTGGTATTTACCATCTCTTCTCTGATGCTACATATGCTTCTCTACATCCCTCCTCTCTCATCTTCATTGTGATTATAATTTATCTGTACACTCAGAGTGCCATACAAAGAAGATGCTTGTAATTTATGTATGCTGCTGCTGCTAAGTTGCTTCAGTCGTGTCCAACTCTGTGCGACCCCATCCCTGGGATTCTCCAGGCAAGAACACTGGAGTGGGTTGCCATTTCCTTCTCCAAATTTATGTATAAATGTGTTTAAATATACCTGTGCCATACCAGTCCCCCCTCCTAAGTCTCACCTCTCTTTCAGTGACATTTTAATTCAGGTGAACTCCTAAATTTAGAACCTTTGCATATTGCTTTTTTTCGTGTCTCCCACAAGTTTTTTTGAAATGTCTTTTTTTTTCCCCCTTGCTCCTTGTACCCATTCATTTGTATGCTCTCATAGCCTCAGACTTGTAATGCTTATGCAGACACTGCACTGGTCTTCCTAACAGCAAGTCTTCCTATTACTGTCAAATGAATCTTAAAGGTTCAACAGATACAAACTGAGCACCTGCTGTGTGTTTAGTACTATATTAGGTGATGGGTATACACACCAGTTTGAACAGAATAGGGTTTGCCAGTAATGTGGATACGTTACTATTGAATTTGAAACCAAAGGAAAGAGTGTTTCACCCTAGAAGATGCAGATTCCCAGCATTAGCCCTATTGAATGGGGCAGAGATTATTCTAATGCCATGAAGCTTGCAGTTTGAAGGATATTACTGTTAGTATTTTGAGGTTACAGTTTCAGTAGAGACAACTGTTCTGATCTCAGGGGTTAGAGAAGGGCCTCAGAGGAAATAAGAGAGTCAGAATTGGCTGAGAATAGTGTTCTGGACTAAAGAAATACCTGTAGTAAGGTTTGGAGTCAGTAAAGTACTATTATGAAGTAGGCGCTGAGCATTATGATTGAGACCTATATTCTGCTGTCACAAGCTGGTGTTCTATGGGCCTTTGTAACTCAGTGGTCTAGAACATAAAACTAAAGATTGGGCTTCAGGAGCCAGATGTCACTAGGAACTGTTGGTTGTGATTCTCAACTATGGAGTTGATGGAGATACAAAGTTCAAGGTGAACTTACTGATGTACTGAAATTGTGGAGCTACTTCTCATGGGTAGATCTTATATACCCACTGATTTCACAGAAGATTGGTATATAGACAAGGTGTTTATTTTTACTATGACTGATGGGCTGTCATCGTAAAAATAATATGTTGACGGTGTCACATTGACATGGCTAACTTATCGTTCCCTTTAGAGTGACACGTGGGAGGCCAAGTAAGAGTATGGAATCAGAACATGGGGAGTTTCTCCAAAGAAATTGCTTTACAACAGGACATATACGCAGTTTTTACAAAGAAACCGTCTCCATGGTTGGTTGGTTTTTGCCAATGTTTACCTTAATTATTATTAAATTTACTTGATCAGTTTATATTGGAGAGGTTCGTCTTCATCCAGGAGATGACAGGAGGTCACAAAGATTTTAGGCAGGGATTGGATATAAACAGATCTATGTTTTTGAAAGATGACATGAGGTGGTGTAGGAGTTGGTTTAGAGGTAATAGAAGCTGGAACCAATGGGCATTTATGAATGAATTTGAGTAGTCCAGTTGATGAGTAATGATGGATGAATGGGGATAAAGAAGAAAGCAAGCATCTAATAGGGATTAACTAGATCCACTGTACTCTTACTCAGATTCCCACCAAGTGACTCATCTGGTTTTTCTATATCAAATATTTACTTCATGTATCAACAAATGTTTCTTAAGAAAGGATTTAGGTTTGTCCAAAATGCAAAGAACAAAGACCTGTGCCTTTGACACTGTCTAAAAGTTGTCCCTTTAAACATGTGACTTTCATTTTACTGCAAAAATACTTGTATGAGTAAATTCACATCAGTTTAGACAGAAGAGGGTTTACCCAGGAATGGGACAAGCAGTGCCATTACAGTAAAATTCAAAGCAAAGGAAAATAGTGTTTTGTCTTTGAAGAAGCAGGTTCACAGTATCATGCAAAATAAAATCGTTACTTATTACTTTATTACTTGTTGGGATGTTTTAGGTAGTTCATGAAACCTGACAGAATTCTGATTTGAGAAGCAAAAGAATGCCCTTGGAATAACTCAAGCACTGTTCTTGTATTAAGCGTCTTAAAAAGCTGAATGAATGCCAAGCTATTTCCACTAATATAAGTCCACTCCTTTAGCTGCAATTGACACTTGATGTTGGTGAGGAGTCATTTTTAACAGCCTTCAAAAGCTGTTATACTAGCTTCCTCTTTCAAGGGAAATTTCATTCAGATACATATGAACAGGTATGACAACACAGATTTGTTTTTGGAAGGAAAATCCAGGTTTTCTTAATTGTTTGAATTTTCTTAAATTCATCCTTTTTACATTTCTGTTCTTTAGGTCTGCCAAAATGTCTGAAAGATCAGATCTCCTTCACTTCAAGTTTGAAAATTATGGAGATTCAATGTTACAAAAAATGAACAAATTAAGAGAAGAGAATAAATTTTGTGATGTTACAGTTCTCATAGATGATATTGAGGTACAGGGGCATAAAATTGTGTTTGCTGCAGGTTCCCCCTTCTTAAGAGACCAGTTTTTACTGAACGATTCGAGAGAGGTGAAAATCTCCATATTGCAGAGTTCCGAAGTGGGGAGACAATTGCTCTTGTCGTGCTATAGTGGTGTGCTGGAATTCCCCGAGATGGAACTGGTCAATTACTTGACCGCTGCGAGTTTTCTTCAGATGAGTCACATTGTAGAACGGTGCACGCAGGCCTTGTGGAAGTTTATAAAGCCAAAACAGCCAATGGAAAGTAAAGAGGGATGTGAACCACAGAGTGCCTCTCCCCAGTCGAAAGAACATCAGGGAGATGCCAGAGGCTCCCCAAAGCAGGACTCACCTTGTATTCACCCATCTGAAGACAGTATGGATATAGAGGACAGTGATATTCAGAT
>NW_011494765.1:533652-538587 GCF_000754665.1 Bison bison bison | reverse complement strand
TCTCCAGATCCTCTGTGCAGGTCGTAGGGGTGAGTCAAAGCACTAACAGACCAGGCAACTTGCCACTTGGAGTGGTCTTGCCTGCCTTTTGCCCTTTCCTATGTTCTGTTTTGAATTATTTATCCTGTGATGTCTGTTTTCCTTTCCCAAGGAGTACTCCATTTGTCTACCTAACATCAACTTATGTCTTAGACTGACACTTATTTTAGACTTTCCACTGGGCACATTCTGAAGGTACCAAGAAGTTAATAACATCAACTCCACTCCACCAATAGATGCTATGCTAAGGGAAGCAAATAATCTTTTTCTTTGGTAGGAAATAAGCTGAGATATAAGGTGATATTGCTATCAGCCTGAATATGTGATAGAACTTCTAGTTCTATCAGAACCACTGATAATTCATCTATGTCTGATAAATGAATGAATCTACTTATCCTGGAGCTGGCTATAAAGAAGTATTTTAGATTATTCTGTACTCTTTTCAACAGTTTATGGCCCAGCTTCATGTGATTGAAGTTGACATAGACCAGAGTACAGTATTTCCATCAATACCTGCAGACAGGAATCATCATTGGGGAGCATAACCAACCAAGGGTAGTAGTTGTACAACAGTACTTATTTGGGAGGTCTTCCCCCGAAAGAAGTCAAATGCTTATAATTATTCTGTAGCTTACTTGGTGATGCTTTCGGAATCAGGATTGCTCCAGGTACACTTAAAGTGTGCTAACATATAATGGTCTCTCTTTAAAAAGGGGCTATCTGGAGTCAGTCTCTAGACTTTGTTGTAGTTTGCTATTGCTAAGGTGAGTTTGGCCTTCAGTTTTGTCCAGCATATTGTAATAGTCTTTGAATTCTCATTTCCTTGTGTACCTTAATTTCTAAAGTGGATGAAAAAAGTGGGTCAGGAGCAGTCAGATTTTTGCATTTAGATGTTCCTATAATGGTACACAGTCCCACCTCATCCCCTTTGACAGATCAAATACAAAGTTGATTTTCCGTTACGGAAAAACAAAACAACTGTTTTTCCTAAGCACATGTTCAGAAATAAAATTTTGAGTCTTACTTGTTTCTGAACCATGAGTTAGATTTAGATAATAGGAGTGTTTGAGTCCATAGAGAATCTTAAGAAATCATTTAGCCTGCCTCTCGTTTTTTAAGTTGGGGTATCCAAAGCCCAAAGAGGTAGCCTGGCCAAGGTGGCCAAAGTAGACTGAGTAGGCTAAATATGAGCTAAGGTCTCCTCATTTCTCACTGTCCCTTGGCTTAAAAAGATTTAGTACATGATCAAGAATACTTTAGCAAAAAGTTCCTAGTTTGTGCTTCCCCTCCATGCATCCTTGTGTGCGTTCTAAGACAGCCTCAGTTTTGCAAACAGAACAGTCATAGAAGGATTTATTTTTGTAAGGTAATTATTTTTTGGTTAGGATGAATATTACATTCTTCCTAAGCAAGCAACTGATTTGCTGGGTGTTGATTAGGAACAGAAAGGACAGATAACAGTGTGAGAAGGATCCAAATGTGAAACTAATTTTGTCTGGAAACAGTGTTTAGTTTCCATCAGGATTTCCTGATTTTTGTTTCTGAGCTGTGAGAGTCCCATGTATAGATGAACCAAAAATTAATTTTAACTTGAGTCCTGCTAAGTCACCTCAGTCATGTCCGACTCTGTGCGACCCCATAGACGGCAGCCCACCAGGCTCCCCCATCCCTGGGATTCTCCAGGCAAGAATACTGGAGTGGGTTGCCATTTCCTTCTCCAATTTAACTTGAGTAGTCAGAGGGTATTCTTAAAGTTGTTAGAATTTGATGCATTTACATGTGAATCTGATTTGAAGTATAATTTCTACCATTTGTTAAAAGGTTTTAAATGAGAATAAAATGGAGTGGTAAGACTAATAGGTATCTTATGCCTAATGTCACTCATTATATAATCTAATGATGCTACCTAGCATTCTGGTTTTTATATGATCCAGCCAAAGAGTACCAATTCTATGCAATAGTGAGACACTAATATGTTAACCACTGTTTCACTTTTTTCTCTAAACATCATTTTATCACAGGGAACTTTCAAGTTGGGGTGCTTGCTTTGCGTAAATTCATGTCTTGTTAGTGGTTTGAAGACTAAAAGGCATGGCTTCAAATAAAACTGGTCTCTTTGGTTGGAGACTATTTCCACATTCATTCAAGCATTCAGGAGACATTTATTGAACACATATTATTGTTAGGCACTATGCTAGATACTGAGAATTTGAAGATAAGATTGTTATGGTCTCTGCCCTCACAGAGCTTACAGTCTCATGTAGTCTTAGTGAGATAAGGTATCAATTTGGTTTTATCCTAGGAAGAATAAAGAAAACTGCCTTGCTTTCTTTGATCACTTAAAATCAGCCTCTTGATGGTTTTGTATGAGTAAAACTTGTAGTTCTCACCTTTTTCAATTGCAAACCACTGAAGTGGTTTACAGTCTCCCCCATTTCTTGGCTGGAGAGGTGTTCTGTTTCTGTGAGACATTTTCTTAATTTTGGTGGTACTTGACTTTTTGTTTATACATGTTTCTTAGATTATATGCAAAGTGATCAATTTACTGATATTGAATATGTTTTACAGAGGAAGATGACTTTCAAAACTAGTTGTATTCTTGTAGTGGAGGAAGATTTTTTAAAACTGTAGACATTCAGCATTTGTATTTTATGGATCCCCAGGATAACTAAAAATGAGAGGGTTCTGTTTTCCTTAGTTTGGTTTTTTAAAAAATCACCGTGTCACAGTTATTTATTTATTATTTAATTTTAAAGGCAAACTCCAAACTGAAGTGGCTCTGAGGTAAATCAGATGTGGTTTTAATTTGTTTTAGTTTATTAGAAGATCTATAAATGGAGGGTGATCACCATCACTACTTCTAAAATAATGTCCTAAACAAACAACCCAGAACATTTTATTTCAGCTGGTGAATAGCTGTTCTAAATCTGTTGTATGTTAGACATACTGTGAACTACCTCTTCACTTATTATGGGGAAGTTTCCTTAATAAAAGTGTGACAATTTAAAGCTCTGGTGTCAGTGGTTTATTTTCTCTCTTTTCCTCCTGCTTCCCATTCCAGTTGCTTGAATTTGAATACAGGAATGTTTTCTCACTCTTATTCTTGAAGACATGTTAATCAAACATGCTGAGCTTGGCTTCAGAAGCAAATCTGGGCTAACAAAAAATTGTTATCAGGGTCAGTTACTTTTTCCTCTACCGTTGATTGAGGGGATGGAGCAACTGCTTTTAAGAATTGGTTGTGACGTTTCCTTCATTTAGCAAATACTTGATTCCTACTAAGCGCTAGACTTCCGGGAATGCAAAGATCAGTAAGTCACTGTCCTAAATACCGCTGCCTAGGTGGGACATAGATTTCAATTCAGGTATGATAATTACAGTCATTAAGGCAGCCAAAGGGTTTACTGGTTCCCCAAGTGGGAGCAAAGTAATTCATGGCAATTCAAGATGGCTTTAGGGATGATGTGATTTATGAACGATGAATGGGATTTTGAAGGATGAGTGGTAGTGTTACTCCATGCACCAGATGCACAGAAAAGCCAAACAATACCAAAATGTTGGGAGTTTGGAACAGAGAAAAGTTTATTGCAGGGCCATGCAAGGAGGTGGGTGACTCTTGCCTTAAAACCCCCAACTCCCCAAAAGTAAAAGTCGCTCAGTCGTGTCCCAACTTTTTGTGACCCCATGGGCTGTAGCCCACCAGGCTCCTCTGTCCATGGAATTCTCCACACCAGAATACTGGGGTGGGTTGCCATTCTGTTCTCCAGGGGATCTTTCCAACCCAGGGATTGAATTCAGGTCTCCCATATTACAGGCGGATTCTTTACCAGCTGACCCATCAGAGAAACTCCCCAAAAGCTTTCAGCAAAGCCATTTGGTAGGAAAGGTGAGAGAGGCACAACGTTAGTTGTTGCAAACTTCCTGGTGTATTTGTTCTGGAGGTCCGGTCATGGTCAGGTATCGATGTTTCTGTAAATCTCCACCAGGTAAATATTCTCTGTTCTGACAAGAAAGGGCAAGGTCCCAAGGCACAGCTTTCACAATCTGAGGACCAAGTCCTGGCTAGAGAGGCAGATTTCAGTTGTCTGCTCCCTTAGGGCCAGGTCCCTAGACCCTGTCCAGTTCTCATCCCTAAGGCAGCCAGGCACCCAACCCAAATGCCCCTCAGGGTTCCCACCCCACCCCCAGGTTGGGGGTTCTAGGGGGTAGGATTGCCGTGCACAGACCAATAGCTGAACAACCATTAGTGGTCTGGTAACCGTTCCCTGGTAACGGGGAGGCGGGGGGGCGGGTAATGGCCCGCAGCAACCTCTGCTGAACCACGTTCTATTACAGTAGAAGGAAATAGCCTATGTTGGAGGAAAGAGCCAGGTTAAAGGTTTAGATAGATGCCTGCGTTTCCCAAGGAACTGAGAAGGGTAGGGCTGTAGGGAGGAAGCCATAGGTTGACAGGTGAGGTGGGATCCATATCCTGACGGGGCATTAATTAAGTAATCTCCAATACTGATTCCAATAGCACCCTCCTCTTTTCCCAACCCCCCTCTCCGCCACCTTTTATATGGCGGGTAAGCATAGGATCCGGTCCCTAATAATCCAGGAGGGTCTCCCGGGATCCCTGCGCCGGGTACTCCGACAGATGCGCTATACTACAACTTCACAACCCGTTTGCCATTCGGATGTTGAGAACTCACGGAGCAAACCGGATCGAGTGCCGAAAGTGGGACAGGAGAGATGGGATTCGAGGGAATTCCAGGGTCTGTCATCCCAGTCGCGGGGGCAGTGAGGAAGGAAGACTGTCTCAGAATGTCCTTCCGGGACGCCCAGAGGGCCCCAGTGAGGAACGAAGCTGGTTGACCCCGGATGTGTTTCCTCCCCAGGCTGACCCCACCCCCCCCC
>NW_011494765.1:525550-533552 GCF_000754665.1 Bison bison bison | reverse complement strand
CTGAGTCGGTGAGTGAGTGCCCTGGAGTCTCGCGGGTGGGGAAGCCTGAGGCGGAAGCAGGGGAGCAGGAGGGCAGCAGTGAGGCGCGGCCGGGGAGTGGCTGAAATGTTGCTGCAGGCACTTGGCCGTCAGGACCTTGGCCCTGGCGGGCTTGGCTCGGGAAGACCTATGTCACGAACTAGAGGATCATCCAGGCCGGTGTGATCCGAATTCAGTTCAACAGATACTCCCGCAGCTGCCCCTGCTCTGTTCCGGCCACCATGCTCGCTGAAGGACCTCAAATGAACTAGGCTCCTTTTCATGATGTTCTAGAAAGTACTGACTCTGTCGGGAGACTGGAGGAGAAATCTTATTTGATTTGAGCCTTATGCCAGATCACTAGCTGGAAGCGCGAATATAACTTTAGTACAAAGATGTAATTGGGTCTTCTTGTCTGAGCAGTGGTGAAAATCTAAATATCAAAGCAGCTTCAATGTAAGAGATTGAGGAAAGGTACAACCATAACGTTGGTGAAGGCCAAATAATGAAGGACTTGTATTCGCTAAGAAGGTTAGACTGTCCTGGAGATGGAGGAGAATCATGGAAGATTTAAAGCAGAAAAGAAAAATAGAAAATTTTTTAAAGTTCTAAAAGATGTTATTCTGATGGGTTTTAGGAGGGTAGTTTGTAATGTAGGAGACTGGCATCAAGGAGGCTGCAGTGGTCCAGGTATGCAGAAGGAAGGACCTGCTTACCTGGAGGTCCAGGTGATGAGGAGTTAGGAAGTTTGGTGATTATATTAAGGATTCTAATTTGGGAAACTGTTAAGTCCACTTAGTAGTGGCCCCTAACAATGTCCTTGTCCACAAGGCACATAGAGTTTAGTCAAAAAGAAAAACATAAAAACTGTTGAGGACAATTCAATGTAATAAATGCTGTATGTAACATAACTAGTCTGCCATGAAAAATGTTTAATGTACAAATAAAAGTAGAACAATGAACAAAAAAAATGCTGTAACAAAAAAATTTTTTTAAATGTGCCACAAGATCATAGAGAAATGCTTTTTTTTTTTTTTGGATTTTGAGGTGGTTACCTGCCACAAGATCATAGAGAAATGCATTTTATTTTTTTTGGATTTTGAGGTGGTTACCCTAGGGGTTCAGTCTTAGCACACAGATTAGAATTTGAGTTATCTTCTACCTAATTTAGGTTTAGGATTTGGGGATGATTTATTTTTGCTATCACAATGTAGTAAAACAATTCCGATCCTTACATCCGTGTTTATGTTTTATTTTGCTTAGATTGTGACCATGGCTGCTGAGTCTGATGTTCTGCACTTCCAGTTTGAACAACAAGGAGATGTAGTCTTGCAGAAAATGAATCTCTTGAGGCAGCAGAATTTATTTTGTGATGTGTCAATTTATATTAATGACACTGAGTTCCAGGGGCACAAGGTGATTTTAGCTGCTTGCTCCACCTTTATGAGAGATCAGTTTTTACTCACTCAGTCAAAACATGTCAGAATCACCATCTTGCAGAGTGCAGAAGTTGGCAGAAAATTGTTGCTCTCTTGCTACACTGGAGCACTTGAAGTTAAAAGGAAAGAGCTTTTGAAATATTTGACTGCTGCCAGTTACCTTCAGATGGTTCACATTGTGGAAAAGTGCACAGAAGCTTTGTCAAAGTATTTGGAAATTGATCTTTCTATGAAAAATAACAATCAGCATGTTGACCTCTGTCAATCCTCTGATCCAGATGTTAAGAATGAAGATGAAAATTCAGATAAAGACTGTGAGATCATTGAAATTTCAGAAGATAGTCCTGTAAACATAGATTTCCATGTTAAAGAAGAGGAAAGCAACGTTTTACAGTCTACAGTAGAGAGCTTGACCACAGAGAGAGAGGAAATGAGATCGCCAGAGCTGTCTTCAGTAGACATGAGTTTTAAAGACAATGAAATTCGTATCCTCCATGTGGAATCTATCAGTACTGGGGGTGTAGAAAATGGAAAGTTTTCACAGCCTTGTACCTCTTCAAAAGCAAGCATGTATTTCTCAGAAACACAGCATTCACTGATCAATTCTACAGTTGAGAGCAGAGTGGCAGAAGTTCCTGGGAATCAAGATCAAGGCTTATTTTGTGAGAACACTGAAGGAAGTCATGGTCCAGTGAATGAGATTCAGAATCTAGAGGATGCTTTTTCCCTGAGGCACCAGTGCCCCCGGTGCCCTCGAGGGTTTCTTCATGTTGAGAACTATCTGCGCCACCTTAAGATGCATAAACTGTTCTTGTGCTTACAGTGTGGGAAAACATTTACACAAAAGAAAAATCTGAACAGGCACATTCGAGGGCACATGGGCATACGGCCCTTTCAGTGCACTGTGTGCTTGAAGACATTTACTGCAAAAAGCACACTTCAGGACCACTTGAATATACACAGTGGGGATCGGCCATACAAATGCCACTGTTGTGACATGGATTTCAAGCACAAATCTGCCCTCAAAAAGCATTTAACCTCTCTCCATGGCAGAAGCAGTGGTGAAAAACTACCCAGGCATGATCTGGAAAGGCAAAACCTACTGTAACTAGAATCACACCTTGTTATGTAAGCTGTATATCATTCTGTTGGGCAAGTCTTTCTATAGAAATGCAGCATTTGTAATATTGCATTTCCACCCCCATCTTTAGATCTTATTTTTGGTCTACCTACACATGTTATTCTTTCTGAACTTGTACTACCAGTTCCAAAGTGTGGGAGACATGATAAAGCTGATAGGATGCCATCTTGTCTCATGCATTGTATATGAGTCTCAGTGGTTTATCTCAAGAAATAGTGTTCCTCTTAAATATTCTTGATTCTATTGACAGAGGATCCAGCAGTATTTCCAGATTCTGATTTCAGATCCCTAGATGATGGATATAGGTGTACAATCCAACCATACCATAATTTTAATAAATTAGGATACTGAGAAGAGGAAAAAAAATTTAAAGCATACTATTATTCATTAGTCATTTTAACAACAGGTAGGACTAGTTAATTTTTTATAATGAACTGTATTGGAAATTCTAAACTAAACACCATGATACCTGTTGTTTTAAACTGTAAAGGAACACCATTCAAATTCACTTGGAAGTAGCAGAATTTCCTTATACATAAAGGTAATATTCCTTACAATAGTGTATCTATGAGTTGTTAGTATATATATTTTAGAATGATTAATTAGGCCCAGGTTTCTTGATTTTATTTAATATGGTGACATTTAATAATTTAGTGGCCAGTAAAATTATATCAATGGCATGAAGCTCTAAGGTATTTGTTATGTTTTCTTTTTGAAATTTATTTTGTTAGTTAACATACAGTAAAATTGACTTGTTTTTGGTATACAGTTCTATGAATGTTTCTATATGTACAGAGTTATGCAGCCACCACTGCACTCAGGACGCAGAACATTCCATCACCCTCCAACACTTGTGTATGCTTCACCTTTGTAGTCACTCCTCCTCCTAGCACTAAACCCGAGTGCCAGTTCTCCATTTTTATAATTTTGCCTTTTCTGAAATACCATGAATGGAATCTTATAGTTCCCTTTTGAGATGCTGTTTTCACTCACTTTAATGCCTTTGATATTCATCCATGTTGCTGGATCAGTAGTTCATTCCATATTTTTTTATCTTGAATTGGCAGTATATATTAGTTTTCTTAGTATCACTAGATGAACGGTTTAAATATGGGTAACTCCAATACTTTGGCCACCTGATGCGAAGAGCTGACTCATTGGAAAAGACCCTGTTGCTGGGAAAGATTGAGGGCAGGAGGAGAAGGGGACAACAGAGATGAGATGGTTGGCTGCCATTACTGACTCAATGGACATGAGTTTGGGCAAACTCCAGGAGTTGGTGATGGACAGGGAGGCCTGGTGTGCTGCGGTTCATGGGGTCGCAAAGAGTCGGACATGACTGAGCAACTGAACTGAACTGAAGCTATTAGTGTTCTTTTTTTTTCTTCTTAATTTATTTAGGCTGCACCTGGTCTTATTTGAGGGTGGGACCTTCTAGTTGTGGCATGTGGAGTGTTGGTTGTGGCATGCAGAATCCTCAGTTATAGTATGTATATTTATAGACTTTCTTGCCAAGATGTCCAGGTTAGCCTTTTTCTTCCTTGCCGGACTAGAGGCCGATAGTAGGACTTGACGCCTTCTTCTTGGGGGCTTTGGGCAGCAAGTCGTGGCTGCTGTTAACTATTGCTGGGGTTGCTCAGGGCCATCCTGCAAGCCTTTTGAGTTACACATGTCCTTGATGTCCTTGTGGCCAGCAGAGCCCCTTTGTGCAGTTGGTTCAGCTAAAGAGACCATGGGGAGGAGCGAGCCAAGATTCCACACTTTATGGCCTTCCTGTCATCCTGTACCTCATGAAACTGTAAGCTTCATGAGGAAGGCTCATGGAAGGCTCTTCGTGTAGCCCTGGCAGCCGGCTTTTCTGGGGGCATCTCCACACTGCAGGCTTGTCTGCCATGAGGAACCTGGCATCTAGGACCCTGCACAAGTCAGGTCATGAAGGGAAAGCCCTCAGCCTCGTCTGGTCCTGTTCAGCTCTCAAGGTTTCCAGGTTTAGTCTTAGCTGATCCCTATCATGCTGCCTTTCTTCTAACTGCTTTTTTCCACTTCTCCTAGGAGACTTCTATGCCAGAGCCGCCATTCTGTCTTTGAGATAAAGCTGAAGCCTTTTTTTAGATTCTGAAAAAAGCTTGTCAACAGTTCTGACAAACATTTATTATGTTCCTCATTCATTTTTTCTCTCTGCCTTGCCTTTGAGAGCACGGTCACCCTCTGACCAACTCTGCCTCCCCCTTGGGGAGCATCTCTGCTATCTGCAGGGTCTGCTGCAGCTTCTGCTCTGCCACTTCCAGGAGTTCTTGCAACTGGTGGTTTTCAGCCTCAATTTCACAAACACCTCGTTGCAGTTTTGTGCTCACTTCCTTAGATTTGATGAGGTCTTCTCTGGCTGTGTACAGATCTTCTTCCAGCTCTGTCACGTGAGTTGAGAGGATTGCCAGGCGCTCCCTCATCTGGCTCTTCCCTTTTGACTACTTGTCTGTCGTTTCCTAGAGCTCCGTAAATATAGCGGGGTCGTCCTCAGGAGAACCATCAATAGATCTCCACAGAGATCAGGTTCCTGCAGGTCTCTGCCATCACACCCCTGTACAAGGCCCTGTAAGCAGAGTCCAGGCATTCCCGCTCCTGAGGGAATTCAATGGCCATGTCCTCAAAGGTCAACCGTTCCTGAGAAAAAGCCATTCCAGACTCCAGTTCTTTCCTTTTCTGTAGGCCACATGAGTCTTTGGAAATTTATCTTGAAAGTTTGAAAGATGTTGTTTATTGCTTAGACTCAGCATACCCCTTCCTGTGCCATAACCACACATACATGGATGACCTCACCATGTGGAATAGACAGTCCTCTGCTGCCCACAGTCACAAGAGGGATTCAGCACAGCAAACTCCCTCACAGAGACCAACAAGTGAGGTTTCCGACACTTCCCTTCAGATCAGGCTCGCCCAGGAGTTCTCTGGTGGCCTAGTGAGTGGTTAGGATTCTGGGCTCTCACTGTCATGGCCTAGGTTCAATTCCTGGTGAGGAAACAGGTCCCACCAGCCAAGAAACTTTCCACTATATAAGAAGAGGAGAATAAGGCACTCAGGCCTGGAATAAATCATAGCAGTAATGGCAACATCTGATTTACTTGAGGCGGAGGACCAGGTGCTGGGATTTGAGGTCCCTGGAGGGTTCCACATCAGCCTGAAGTATAGCAGGGTACCATGCAGCACAAATTTACATTAGAAGCCCTGCTTAAGAGTTTCATTTCATATTTTCAGAAATGTACCAAAAGCAAAACCAGGATGTGTGGTTATTTTACCGAGAGTAATATTAAGGTGGTGTTAACGAGCCATGGCTTTCTAATATCCCTGTCTGCATGTAATACAAAATGTTTTGTTATAACAAGATTTAAACATACTGCAGGGCAAATCATATCTTCTAAAACACAGGAACTACTTTTAGTAAAGAAGCCTGACTGGATATATCTTATTTCAAGATGTTCTGTTCCTCCTCCACTCACCTCAGCTTTATTTAGAATTTCTGTTACGTTTAGTTTCTATAGGGCTTCCCTGGTGGCTCAGATGGTAAAGCGTCTGCCTACAACGCGGGAGACCCGCGTTCGATCCCTGGGTCGGGAAGATCCTCTGGAGAAGGCAATGGCACCCCACTCCAGTACTCTTGCCTGGAAGATCCCATGGACGGAGGAGCCTGGTAGGCTGTAGTCTATGGGGTCGCAAAGAGTCGGATACGACTGAGCGACTTCACTCACTTTAGTTTCTGTGGAAGCCCTTTCACATTTTAAAATGTAATATACTTTGTACCATTTAATGTATTTTGTGATGAATCACATGTTGATTGTATAAGTGTTAAATACCCTTTTTGTGATGCTTTGTCAAAAATAAATTCTTTATAGATTTTTAACTCTGGGAGAGATTTTAAATAATCCAGCTCTCATACTGGGTAAGAAAAACAACTTCATAACACCCAGGTCACTAGTTAGTGACATTGGGTAGGTCACCTCTCCTTGAGCTTTTCATAAGTTTATATGTAAAATGACAACTTCAATTTTGACAAAGTAAGATCATTTCAAGGTCTATAATTCTTTGATTTTATATGTAAATCTTCCTGAATTTCTAAGGACAGAGAAGAGGGAAAAGCCAGGGAGGATAGTTTTGTGTCTTTATGAATGTTGCTCCTTGAGTACTCCATTGGAGGCAGAATTTTTCTGAATTAAACTTTTTCTTCCACTCGAGAATTTGATAGCACAACGTTCAGTTTTCTTTCCCATTTGACCTATGATTGGACATTTTTAGGCATAAGGACATTTTCCTTTCAGAAATACTTTATGATTAAAGTACTCTTATTTTTGCTTCCTAGAATGAAGTTTTGTGGGGGAGGGATGGAGATGGGAGGGAGAGTAAAAGAATAGAAATAAACTTTTTCTTTTTTGGGAGTTGGTATCTATCTTTGATGATTGAAAAAATTATGGTTGTACTATGTTTTTCCTTTATGTGTGCCTTGTAAAATTCTTGTGAAATTTTTTGTAAGCTCTTTGAGACTTGCTTGTGGGGCAGGGCTGTTTTGTGAAAGTGCTGGTTGTTATTTATTATTATTTATTCCTGTTCACTAGCACAGAGTGATCTCAGGTCATTCCTGGGGGAGTATATGTTTGCATGATGTATCAAACAATTTCAGGAAAATGAAATCGTTTTTTAAAATGCAAAGTAATGTATGGCAAAGTAAAATGTTGAATTTATTCATTGAAAACATTCACTTTTAGTTCTTTGTGGTTTCTGGTATGATGGGAAAAGTATGCAGTATGTTTTGGTTCCGCTTCTTCATTTACTGGATTTATGTATAAAAGATCTTGGAGAGACAATTGTTAGTTTGGTGTAAAAGAAAATCCGTGCCCTTTTCCCCTGGATGTAACTATTCTATATGTTTACAGAAGAAATAATAAACTGGAAATGGGAATGGGGAGCTTTGTCTTTTGTCTAATCTGTGAATTTTAAAGAAGGAAACTGTTTTTCATGGGTATTCATTTAGTCATTCAACAAATACTTAGTCTTTACAACGTATACCTGTATTAGAAGTTAGGTATACAGACAAAATCCCTACTCTCATGAAACTTATATTGTACTGGAGGTTCAGTTCAGTCGCTCAGTCGTGTCCACCTCTTTGCGACCCCATGAACCACAGCATGCCAGGTCTCCCTGTCCATCACCAACTCCCGGAGTCTACCCAAACCCATGTCCATTGATTCGGTGATGCCATCCAACCATCTCATCCTCTATCGTCCCCTTCTCCTCCTGCCCTCAATCGTTTCCAGCATCAGGGTCTTTTGCAGTGAGTCAGCTCTTCGCATCAGGTGGCCAAAGTATTGGAGTTTCAGAGGTAGACAGACACTAAACAAATAATTAAAACCAATAT
>NW_011494765.1:524811-525450 GCF_000754665.1 Bison bison bison | reverse complement strand
AAACAATAGAATGGGAAAGACTAGAGATCTCTTCAAGAAAATCAGAGATACCAAAGGAACATTTCATGCAAAGATGGGCTCGATAAAGGACAGAAATGGTACGGACCTAATAGAAGCAGAAGATATTAAGAAGAGATGGCAAGAATACACAGAAGAACTGTATAAAAAGATCTTCACGACCCAGATAATCACGATGGTGTGATCACTGACCTAGAGCCAGACATCCTGGAATGTGAAGTCAAGTGGGCCCTGGAAAGCATCACTACGAACAAAGCTAGTGGAGGTGATGGAATTCCAGTTGAGCTATTCCAAATCCTGAAAGATGATGCTGTGAAAGTGCTGCACTCAATATGCCAGCAAATTTGGAAAACTCAGCAGTGGCCACAGGACTGGAAAAGGTCAGTTTTCATTCCAATCCCAAAGAAGGGCAATGCCAAAGAATGCTCAAACTACCACACAATTGCACTCATCTTGCACGCTAGTAAAGTAATGCTCAAAATTCTCCAAGCTACGCTTCAGCAGTAAGTGAACCGTGAACTTCCTGATGTTCAAGCTGGTTTTAGAAAAGGCAGAAGAACCAGAGATCAAATTGCCAACATCTGCTGGATCATGGAAAAAGCAAGAGAGTCCCAGAAAAAC
>NW_011494765.1:524256-524711 GCF_000754665.1 Bison bison bison | reverse complement strand
GCATTAAAAAAAAAAATATATATATATATATATACATATATATCTGGTTGAATGGAAAACAGTGAGCCAAGTGAATCATCGTTGGGAACCTTTCTCTTGGTTTGGCATATATTTCATAAAGAGAAGAGAATGAAAGGGATAAAAATGCATGTAAGAAAATCTTTGTTGTGGCCAAAAAAAGAAAAGGAAAGATATAAACATCTGAATGCAGAGTTACAAAGAATAGCAAGAAGAGATAAGAAAGCCTTCTTCAGTGATCAATGCAAAGAAATAGAGGAAAACAACAGAATGGGAAAGACTAGAGATCTCTTCAAGAAAATCAGAGATACCAAAGGAACATTTCATGCAAAGATGGGCTCGATAAAGGACAGAAATGGTATGGACCTAATAGAAGCAGAAGATATTAAGAAGAGATGGCAAGAATACACAGAAGAACTGTATAAAAAAGATCTTCA
>NW_011494765.1:523569-524156 GCF_000754665.1 Bison bison bison | reverse complement strand
CAATAACCTCAGATATGCAGATGACACCACCCTTATGGCAGAAAGTGAAGAAGAACTCAAAAGCCTCTTGATGAAAGTGAAAGTGGAGAGTGAAAAAGTTAGCCTAAAGCTCAACATTCAGAAAATGAAGATCATGGCATCCGGTCCCATCACTTCATGGGAAATAGATGGGGAAACAGTGGAAACAGTGTCAGACTTTATTTTGGGGGGCTCCAAAATCACTGCAGATGGTGACTGCAGCCATGAAATTAAAAGACGCTTACTCCTTGGAAGGAAAGTTATGACCAACCTAGATAGCATATTGAAAAGCAGAGACATTACTTTGCCAACAAAGGTTCATCTAGTCAAGGCTATGGTTTTTCCAGTGGTCATGTATGGATGCGAGAGTTGGACTGTGAAGAGGGCTGAGCGCCGAAGAATTAATGCTTTTGAACTGTTGTGTTGGAGAAGAGTCTTGAGAGTCCCTTGGACTGCAAGGAGATCCAACCAGTCCATTCTGAAGGAAATCAGCCCTGGGATTTCTTTGGAAGGAATGATGCTAAAGCTGAAACTCCAGTACTTTGGCCACCTCATGGGAAGAGTTGACT
>NW_011494765.1:521850-523189 GCF_000754665.1 Bison bison bison | reverse complement strand
GGGACGACAGAGAATAAGATGGCTGGATGGTATCACTGACTCGATGGACGTGAGTCTGAGTGAACTTCGGGAGTTGGTGATGGACAGGGAGGCCTGGCGTGCTGGGATTCATGGGGTCGCAAAGAGTCGGACTGAGCGACTGATCTGATATGATCTGATTTTTTTGGTCATCTGGGCAATAATAATCATATATATTTAAACTCATTATAGTTTATAAACTTCTTTTCCATATGTCTTCTAATTTGTGGGGATTTACTTCCATAAACATTTTTGTTGGACGTCTGGTTTCACATTGTAAAGTGACTTGAGTTTAATTAAAATTCACAGCCATTTTCTTAATCTGTTTTTCAGTTTCTCAACAGTAAGAGTACATTGTATCTTTTAGGAATATTTTGATGAGCACATGAAACAAAATAGTAAGATTAAAATATTTATTACCTAACTCAGGACCTGCCACATGGTACTAAAGCCACAGGTCTGTTAATGTTATTTCCCTGATCTCTATTCCTAGCCTGGTTCTTCATCTATAAAAACAATAAATTCTCCCTTACAGTTTACCATGAACAAATCCTTCAACAAATATTTGAGATAGTAATGCCAGAATCTGATTGAATTTTGACTTCTGCCAGCTTCTAACTGCTACTGCTGCTAAGTCGCTTCAGTCATGTCCGACTCTTAGCGACCCCATGGACTGCAGCCCACCAGGCTCCTCAGTCCATGGGATTTTCTAGGCAAGAGTACTGGAGTGGGGTCTCATTGCCTTCTCCGAAGGATTCAGAATTTTCTGTTTAAAAAAAGAAATAAGTGTTATGCCAGGCAAACGAATGCTTGTTTTTATTTTTTAAATAGGGAGCTTGGTTAACACTTCGGTGCAGCGCCTGGGGGATTCGGTCAGCATTTTATTATGGGAGAGTCAGTACAATATAATATAGATGCATCAGATTATGCTCAATCCATATACTACACCTTCCACAAGGTGAGTCAGACTCTGGCTCAAACCAGAGTCTCGAGGCTGGCTCGAGGTGCATATTAATGTGCAGGGAGTTTCCCATCAACCCCTTTGGCTTGCCAGGTCTGCTAACAACACCTCCCACAGTCCTCCAGGGTTCCCTGGTCACGTGATAGGGGTGGTTCAGTCGACAAGAGGAAAGCGGATGCGCAGTCCAGGTGGCGGGGGTTGCTACACTTCTCTTCCACCTCCCCAACTCCCGGTCATGTGTGATCTCGCGTGAGGTGGGGAGTATCTTCTCGCGAGAGCTAGGTCGGGATCCCTCCAGGTCCGCCTCCGTGGTGAGGAGGGGGAGGAGGAGAAGGAGGCGGAGGCGGAGGGAGGAGGAGG
>NW_011494765.1:507104-521749 GCF_000754665.1 Bison bison bison | reverse complement strand
AACCTGTGGCCTCTGTGTTGTTGTCTCCGGTGCTCCGAGGGTTGGTAACTGAGGGCCGCACCTGACACCCGAACGGGGCCCGGAGTCTTGGGCAGGAGGAGGCCCCTCGCCCCGGTAGGGCTTTTTAGTACCGAGCGCCTGGCGCAAATGGCCACCTCCCGTCGACACCGGCCGGGGGGACGCTTCAGCCCCTAAGGAACCCATCCAAGCAAAGGGCAGGCTTCTCTCTCCCTTTTCTACACCAGTTAGTAAGAGTGGGGTTGGAGGTGGTCCTCGAAACCAAGTCCTCTCCTATCTTTTCGGCTCTCTGCCCTGGGGCTTCCCGAGATGCAGGGATGGTGGAAGCGACTGAGTGTTAAATAGGGACCCCGGCCAAACAATGCCCTGGGAGGGCTTAACCTCCTGGGAGGGAGAGGGCCGGACCTAAGTGCTTGCAGAGTGGTGGTGACGGAGCAATGGCATGAAACAGCCAGGGAATTCTGCTATGGTTTTCTTCTTGCCCTGTTTCATTTTTCCTTCTTGGGGAAGCCTGTTAAGGAGACTCTTCCACCATCTTAGAAGAATGGTAGAAAGCATCTTTGTTTCTCAGAAGCAGCTCTACTTTTCTCTCTTCTTAGCTTTCAGGAAGGGAGAAAATGGGGGTAGGTAGCTGTCATTTCCATCCTTGGAATCACAGAACAGTTTAAGATACCGGCAGACAGAACCTTGACATCAAAATAGTCTCAAGTAATCACTGACATAAAGTAGATCTCATTTCATGATCCCCTCCCCTCCTTTTTTTTTTTTTTTTAAATAACCACCTAGGTTCCCTTTTAATTCCTACTCTCCCCTTAGCTAGGCCCCTTCTTTTTAATTCCTATTCTCCTCCCACTAGCTGTGATTAGAATGACTTTGTATCCCAAATAAAGTGTTTAAGTAATCTTTTTTCCATTTTTGTATTTGTCAAACTTTAAGTTCCGGCAGGAACTTTTGATTAACCTGAGAAAGTTAATGTTGCTACACTAAATTGATACACTCAAAAGCAGAGAAAGAAAGATTTTAGGTAGCTTTTGTGCAGCCTGTTTATAGTTAAGCATAGAAATTTAGTTGTGGGTTCTTGAAACAGTAAGACAAGTTCATGGATTTTTAAAAATCTGCTTTAAGAGCTACACCACTGTTTTAGCATAACATCCTTTTCTTATGTTGTTTACTTCCACATTCAGTTCTTGAAGAAGTCGATGCCATTACATCCTGTCAAAGACCATCTTTCAGTATTGCCATTTTTGTTGATTTGGAAATTGACCTTTTCCAAATTTTTAGAGTTTGGAAACTAGCTGGAAGGATAACACATTAAACATATATTTTAGACATGTTTAGAAAAAGCAGATGTTATAATTCAAATTTGCACCTATTTGAGAACTTAATTGCAGTCATATTCGTTAGTGGATTCTTTGAGTTATTCTTGATCTGTTATTACTGTTGGGTTAACCTGACATGTAAGACTTATGTCCTTTGTTCATATGTTTTGATTATTTCACTTTGTGCTTTTGTAATTTGCTGTGTATTCCAGTTTGAGAAAGTTAAAAAAAAAATTCTTTTGGGAGGGAAAGCATTTTTGTTTCCATGCAATTTTATATTCAGGAATAAAACTTGCATTGTATGCAATATCAAAGAAGGCTAAATAAACTTACAATCAGATCTCATTATAATAAGTACTTGTTTATAGTTTTGTTTGAAATAGATTAAAGTTTCATTTTCTGTTGATGGGAAAATGGAAGCATATAGTAAAATAAAGCTAGCTGAAAATTTAAAATAATGTTGTAAACCTAGCTTCATAAATATTAAGTAACATCTTTATGATCCTCAAGTTTTTTAGTTTTATGAAAACCTTCCTAAGTGTAGATATCGCTTTAATCTCACATTTTTGATAAAAGTTAGTTTTGATTATTACTTTGTAATTGTAAATACTCTACAGTTGCACTGTCCAATACTAGCTACATGTGGCACTTGAGTACCTGAAATGTGGCTGGTGTGAATTGAGATGTGCCATAAATGTAAAATACATATTATGTTTTGAGACTTAGTCCAAAAAATAAAAAGAATTTATAATTTCTTACATTGATTACATGTTGAAATGATATTTTGGATAAATTGGGTTAAGCAAATTATCATTAAAATTAATTTCACGTGTTTTTCCCTGCCTTATTGTGACTACTAGACATTTTAAGTTACTTGTGACTCACATTATATTTCTACTGGACAGTACTGTTCTAGAATATCCCTACTCTTCCAAGAAATAAATCATCTGAATAGAAGTAGACACATGAAAGCCAAAAATTTCCTGGTAGATTATCTTCTTAGAATCAGAATAACCCAAAGGCTAAAGACTTTGATGATATGACGAGTAAAGTTATCCAGTGGTCATTGTTTAATAGGCATAAGTGAGTAAGTTCTGTCACAAGAAAGTATTTTTCAAGTTGTCATGACTAAAGTAGTAAAACTTTATTGGTTATATTAATTAAAATAGAAAATTATGCCTTTACTGTTCTAATAGAAGGAATTGAAAGTGAAATATCATACTTATTAAAAAACTGAGTTCAACAACAATGGATTTTAGAAGTAAAACTTGGGTCATGTCTTTTCTAACATACACTAAAGCACATATAATAGCAGTCTTTAAAATGGTAATACAGTTCCTTTTTTCCAGTCCTTTTCGTATGTTTGAATGCTGAGTTTTAGAATTTAGAGATTATTTTCATTGGTTTTGTTAGTTTTATAGAGTAAGATCTAAATTGTACCTATGATGCTTTAAATATAATTTTTTAAGTCCAGAACTACTGTTTTTAAGGTTTCTGAATTGAGAAGTGCTATTACAGTCCATTAAAGTAGCTTGAATTTCTCACATGGGTGAACTAAAATGAAAACAATGAATGTTTTAATTAACATATCTGAGCCCTAATGTTTACATCTTCATAAAGAGAATTGTAAAATGCTTTATTTTTTTATTATACAGTAGTGAATGAGGCATAAACCTTAACCTGGTATTTTAAAATCAAGTTTCGTAGTCCTGGACTACTTGCATAATAACATGGTAGACTAGTTAACAGAAAATGAAAGTACTTAGCTGATAAACAGTTTGCTTTTAATAAAGCAGTTTCTAATTTGCATCATATAAGAGATGTCTATTATTCTTCCTTTTTTATAAGTTTGTATTCATAGCAAGGAACTTATAGCCTGAAAACTTACTTGAGTAAAAATCCGTTTAAGGTCTCTCTTAGTGTTTCTCACTCCTAGGCTTTATCTTGTTATTCTTCTTCAGTTTTAGTAACTGAAATTACTTAATACAAATAGTTTAATTTGAATTTAACTTGTTTTTCTTAAGTAGTCCCTTTATATATCTAGAGGTATGGGCTTTTAAAGCTATTTTATCTCAATTTGAGGTGTTTGGGGAGTATCTTTAGGATGGATACTTACTTTACTATTAAATATAAATGTTATTAGCAATTTAAATTTCCACAGATTCAAATAAATTGCTATGTATATCTTAGTTTGCATTGGTTCATTTAGATACTTTTTAAAAATAAATTATAAAAACAGTAGGCTTTTTATCATTTTTGATAATTATAAAAATATTTTCTAGGTAGACATTTACTAAGTGCTTTTGAAAGGAATGAAAAGCCAATTTTGTCATCACTAAACATTTTAGTGTTTTAGACAAAATTTTGTCTATTGTAATCGAGACATCTAGAATATATTTACAGTGGTACTGAGGAAAAACATTTTAAAAGGTCAAATCATTTCTTATAAGGAAAGTTCAGTTTTAATTTTTCTGTCAGAAAGTTAGAATCTGACACGTAACAGAAGGAGAATTTGGCATATTTTTTTCTTTTTCTTTCAAAGATACTAATTTGATTTCTACCAGAAATTAAATTTCTCAGTATTATATAAAAACATTTGGTGTTCTTAAACCTAGTAACACATATGGGATATTATAAAACTATAAAGTGTATTCTGGAATAATTTGAAACACTTCAAAATTAGTAGGTGAAAATATGCAAGATGGCATTGTTATGTTCAGTTCAAACTTAATGGCTTTTCACCCCCCCCCACCATTAACTTTAATGTAAAGCATTTCAGGATAATCTTGGAAAACTAAATAAGGAAAGAGTATTTGCTGCTAGTTTCCTATTACCCAGTGGCCCATGATACCCTAACCCACAGAATTAGCATTTCCAAACAGGTGGCCATTATGAAAAAAATAGATGCGGTGTCTTGCTTTGGTAAACATTTTATCAGTTCAAGTTATTAGCTAGATTAGGACTCTGAATACTAGATTTAACATAAAATTCATCCTCCCTTACAGGCCTTTTCCATGTACAATTCCACAGTCCAGAACTGAACATTAAAAATGTTGACTAGTTTCAAGGTGTGATGTGTTCACCTGCTTAGTCTTCATCTCTAAAGTTGAAAGCAAACTGTTTTTCAGGTTGATGACATTGATAGATGTGGAAATGTGAGAGTGTAATGTGTAAAATAAATATAACTTGCATGATTTGGCTAGTTTGAAAATAAAGTTATTAGATACTTTACATTGGAGCTATTTGAGGAAAAGTTTGTGTAGGGGGCTTTTTACTCAGCAACTTCGGTCTTCCATTTTTACCAAGATAAATTTTAAAACCTTAGTTTTTTTGAACATAAAAGGCACAATAAAGATTAATAGAATACTTCATTTGGGCGTGAGGTTATTTGAGAATCAGTTACATACTTTTCTATCCTGAATCTTATTGCATTTTTAAACATACAATTTCTGTGGTACTCATATATTTGTGTTGGTAAACATTCTTATGAAATGAAAGTATTGGCTGTTTAATTGCCCTAAATACCTAGATTTCTTGTTCACCAGAGAGCCTCTGTCAGACTTACGTAAGTTTTGAATTGGAAGATGCAGAAAATTTGTGAATGTAGTGTTCAAGTTAGATATCTAAAGATTTTAAGTTAGATGTTTTGATACTGGATAGTTTAGTTTATTAAAAATTATAGAGCATTTTAATCTTAGGAATAAGAAAAGAAGAATCACTGTCATTTTTTTTCCCCATGTACCTTTTAATCATATGCATATATAAAGATAGAAATTTTTGCAGTCAACCCTTGAATCATGTTGGGATTAATCCACATATAAATTATATTTGTCCATCCTATCCTTGGTTCTTCTGCATCTGTGGATTTAGTCAACGATGTACTATGTAGTACTGAGGTTTTACCGTTGAAAAATACCTATGTGTAAGTGGACCTGGGTAGTTCAAGCCTGTGTTGTTCAAGGGTCAACTGTATTTTGCTGGTTTTCTACTTAGAATTATTAGATAAGAATATTATTTTATTCTTCTACATCTTGCTCCCTGGACCTGATGGTTTTTGATTTTGTATGTGTGTGTATGTGTGTGTGTGTATCACTGAATGGTAGGTTTTGTCAAAAATATTATAGGGAACTACATTCAATTCACCAGACTTCCCTGGTGGCTCACAGACAGTAAAGCATTTGCCTGCAATGCAGGAGACCTGGGTTCAATCCCTGGGTTGGGAAGATTCCCTGGAGAAGGAAATGGCAACCCACTCCAGTATTCTTGCCTGAAAAATTCTATGGACGACGGAGCTTGGAAGGCTACAGTCCATGGGGTCGCAAAGAGTCGGACATGACTGAGCCACTTCATTTCACTTCACATTCGATTCAAGATTTGTCATTTCCTCTTTTCTTTCTTTTTTTTTTAACTTTGGTACTATTATTTTAAGGTTGGCATTATTCATTTGTGGACAAATAACTGTCATTACAGTTTTCTTTCATATTTTTTAGTGCCTTAGCCTCATAGTGAAGTCCTTACCAGAGAGTTCCTCTTTTGTGACGCTGCCAACTTGAATCCTCACTGATTTGGTCATTCAGGTGTCACAGCTGTCCTTCACTCCTGACTCATCGTGATTTTGTTTGGATCACTACTTCCAGAGTTCACTAACTCTTGGATCATAATACGTTTGGTGGTAGTAGATATCCAAGGGAAACACTTAAAAAAATTAATTGTAAAAATTCTAAAATTGTAAAATTTCATTTTTACAAAATGAAATTCTAAAAATGAAATTGTATTAATAGAAAGTTAATCTGCTTATTTGATGTGGTGTTTAAGAAAAATACATGGAAGCTTTGATGAGCAACTGATACAAATACGTTTAGTTGAAAGGAACACTGTTAGGATATTGTTTCTAGCCACAAAGTTTTCAGAAATTTAATTAATCCAGCAAATAGACTTAAAGAAAAGATGTTAAAAGTGTATAGAATTGTTTTTTTACGTTTTGAAGCTGTGATGGTTGACTTAAGCAGTTAACCCTTGAAAGGTGAATGATGAATATGTGGTTAATTCTTACTTTTGTCCATTTCCAGCTTACAAAACACTACACAGCAAAATAATGATCTGCTAGACTGCTAACCCGAGCATCCAGCTTCCACAATGCCTGTGCAGGCAGCTCAATGGACAGAATTTCTGTCCTGTCCAATCTGCTATAATGAATTTGATGAGAACGTGCACAAACCCATCAGTTTAGGTTGTTCACACACTGTTTGTAAGACCTGCTTGAATAAACTTCACCGAAAAGCTTGTCCTTTTGACCAGACTGCCATCAACACAGACATTGATGTGCTTCCTGTCAACTTCGCACTTCTCCAGTTAGTTGGAGCCCAGGTAACCTTTCAGGATTTTACTTATTTGAAATAAGTAATAATTATAGAACTTTGTTCATTATGGGATACAAAATATGTTTAGGGATATTCAAGGCATAAAAAATACTCCACATACCTGATTTGCATTATTCCATAAAAGATTTTCTTTAGATAATGTCATAAATCTTTATGCAAAACTAGAAATTCCATTTAGTTATATATGTCTTTGTATTCACTACTGTGTCAACACTACTTATGTTTTTAAGTGATTTTGGTAGATAAGAAACATTTTTGTATAAGCATGTATAAATATTTAGTCATTAGGTGATATGAAAATGAATATAATCAAAGCTTTAGCCAGAGATCAACCATCTAGATAGAACCCTTAAGTGGAGGTTTTTTGATTTTCCTTAAAACTTCACTTGACTTTTAGGATGATGTTATAATAAGAAAATAGATCTATATAGATATGTATACATATATAAGATGGATATATAGAAAACTAATTTTTAGAGTGTCAGTAACAAATTCTGCAGTTTCTGGTTATGTGCATATGCTATAAAAATAACATTTCTTATTATTTTATTGAATCAGCAAGACCCTAGATTTACAATAATTTCTATTGAATAAGGGCTTACTTTGTTTTAGGTATGCTGGTAAACAGTCCACATCTATTATTATCTTGTCATAGCTCTTCAGGTAGTTATTATCCCCATTTTACAGGTGAGGAGGAAAATGAAATTCTGTACATCATGTACTACATATTTTAATACTACAATTTTAGTACTGCATATGAAAGCAAGAAAGTAAGGATTTTTCTGATTAATCACTTCTTAGAAAATTCAGTGAATTAAAATACTCCATTCTTTTAGTGTCTTGATACTTGAGGTTTTTCTTTTAAAGCAATTTCTTTTCACTGTTTATAATCCAGTTAGGCTGTGAAATCAAGACAAGTCTATATTCAACAATGTGTCATAATTTAGCAGTTTTTTTCTTAAGGGTGCGTCAGATAATGGTGTCTCTTGCAGGTAGTGGCGTCTTAGATCCAATAATAAAATACTGTAGATTATTTGTAATAATACTAAGCTATCATTTATTTAGCATCTGCTATAGATCAGGTGGAGCTTCCCTGGTAAAGAATCTACCTGCAATTCAGGAGACCCGATTCAATTCCTGGGTTGGGAAGTTCCCCTGGGGCAGGGATAGGCTATCCACTCCAGTATTCTTGGGCTTCCTTGCTGGCTCAGATGGTACCCGCCTGCAGTGTGGGAGACCTGGATTCGATCCCTAGGTTGTGAAGATCCCCTGGAGGAGGGCATGGTAACCCACTCCAGTATTCTTGCCTAAAGGATCCCCATGGACAGAGGGGCCTGGTGGGCTACAGTGCATGGGGTTGCAAAGAGTTGGACATGAGTGAGCGACTAAGCACACAGCACATAGGTCAGACATAGTGTTTTTCTTTTACTTAAAAATGTTCTCTCAGTTGGTCCTTAAATTATCTTGCAGGTCTTTACGTAGCTTGCATTACCTTTTCAGCCTCAGCTCCTGTACTATCCTCAGTCTTTCTGCTTAAGCCGCTCTGGCCTGCTAACCAATTGTTAGCTACACCAAACATACTCCCACCTGAAGGCTTTTGCACTGAGTGCTGTTTTGACTAAGATACTCATTTCTTTATTCACATGTCAAGATTCACAAGGAAGCCTATCCTGACCACCCTTGTTCAAATTGCAGTCCCCCTCCAATACTCTCAAATCCCCCTTACCTTTGCTGTATAATTTTTACTGATCATCTTCTATCATGCTATTTAATTGTTTTTATTTATCAGCCATGTGTTCTCTTTACTAGAATGTAAGCTATGGCAAGAAATGTTTTGCCTGTTTTGCTCACTGATAGATGCCTAGTGCCTAAAACTGCTTGGCACATGGTAAGCACTCCGTGAATATCAATACTTGTTGGATTAAACTGAGTTTTGAGATGGCACAATTAGATAGGGATTTTCATCTTCATATTGCAGGTAGAGAAACCATGACTTGGAACAGTTAAATAATTTATTAAAGATTACTTGTAGAAATTGAAGAGCTGCCCAATATTTTACCCAAACTTTGACCTTGCATTTAGAACAAGGTGGGGCAGATCATAAAAATTATAGTAAGTAAGTTATATGGGAAGAAGGTGTTAAGGGGGAAATGTTCTCCCTTTTTACCTACTTTTTATTTTGAAATGCTTTTTTTTTTTAATTGCAAGAAGCAGTACACAGAGAACCTGTATGACTTTCTATAGCCTCTCCTAATGTTAGCACTTTTCTGAGTTATAGCATTGTTATCCCCAAGGAATAACATGGATACAGTACAATTAGTTACCACCTTTTTTTCCCTCTTAGTAATTCACCCAATCCATACTGTTAAGTATGATATCTTTGGTTCTTAGAAAGCAGTTTGGCTAGGTACTTGGCTTTAATTTTACTTAAACTTGTTTGATGTATTGTGTCTGTATTAGAAGTTTATACTCACTAAGATTATCATCAAATGTAAAGTTAACAATTGCATGAATTAGATGAATGTATTTCTTCATTCTTTTTTGTTTTTAGGTACCAGATCATCAGTCAGTAAAGTTAAGTAATTTAGGTGAGAACAAACACTATGAGGTTGCAAAGAAATGTGTTGAAGATTTGGCGCTCTACTTAAAACCACTAAGTGGAGGTAAAGGTAAGTATTTTTGTGGGTGAGTAGGCCTTGGTAATACATTACCTTTGAAATACTTGGTGTTGATACCCTATTAAATAATTTTTAGTTTTGAAAAATGAGATTGTTTGGAGAGATCATGGATGTCTTTTTGATTGAGAACATTATATATATTTTTGGAGATAGTATTGCTATTAATTTAAGAATTCATCAGATATGTTGAGATTTATACATTGTTTATGTTAAACTAATGTTGCTATAGCAGAATATTAGCTTTAATGAATCCTACTAAGACAATTTCATGTATTTATTCAGTCATTTATTAAATTTTAGGAGCACCTGCAGTGGCTAGGGTCTTCCTGGACCCCACAGTCCATTGATTAGATGGGGAAAGAAGTTCAGTAAGTGCTGTGACAGAAATGGAATTCTATTTTATCACTGCATCTTCAGTAACTAGCAGGTCATAAATGTAATACAAAGTTGAGTGAATGAATTAATGAAATATTTATTTTGCATGTGCTCTATGTTTTGCACTGTTGGATATTTTGGACATAGTGACTTCCTTGAGAAGTATATCCTGTCTACCTCATTCATTCATGGAGCAGATACTTAAAGAGCATGTACTCAGTACCAGGCACTTATAAAAACATTTAGTAAAAATGTCTGCCCTTATAGCACTTATGTTTTGGAAAAAGAAAGTATAATAAACAAAAAGCATAATAAAAACATTGAATAGTATGTTATAAATGATATTTGCTGTTGAAAGAAAACAGTACAGTTAAGTGGATCAGAAATGTCAGAGTGAGGGGAAAAGGGTGGGTTGCAATTTTAAACAAGGTAATTAGTGTGGACCTTGTTAAGATGGTAGCTTCTGAACTTGAGATGAAAGAGATGAAGCAGTTAACCATGTCGGTTCCTGGGAAAAGACTGTTCCAGGCAGAGGAAATAGCAAAGTCCCCAAGACATGCGTATTGTCTTCAAAAAACAACAATAGGAAAGTGTGCTTGGAGCAGAGTGTGTGAGGGTATGGGGTAGACGAAAAGAAATGGTGAGACCAGATGATGTACAGACTTGCAGCCCTTTTTAAAGACTTGAAATTGGGGAATTACTCTAGAGTTTTGAGCAGAGAAGTGACATGATCTGACTAATGGTGAAAGGGTCACCCTAGCTGCTCTGTTGAGAATTCAGTGCAGAAGGGCAGGGTTGGGACCAGGGTATTGGTTAATAGGCTAATGGGACAGGGTTAGTAGCAGTGGAGGTAGTGGAAAGTAGGTAGTCTGGATGATTTTTGAGGTAGAGTCAGAAGGATTTCCTAAATTATTGGATGAGGGGCATGAGAAAAAGATCTGAGTCAAGTGTGATTCTTGAGTTTTGGGGCCTGAGCACCTGGAAAGAGAGGTTACCATCAACTTAGACAAGGATGCAGGTCAGTCAGGTTTAGGTAAGGAGATCAAGAGTTCAGTCTCAGTTATGTTGAATTTGGTTATATCAAATCTTCACTTGGATGCTATTGGGTAACCGGTAAATGTATGTTAAGGACTAGGTATAGGAGCTGTAATTTTGGGGAGTCATTAGCATAAATAGTATTTAAACCAATAAGACTGAATGAGATCACATAAGTAGTGAGTATAGAAAACAAGAACTGGGTCCTAGGCCGTTTAACATTAAGAAGTCAAGAAGAAAAGTTGAGATCAGCAAAGAAGACTGGAAAAGATGAAGGAGGGAAAAAATAAGAGAAAGTGGTGTTCTGGAAGCCAAATAAAGAATGTTTTTAAAGGAGTTAGGAGTGATCTGTGTTGAGTCCTGTTGAAAGGTTAAATAAGGTAAGGATTGAGAATTGACCCCTAATGTAGCAAGGTGGAGGTAAGTCTTGTCATGAGGAGCAGTTTCAGTCACGTGATGGTGGCACAAACATGATTGGAGTAGGTTTTAAAGATTGTAAACCAAGGATTTGGAGATCGTGAATATAGGCAACACTAGAGGATTTGCTACAAAACAGAGGAAAGGGTGCAGAGGGGTAGTGGTAAAGGGATGAATACAAAGATTTGTTTTTAAGATGTATAAAATAACAGCATGCTGTTCTTACTGTATGTTGATGCAAATGATCAAGTAGAAAGGGAACAACTGATGTAGGAGAGAGGGAAGAATTGCTGAAGCAGTATCTTTTAGTTGAAAAGGGAATTGGATTTAAGATCTTGTCCTGGAGCTGTGTTCTAAATGTCTTGTGTACAGTAAAACAAAACTGTTGTTAATTGTTACTTTTAGATTTAACTTTTCATTTATTTATCTCCAAATTTATCTTCAATGGTTTTAGTTAAGATGAAGAATAGACTTAAAAAAACCCAAATTGCTGTCTTTTGTGGGACACATATAACCCAGAGAACAGGATACCCAAATAAAATTTGAGGTAATTAAAATTTAGACTCCAGTTACCACAGAATAGTAATAAACAGGGACAGAACATTGATTGTCAAAAAGTGAAAGTACCTTATAAGGAACTCATTAGGAATTGTGGCTTAATAGTTGAATACTAGGTATTTTTATTAAAGAGATAATGAAATTGACTTTTTTATTTTAATTGAAAACAACTGTAGTTTCCTTTTTCTTGAAGGTGTAGCTAGTTTGAACCAGAGTGCACTGAGCCGTCCAATGCAAAGGAAACTAGTGACACTTGTAAACTGTCAGCTGGTGGAGGAAGAAGGTCGTGTAAGAGCCATACGCGCAGCCCGTTCACTTGGAGAAAGGACTGTAACGGAGCTAATATTACAGCACCAGAACCCTCAGCAGTTGTCTGCCAACCTATGGGCTGCTGTCAGGGCTCGAGGATGCCAGTTTCTAGGGCCAGGTAAGATAGATCACTGTCTTATTGGCTATCAGGGCTAGAGGGTGCCAGTTTCTAGGAATAGGTGAGAATGCTCTGATTTATGGATACAAATTTTAACATAATGAAAGATAAACTTTTTTTTTTATTTTTATAATAACCACCCTACCTTGGGGTGCTTGACATGTTTGTTTTCGCTGCACTGGCTCTTGATTGCAGCAAATAGGCTTTCTCTAGTTGTAGCATACAGGCTTTTCTTGTGCAGCATGGGCTTAAGTTGCCCCACAGCATGTGGGATCTTAGTCCCTTGTCAGGGATCGAACCCATGTCCCCTGCACTGGAAAGTGGATTCTTAACCACTGGACTACCAGGAAAGTCCCAACTAGTTTTTATTGATCATAACTTATATGATGAACAGGGCTATAGTATCTTTGAATAAATTTCTTATTTAATTCTCAACAGTCTTTAAGTGACACAGACCCAACTTTACAAATTAGAAAACTGAATTAGAGAGAGGCCTAATATTGCACACGTAGTAAGTAAAGGAAAAATAAACTTTCTTTTTATGAAGAAAATTAGAAGTTCATGATTGTCTTTAAAATTGGGAAACAGAAAAATGATTAGAAAAAATGAGAATCACCAGAGTTTTTGTAGTTACCATCAACTGCATTCTTTTTTTAAAAAATCTTTACCTATACCAAGGTTATGAGGTACTTTTCTGTGATATCGTATTGTTTTACCTTTCTGATTTAGAACTATATAGGCTAGGAAGAATTTATTTGTGTGGATGAAACTTTTTAAATGGCATTGGGACTACTGGATAGACATGTGGAAAAACATAAAATTGGATGTATTTCTTTTTTTTTTTTTGCATGAATGTATTTCTTATATTCCTTAGCTATATAAATTTTAAATAGGTTAGAAATACTAATGATTAAAAAATAAATTATAAGTAATAAAAACTTAAAACTCAGTATTCACAAAACTAAGATCTTGGCATCTAGCTACATCACTTCATGATAGATCGATGGGGAAAAAAATGGAAACAGTGACAGACTTTATTTTCTTGGGCTCCAAAATCACTGTGGATGGTGACTGCAGCCATGAAATTAAAAGATGCTTGTTCCTTGTAAAAAAAGCTTTGACAAACCTAGACAGTGTATTGAAAAGCAGAGACATCACTTAGCCGACAAAGGTCCATATAGTCAAAGCTCTGGTTTTTCCAGTAGTCACGTATGGATGACTGTGAGAGTTGGACCATGGCTGTGCATAAAAATTGATGCCTTCAAACCATGGTGCTGAGAAAGACTCTTGAGAGTCCCTTCGACAGCAGGGAGATCAAACTAGTTAATCCTAAAGGAGATCAACCCTGAATTGGAAGGACTGATGCTGAAACTGAAACTTCAATACTTTGGCCACCTGATGAGAAAAGCCAACTCAGTGGAAAAGACCCTGAACTGGGAAAGATTGAGGGCAGGAGGAGAATGGGATGACAGAGGATGAGATGGTTGGATGGCATCACCAATTCAGTGGACATGAGTTTGAACAAACTCTGGGAGATAGTGAAGGACAGGGAATCCTGATATGCTGCAGTCTGTGGGGTTAAAAAGAGTCAGGTGTAACTGAGTGACTCGACAACAACAAAAGTGAACATAAGAGTGAATTTCTTTATAACCTAGAAGTAGGAAACACTCTTTTCTTTGGCTCCAAATCCAGAAGCAATTAGAGAAAAGATTGATATTTGACTATATAATTTTTAAAAATTATATCATAATAAAGCCTCATAAGAAAAGTAAGATGAAAGATGATGCTATGAAACTGCTACACTGAATATGCCAGCAAATTTGGAAAATTTAGCAGTGGCCACAGGACTGGAAAAGGTCAGTTTTCATTCCAATCCCAAAGAAAGGCAATGCCAAAGAATGCTCAAACTACCGCACAATTGCACTCATCTCACATGCTAGTAAAGTAATGCTCAAAATCCTCCAAGCCAGACTGCAGCAGTACGTGAACTGCGAACTTCCAGATATTCAAGCTGGTTTTAGAAAAGGCAGAGGAACCAGAGATCAAATTGCCAACATCCGCTGGATCATGGAAAAAGCAAGAGAGTTCCAGAAAAACATCTATTTCTGCTTTATTGACTATGCCAAAGCCTTTGACTGTGTGGATCACAATCAACTGTGGAAAATTCTGAAAGAGATGGGAATAGCAGACCACCTGACCTGCCTCTTGAGAAAGTTATATGCAGGTCAAGAAGCAACAGTTAGAACTGGAACAGTTAGAACTGAACATGGAGCAACAGACTTGTTCCAAATAGGAAAAGGAGTACATCAAGGCTGTATATTGTCACCCTGCTTATTTAACTTCTATGCAGAGTACATCATGAGAAACACTGGGCTGGAAGAAACACAAGCTGGAATCAAGATTGCCGGGAGAAACATCAGTAACCTCAGCTATGCGA
>NW_011494765.1:497120-507004 GCF_000754665.1 Bison bison bison | reverse complement strand
CCTTATGGCAGAAAGTGAAGAAGAACTCAAAAGCCTCTTGATGAAAGTGAAAGTGGAGAGTGAAAAAGTTAGCTTAAAGCTCAACATTCAGAAAATGAAGATCATGGCATCCGGTCCCATCACTTCATAGGAAATAGATGGGGAAACAGTGGAAACAGTGTCAGACTTTATTTTTGGGGGCTCCAAAATCACTGCAGATGGTGACTGCAGCCATGAAATTAAAAGACGCTTACTCCTTGGAAGGAAAGTTATGACCAACCTAGATAGCATATTCAAAAGCAGAGACATTACTTTACCAACAAAGGTCCGTCTAGTCAAGGCTATGGTTTTTCCACTGGTCATGTATGGATGTGAGATACATGTGAAGAAAGCTGAGCGCTGAAGAATTGATGCTTTTGAACTGTGGTGTTAGAGAAGAGTCTTGAGAGTCCCTTGGACTACAAGGAGATCCAACCAGTCCATTCTGAAGGAGATCATCCCTGGGATTTCTTTGGAAGGAATGATGCTAAAGCTGAAACTCTAGTACTCTGGCCACCTCATGCGCAGAGTTGACTCATTGGAAAAGATTCTGATGCTGGGAGGGATTGGGGGCAGGAGGAGAAGGGGACGACAGAGGATGAGATGGCTGGATGGCATCACTGACTCGATGGACGTGAGTTTGAGTGAACTCTGGGAGTTAGTGATGGACAGGGAGGCCTGGCGTGCTGTGATTCATGGGGTCGCAAAGAGTTGGATACGACTGAGCGACTGAACTGAACTGAACTGAAGAAAAGTAAAAAAAAAAAAGAAACTTGGGGAAATATTTATATAATATCACGTACAAGGGGCTTATATAACTAATATATAATTGTGTTGTACGTAGTTGCTCAGTCATGTCTGACTCTGCAACCCCATGAATTGTAGCCCGCCAGGTTCCTCTGTCCATGAGGAGGATTCTCCAGGCAAGAATATTGGAGTGGGCATGGGTTGCCATGCCCTCCTACAGGGGATCTTCCTTATCCAGGGATTGATCCCAGGTCTCCTGCATTGCAGGCAGATTCTTTACTGTCTGAGCCACCAGGAAAGCCCAATATATTTACTTGTAAAAAAACTCAGAAGAAATATACCAGCCACCCAATTAAAAAATTGACCAAAAATGCAGACAATTCAAGGGAAAAAGTAATGTAAATGGCCCTCAAACATATAAAAAGATACTCAGTATTTCTCATATTAAGAGAAATATACATTAAAATTACACTGAAATACCATTTCTCACCTGTCAGATTGGCCAGATTCAAAAGTCTGACAACTTTGTTGTCAAGCCTGTGGGAAAACAGGTACTTTCATCCAGTAATAGTGGGAATGCAAAGTGGGGCAAAGTATAGAGAGAGGAATTTGTCAGTATGTAGCAAAATCATCTGCACATCTACTCTTTGGCCCAGCAGTCCTTTTTCTAGCAGTCTGTCGTATAAATATGGTGAAAAATATAGAATGCATAAATTTAATAAAGCACTATTTATAATAGCAGACATCTAGAATGAACTTGAAAGTCTGAATAGGAGACTGGCTTAGTAAACTGCTATCTATCTTTCCAGTGGATTGCCCTGCAACTGTTGAAAGGAATGAGGAAAATGTGTATAGTCTGCTGCCTATGATAATGTAATATACATTACGACAGAAAATAAGCAAGGTGCAGAATAATATGCTTATTGTAGGAAAGCAAATTTTTATCTCGAAAAGGAAGAAACAACCATTTTCAAATTATTTGTTTATATTTTTCAAAAGAACATTGGTAGGAAAAGTTACAACATAATAAACATGTAGTTAGGAAGAACAGAGGGAAACCAGACAGGACCAGAAGCTAGACCTCTCTCAGTGTACCTTGATTTGTACTTTGAACCTGTGTAAAGGTTTTATGTAATTTTAAAACAATTTTTAGTAAATATGAGTTTTAGAAATTTAAATAAAATGAATAGAACAAAAAAATGCCTAAAAACAAAAAGCTAAACATTATTTTGGCAGCATATTCATCAGGAATGAATTAATTCAGGTGACTTTAGAACACAGTGTTTTGATTTTTATATTCCTGGTGTGATATATAATAGATTATATTCACTAGTCTTACTGATATTGTTATTTTGAAATGAATTAGGATACAGCAAGTAAGTAGTTATATTAATGCCATCGGAAACAAAGATTTTTGACATTTAAAAAGAGATATAAGTATGAAATCAAAGAATTTATGTAAAAAGCCTGCATCCTTAAATTTTAATTGGCAAATAAGTACAGACTCATTTAATTTTCTTTTTCTGGAAAATAAGTATTTCCTAACTGTCCACTGTAAAGGCTTGAAAGGAATGAATAGCCATAGCACCCAGATAACATTTCATACTAAAAAGAAGTAGAGCTCTTTGAATAAATGTCTTATGCCAGTTCTAGGATAGAAAAAGTACAAGATGAGCCTGGGAAGTCTTGTGCTAGAAAGTAAAAAAGCTTTTAAAGACCGTCGGAATCTTGTCAAAAGGACACAGAATTTGAAAAGGCTCCCACTGGATAAAAGTGGGACAATTTGAACTTCCAAATGAATAATGACTATAATGAATTAAAAAACATAAAATGTGTAAAAATCCGTGATCCTGTAATGTTAGTACAGAAAAAATTAATTGGTTATCTTTGTCAGTTACTACAACACCAACACATTATGCTAAAAATTGGAAAAGGAATAGAAAAAAATCAAGCATGCTTTTTCTGCCTTTTTAAGTTACTTTCAAGGACAGTTTCTCAGAATTTTGAGGGTAAGTTTTTCCTTTAGCAGAGTTCTAGCTAATAAATATAGGAAAAAAAATGTTAAAGTTAGAAAAATCACATCAGGTGAATTAATGGGTCTAGGTAAGAATTACTATTGGCTGTTAAAACCAATAGATGAAAGGTTGAAAGTGAAAGTGAAGTCGCTCAGTTGTGTCTGACTCTTTGTGACCCTGTGGACTGTAGGCCACCAGGCTCCTGCATCCATGTTATTTCCCAGGCAAGAATACTGGAGTGGGTTGCCATTTCCTTCTCCAGGGGATCTTCCCAACCCAGGGATCGAACACGGGTCTCCTGCATTGCAGGCAGACGCTTTAACCTCTGCGACACCAGGGAAGCCCAGATGAAAGGTTAGTAAATGCAAAAGGCCTGAACCCACTGATGAATCTTGATATTACTAAAAGTGAGACATCTAGGTCTTATATACCTATATGATATACAAAATAAGAAGTATGCTTGCCCTGCCCAAAACCCCCAAAAGCTAAAATCTTATTCCAAATCTAATCAAGTCTCTAGTTTACATGAAATAAGGAGGATAAAGGCATACCATAAAAAAAAGTGCAAAATTAGCGAAATTGAGAATGTGGGATATTGTTTAGAAAAATGATTGTTTCTGCAACCAGTTATTTTGTTCTAATTGGAAGGGTGGGAGAGTGGTGAGAAACTAGTATAGATTTTTCTTGTTAAGCGTGAAGACATACAAATCAAAAGCTACATATGGACTTTGGCTGCTTACTCAAAGAAACCAACTGTAAGAGGAAATTTTGAGACAGTGGGAGAAAATTCAGCATGGATTGGATATTAGATGATATCAAGGAAATATATTTCTTTTTTTAGACATGGTAATAGTGTTATGTTAATTTTTTAAGTGCTTACCTGTTAGAAATACATAATGAATTATTTAAGGATAAAGTGCTATGTTATCTTGGATTTACTTCAAACCACTCCAGCTAGAACAAACTAGAGAAGTGGATAATGAGTAGATGAACCCTTACTGGCAGGAGCTGTATTAGGAATGCATGTTATTTCTACTTTTGTATATGTTTTATTTTACATAATACAAAGTTAAATTGAAAAATAATTTTGAAAATCCATAGAAAGTGAAAGTGAAGTCGCTTAGTTGTGTCTGACTCTTTGCAACCCCATGGACTGTAACCTGCCATGCTCCTCTGTCCATGGGATTTTCCAGGCAAGAGTACTGGAGTGGGTTGCCATTTCCTTCTCCAGAGAATCTTCCATATTTATATATAATTTGAGAATGCCGCCTGTGGATATTTCCTCATGTTTATTTACCTTATCTAAGAAGCACTAGGTGGTGTGTTGGTTTAGTCGCTAAATTGTCTCTGACTCTTGTGACCTCGTGGACTATAGCCAACTAGCCTCCTCTGTCCATGGGATTCTCCAGGAAGAATATGGAGTGGGTTGCCATTTCCTTCTCCAAATCTTCCTGACCCAGGGACCTGCATCCCCTGCATTGCAGGCAGATTCTTAACAGTGAGCCACCATGGAAGCCTAAGAAGCACTAGACTAGTTATCAAATATCCTGTGTTCTGAAACTCAATGACAAAAAGATAATAAATAGCACAATTTAAAAATGGCCAAGGGCTTAAATAAATATTTCTACATAGAAGATACATAGATGGTGAAAAAGTCCATGAAAAGATGCTTAGTGTCATTAGTCATTAAAGAAATGCAAATCAGAATCACAGTGAGATACCATTTCATATCCACTAGGTTGTCTGTAATTTAAAAAGTGGAAAATAAAAGTGTTAATCGAGGATGTTAGGGAGCCCCTGTGGAAAAACAATTTGGTGGTTCCACAGAAAGTTAAATGTAGAATTACCTTATGATCCAGCATTTCCACTCTTAGGTGTATACCCAAAGGAACTGAAAACAGGTATTCAAACTAGTATTTGTGCATGAATATTTATAGCAGTGTTACTCACAATAATCAAAAGATGGAAGCAATCCCATCAGTTTTTATGAATGGATAACCAATATGTGGTATATTTATAAATACTGTATTATTTAGCCATAGAAAGGATTGAAATACCAATACATACCACAATGTGGATGAACTTTGAAAATGTTATTTTAAGTGAAGGAAGTCAGGGAATAGGTCACATATTCTGCATACACAAATGTCAGTCCATAGAACCAGACATCAGGCTAGTAGTTGCTGGAGGCTGCAGGGGTCAGTGGTATGAGGAGTGACTGCTTAATGGTTCTTGAGTTCCTGTCAGATAATGAAGATGTCTCTAGAACTAGATAGAGTTGATGGTTTTATACCATTGTGAATTTTTTACTTTAAAATGGTTAATTTTATGTTATATGAATTTTACCTCAATTTTTAAAAAGTCCTTGTTTCTAGTTATTATTTTGTTGCTTACTGATTGTGAAACTTGGCCTAGTCACTTAACTTTTCTGAGTCTTGATGTCCCACTTTGAAAAAGAAGGGATTTGATTTTTAATCTAGATTCTAGATGATCTTTCAGTTCCATTGTTTTCATTGAGAACCAGTATATTTTTACCAAAAAGTTACTAGAATAATGTAGAGAATTCCTTTGTACTCTTTATCCATATTCACTCATTTGTAATATTTTGCTATATTTGTTATATAGTTCACTTTCTCATCTTTTTGAACCATTTAAGAGTAGGTTGCCTATTTCATGCCTCCTTTACTGCTTACACTTAAGTCTTTTTTTAATTAAAAAGAATACATTCATCAAATTCAGAAAATTTAAATTTGTTAAAACTTATATTCCAGTTTTGTTGGTTATTCCAGAAATATCTTTTATGGCATTAATTTTTTTCATTTTATGATTGAGTCTAAGATGATGTCATGTATTTATTTGTCACAGCTGTTATGTGACATGCAGGGTCTTTATTCCTCTATCAGGGATTGAACCCATACCCTCTTCCGTGGAAACACAGAGTCTTAACTATTGGACTGCCAGGGAAGACACTGTCATACCTCTTTTTAGTCTTCTTTAACATAGTACCATTCTTCAGTCTTTCTTTGTCTAATGTTGCTATTCTTGAAGAATACAGGCAGTTGTTTTATAGAATGTTCTTAATTTGGGGTTTTTTGATATCCCCTTATGATTAGATTCAGATTATACTTTTACCTCCCTGACTGGAAAGCAACACAAATTGATGCCTTTAGGTATTGCATCCAGTGGCTAATACCACTTTTAAATTATATACAAAATAATTCTGACAGGCAAAGCAACAGTCTAAAGCATAAAAAAATTACCATTTATTTTAAGGCTACTGTGTGTCCTTCACATGTTATTTGTCAGAGTAGCTCTGTGAGTTTTATAAACAAGGGCCTTTTTCACTTCAACATTATGATTATCTAGTTGACTATTACAAAGCTATAGAGGATATATTTTGTTTAAAATCTGTTTACTTGTATTTTGATTGGTTGTTCAGTAGGACATGTCTTTTGCTTGATTAC
This sequence comes from Bison bison bison, assembly GCF_000754665.1. Taxonomy (NCBI): domain Eukaryota; kingdom Metazoa; phylum Chordata; class Mammalia; order Artiodactyla; family Bovidae; genus Bison; species Bison bison. The sequence goes on along the minus strand of NW_011494765.1, from coordinate 500,760 downwards.
TTTCTAAGTAAACTATATTTGTGTATGTATGATGTTCTCTTTTTGTGCTAAGTATTTGAGTACTAGAGATAATGAACCACTATAAACTAATATCCAAAGAAGACTGACAGATGTGATCTGCAGGGCTCCTCATTTATCATGAACTCATGTTCTTTTCTTATAGCTATGCAGGAAGAAGCTTTGAAGTTGGTGTTACTGGCATTAGAAGATGGTTCTGCTCTCTCAAGGAAAGTTCTGGTACTTTTTGTTGTGCAAAGACTAGAACCAAGATTTCCTCAGGCATCAAAAACAAGTATTGGTCATGTTGTGCAACTACTGTATCGAGCTTCTTGTTTTAAGGTAAGTAGCAAGCAACCATCTGAACATTGCATGCCTGGAATGGGTGTTACCTGGTCTAGAGGCCCCAGAAATAAAAGAGATAAAGGAGACTTTTCCTTCTGTATTTAATGCATCTGTTAACACTGTAGATGTATAATACTGCTATGCGTGGGTGTAAGAACACATAATGTGAAGGTGTCAGTAACACTATGAGGAAACAAGTTTGGTGAACTTGACTCTTGGAATAGTAAAAATGAACTGAAGAAGCCTAATTCATTTATATTTACCACCTTAAAAGAGAGTCAGGAACCATACTGAAAACTTAATAAAAGAAGGCAAATATTTTAACTTCCCCATTATTATTTTTATCTCTTTCTCTGTTGTGATTAGATTAAAGCCTTTAAACTGAAGGTAGCCCGTATGTTGTCCTGGGAACAACAGGAGAGTAAAAGTTGAGGATTGCCCACTGTGCATTTAGATAATAAGGTTTTTGTCAAAGAGGGTAGGGATGAACCCTAAGCTATTTCAAAATGTAGTTTCCTTGTCAGATAGGCTTATGGGTGATGACAGGTACTGAGAGACATGGAAAGAAGGCTGAATCCTTAAAGTTTCTGCATGATACAGGAATGTAAGTTGCTGGTGAGGTCTTGAGCATAGGGACCATGTCTTGGAATAGAAAGGCCCATTGGCTTCTATAAAAGTAAAACTTCTGGATTTGAAACCAAGGCTTATTTAAGCTATTTTGCTGATTTTATAGCTCAAGGGTGATAACGATATAAGCAGAAAGAGGGTTTTTTTTGTGTGTGCACTGCTTAGTATGAGGTAACAGGTTAATTGTTGATGAAAATATGTTCAAATGAGTTATCTTCACAAATGAGAGTTGGACACTCTCTGCCTGCTAGTTACAGTGCTTGATTGTGTCCTTAGGGAAACAACTGAAACCAATCTCTGGTTCTTCAAACAATGCTTTTGGCTAAGCGTCCAGATGACCAAGCTCATTTATCATCCTGAAGTGACCACCTAGGTTCTTACACTGTGCCTTACAGATTTAATGTTGTTCTTTTCCTCAACAGTATCATACAGATTTGTGGTTCATAATTGTCATACATCTACAACTGCTCCTAATACCTGACATTTGAATAACACTAAGTTTAGAAAGAGATTTCAGTATCATGCTCTCATTTCATCCTATACTACTGCCCTATAGTTTAAAATGTTAAAAGCAGTGTTTCGGTGAATAACAGGGTATCATGCTGACAGTTGCTGAAAGACCTCTCTCGAGGGACAGTTACTCTAGTAAACTACTGTGAGTGAGTCAAGATATTTTCCTTGACTCTAGACTTAGAGACCTGAATTTTGGGCATTCCTCAGGAGCAGAATCACAAACGAGGTCACATACTACATGTTATCAATTTTATTAATTTGTAATTAGAAGTTCAGCTCTTAAATGACTTTAATTCTCATGTTGTAGGTATTTTCCAGTAGAAGATTATCAAACCTTTGCTTGCTTAGCATGAAGTCAGAGCAAAGGGAGTTGATGATTCCAGTGTTTAATGCAGTGGTTCCAAAATGAAGATACACATCAGAATCGCCTATGGGATTTTGCAGAGTGTACATACATTCCTGGTCCCATCCCTAGATATTTTATCTGATAACAAAAATACATGAGTGCAACTTGAACATTCATATATACTTTTTAATTATGTGGTCTTCGAAGCCAGGGATTCTGATTACTTGAAATTGTAATTTTCAAAACTTCATGGGTGAGAAAAAAAAAAAAAAAAACTTCATGGGTGATTCTGATGCCTGTTATTAGAACTTGACTAGGCCAGGCTTTGCAAGCCACCTATAATACATACATCTTTACAGTTCAGGTGGATAGATGTTCATACTACCCAAGAGCACCCTGTACCCTTGTGGTTGGATGAGTGTTACCACCTTCTGGTTTTTTAGGTTTCTTTTTTCTATGTTTTAGATTAATGATTCTTCCTTTTGTTTCTTTAAGTATATTATTTTGAGATTTCGAAGTTATACTCTGCTCTTTCTTAAATTAAATGTAAGATCATGTTGATTAGAATTTTGGGTCCCATACTTTTCTATAATGTATATATTCTCAAAGAGAATTGTGAATTGATACTATTAAGTTAACTCTTAGATTGATTTCCCAGTCTTTATGTTCTAGAGGTCATATTACTGTTGTCTCCTGTGCCACCGGTAGCAATTGAAACAACCAGTGAGGTGGTCTGGGGATATTTCCATTTTACTGATGAGGAAATCATCAATTTGAAGAGTTTGAACAATGTGCTCAGTCTAAGTTTCAGAGCCTGTACTAGGCCTAGGTCGTCTGAATTCTAACCAAGTATCAGATTTCACATGGCCATTAGCAGATTTTATGGTTCAGGAATAAGTGTATTTTTTATTGTGAAAATTAACTAGCTACATACTTTTAGATAATTAGTTTCAGTAAGACATGTAAAACTCTACCTTTGAATTTGTTTTTTGTCACTTAAGTATAGATTAAAGCTGTAAAATACCCTATGCTACGCTAACTCACTTCAGTCGTGTCTGACTCTGTGTGACCCCATAGACGGCAGCCACCAGGCTCCCCCGTCCCTGGGATTCTCCAGGCAAGAACACTGGAGTGGGTTGCCATTTTGAAAGTGAAAAGTGAAAGAGAAGTCGCTCAGTCGTGTCCGACTCGTAGCGACCCCATGGACTGCAGCCTACCAGGCTCCTCCATCCATGGGATTTTCCAGGCAAGAGTACTGGAGTGGGGTGCCACTGCCTTCTCCGAAAAATACCCTAATAATCTTTATTGTGGTGGCAGGAAATTTCTCAATTTCTTAATCATCAACTGTAGTGCTCAGTTCAGTTCGTTTCAGTTTAGTCGCTCAGTCGTGTCCGACTCTTTGCGACCCCATGAATCGCAGCACGCCAGGCCTCCCTGTCCATCACCAACTCCCGGAGTTCACCCAGACTCAACGTCCATCGAGTCAGTGATGCCATCCAGCCATCTCATCCTCTGTCGTCCCCTTCTCCTCCTGCCCCCAATCCCTCCCAGCATCAGAGTCTTTCCCAATGAGTCAACTCTTCGAATGAGGTGGCCAAAGTACTGGAGTTTCAGCTTTAGCGTCATTCCTTCCAAAGAAATCCCAGGGCTGATCTCCTTCAGAATGGACTGGTTGGATCTCCTTGCAGTCCAAGGGACTCTCAAGAGTCTTCTCCAACACCACAGTTCAAAAGCATCAATTCTTCGGCGCTCAGCCTTCTTTCAGTCCAACTCTCACATCCATACATGACCACAGGAAAAACCATAGCCTTG
>NW_011494765.1:490996-496908 GCF_000754665.1 Bison bison bison | reverse complement strand
CAGCTGTTTCCACTGTTTCCCCATCTATTTCCCATGAAGTGATGGGACCAGATGCCATGATCTTTGTTTTCTGAATGTTGAGCTTTAATCCAACTTTTTCACTCTCCACTTTCACCTTCATCAAGAGGCTTTTGAGTTCCTCTTCACTTTCTGCCATAAGGGTGGTGGCATCTGCATATCTGAGGTTATTGATATTTCTCCTGGCAATCTTGATTCCAGCTTGTGCTTCTTCCAGCCCAGCGTTTCTCATGATGTACTCTGCATAGAAGTTAAATAAGCAGGGTGACAATATACAGCCTTGATGTACTCCTTTTCCTATTTGGAACCAGTCTGTTGTTCCATGTCCAATTCAAACCGTTGCTTCTTGACCTGCATACAAATTTCTCAAGAGGCAGGTCAGGTGGTCAGGTATTCCCATCTCTTTCAGAATTTTCCACAGTTTATTGTGATCCACACAGTCAAAGGCTTTGGCATAGTCAGTAAAGCAGAAATAGATGTTTTTCTGGAATTCTCTTGCTTTTTCCATGATCCAGCAGATGTTGGCAATTTGATCTCTGGTTCTTCTGCCTTTTCTAAAACCAGCTTGAACATCAGGAAGTTCACGGTTCACATATTGCGGAAGCCTGGCTTGGAGAAATTTATGTGAGATGAGTTCAATTGTGTGGTAGTTTGAGCATTCTTTGGCATTGCCTTTCTTCGGGATTGGAATGAAAACTGGAAATTGGAAAAAAATTGAAATTGGAAAAAAAATGTACATACTTTAATTAAAAAATATTGCTAAAAATGCTTACTGTCATCTGGGCCTTCAGCAAGCTTTAGTCTTTTTGTTGGTGGAGGGTCTTACATCATTGTTGATGACTGACTGACCAGGGTGGTACTTGCTGAAGGTTGGAGTGCCTGTTGCAATTTCTTAAAACAGCAGCACAGCTTGCCCCATGAATTGAGTCTTCCTTTCACAGATAATTTCTCTGTGGCATCCAGTTTACCCACAGCAGAACCTCTTTCAGAATTCTAGTGGATTCTCTCAAACCTCGCTGCTGCTTTATCAACTAAACTTATGTACTTTTCTAAATCCTTTATTATCATCTCAACAATCTTCACAGCATCTTCACCAGGAATAGATTCTATCTCAAGAAACAACTTTCTTTGCTTATCTTTAAGCAACTCCATTAAGGTTTTATTGTGAGATTGCAATAATTCAGTCACATATTTAGGATCCACTTCAGTTCTTGTTCTTTTGCTTTTTCTACCATGTCTGCAGTTACTTCCTCCACTAAAGTCATAAATCCTTCAGAGTCATCCATGAGAGCTGAAATCTTCTTCTAAGTTCCTGTTAATGTTGATATTTTAACCTATGCCCATGAATCACAAATGTTCTTAGTGGCATCTAGAATGCCAACAGGTTTTCAGTCTACATTGCCCTGATCCATCAAAGGAATTACTATCCATGGCCGTGATAGCCTTATGAAATGTATCTTCTAAATAATAAGGCATGAAAGTCAGAATTACTCCTTGATCCATGGGCTACAGAGTGGAAGTTGTGTTATCAGGCACGAAAACATTACTCTTTTCATACATTTCCATCAGAACTCTTGAGTTACCAGGTGCATTGTCAATGAGCAGTAATATTTGGAAAGGAATTTTTTTCCTAAGCAGTAGGTCTCATCAGTGGGCTTAAAATTCCCAGTAAACCATATTGTAAACAGATGTGCTGTTATTTGGGTTTTGTTATTCCATTTCTAGAGTACAGGCAGAGTAGATTCAGTGTAGTTCTTAAGGACCCTAGTATTTTGGGGGAGGTAAATGAGGATTGCTGCTACTGCTAAGTCACTTCAGTCGTGTCCGACTCTGTGTGACCCCATAGACGGCAGCCCACTAGGCTCCTCTGTCCCTGGGATTTTCCAGGCAAGAATACTGGAGGGGGTTGCCATTTCCGTCTCCAAAATGAGGATTGGCCTCAATTTAATATCACCAGTTACATTAGCCCCTCACAGAAGAGTCAGCCTGTCCTTTGAGCTTTGAAGACAGGTCCTGACTTCTCTCCGACTGTGAAAGTCCTAGAGTGTCTTCTTAGAATTTTTAGTAAGTAGATTATTTTTTTGTACCTTCTTCATGTTGTATCGATTAGGCTATAGGTACCTCCCCCTTTTAAAATAAAGAAAAAGTTGGTTGGGGGAGTGGTGAGAGCAAAGCAAATCTGATGGGTTTTTTTTTTTTTTCTCCTTTGTATTTTTAGGTTACCAAAAGGGATGAAGACTCTTCCCTGATGCAGCTAAAGGAGGAATTCCGCAGTTATGAGGCTTTACGCAGAGAACATGATGCCCAAATTGTTCATATTGCTATGGAAGCAGGACTCCGTATTTCACCTGAGCAATGGTCCTCACTTCTGTATGGTGACTTGGCGCATAAATCACACATGCAGTCTATCATTGATAAGGTTTGTGAAACTAGAGATGCTAATTTTGTATCGTTGTTAATCTTGATGAATATTTGAATCTTCTGAAGGAACTAAAGAGAAAACCAGTTGGGAGATTCCTGTTTTTACATGTAAATATCTCATAGATATCATTTCTCTCTTTTTTATTATTTTCTAATTTTCAAAATAAACTAAAGGAGGCGATAGGGAAGCAAATACGGGTATTGACATAAAAACAGCCTAGCTTACCAAGTCTGTCATTTATCTAGATTCTGACACCACATAGCTAATAAATAAGTTTTCTAAGTGTCTAATGATGAATTTCATAGGGCAGATTCTGAGGTGAAAATTTAATTCATCATTGATACTCCTACTATGGAATCTGAAGACACTTGAAAACCTATTCAGTATGTTGATTGAATAAAAGCATTTGAATATAGATGTGTTGTAAAAACCTTTTCATTTTCTCTTTTGTGTTAGCTGCAGTCTCCCGAATCCTTTGCAAAGAGTGTTCAGGAATTGACAATTGTTTTGCAACGAACAGGTGACCCAGCTAACTTAAATAGATTGAGGCCTCACTTAGAGCTTCTTGCAAATATAGACCCTAATCCAGGTATGTGAGAATATAATTGCTTATGCTTTTTAAAAAATGATTTCCTATACACAAGAGATTTACCGCTAATGAATTTTTTTTCCTCATCTCATCCGCTTGGCGGACTATTTTAGATGCTGTTTCACCAACTTGGGAGCAGCTAGAAAATGCAATGGTAGCTGTTAAAACAGTGGTTCATGGCCTGGTAGACTTCATACAAAATTATAGTAGAAAAGGCCATGAGACACCTCAGGTAAGTAAAGTTATTTCTCTTCTGACTGCTCTTATTTCTAATGAAGCATGCTGAACATCTTAACAGGCTGTTTGATTAATGGAATTCTTATTTGACAGCCCTGTCACATAAGTTTTTATTCTCTGTTCTTTTGAGAGAAACCTGAGTTTTAGTGTACCTGATAGTGTACCTGATTCATAGTACAGCAATAGTTTGGGGAGTGTCTTGAATATGAGTTCACTGCAAGTTTTTTTGACTGGCTGTAGATCTGATTCCATCCAAATATTTTGCCTGATTTTCTCTTAATTTGGGGAAATTGTCACTTTTTTCTCATTTGTTGCCATTCCAGTGAGTTCATATTTGTAAATGTGTGGAAATAAAGTATTTTCAATGTACTTTTGAAGGAGTTATTTAAGGTAAAACCGTTTATTCTAATAATATCCATTTATTAAGTTATTATGAGCCAGTCTCAATATTTTACATAGATTATTTCTAATCCTCCCAGCCACCTGCAAGGCAGTTGCTGTCTCCAAGTTGAAGTTGAAAGAGGTTAAATAACATATCTAAGATCACGGTGGCAGTAAGTGACAGAACTGGGATCAAGTCTACTCCAAAGTGATCTTTCCACTCTTCTGTCCTTATTCTATTAGAAGACATTATAATGTTCAAAAATTAGCTAAAAGATGAATGTTTCATCTTAAGGTCACAGAAATAATGATGTCTTAGAGTTTGATGCAAATTATAGCAGTCATGATGTTTTTATATTTTGCCTCATTATTTGTATCAACTTAGCACCGACCCTTGGAAGAAAGTTATACTCTGAAGTTGACAAGTAAAATTAGTGTTTCTTAAATTTTAACTTCTAGAGTAAGTTGTATTCTTCCTTTTCCTGAGAACGTTTAAGTAGACAAAGCTTACAGCTTTTTAAATGCTTTTTGACATTGTTTGCTTGATTTGATATCATAATTTTGAGACATCAATGAATTTTGATGAAAAAATCTTTTATTTTTGTGGACATTTTGTTGACAGATAAGTAATGCAGCATTTGAACTAGTTCCTGATGATCCTCAGAAGGAGTATCTAAAATGTCAACTCATGATTACGCCATGTAACTCATAACAGGAAACAGGGCAGTGGTAGTTACGTCAGCACAAGAGTTGTCTAATGTGAAAAGGAATTAAAGGTGTCCTCATAGAACTCTGATGTCACAAGGAGTGAGTGAGAACTGAAATCTTCATTTATCCACATACTGATTTTCTTTTTGTAGCCTCAGCCAAACAGCAAATACAAGACCAGCATGTGTCGAGATTTGCGACAGCAAGGAGGGTGTCCACGAGGAACAAATTGTACTTTTGCCCATTCTCAGGAAGAGCTTGAAAAGTAAGTTAAGAGAACTCTATTTTATTTGGGTTTAATTTTGGTCATCATGAAAGAGTCATATAGAGTCAAAGTTTGTGATGAGTTTCAAAGATGCAGTTAAGTCCACATCATGGAATTCTTTAGATTGAAAAATAACCTTTACTTTTGAAACCATACCTTGTTGCTTCTGGCAGCATAGTTAACAAGTGATTTAAAACCTTATTCAGGAATCTAATTTTAGACCATTGTAGAGCTAGAATCCATGTTTCTGCTAAGCACCTGTGCAGAATGAAAATATTCTTATGCTTAGAGTCTTACTTACTCAGGTTCTATTGAAGGTAACAGCTGAGTCTCAGGTAAAATGGTAAAGCAGATACATTTTCTTTTTATGGGCTTTTGGTCTTTTTAATATTCTTTTCCCTCTCTCTTGTCCTATAGGTAATCCCTTTTTCTATGTCCACTTATCCCAGACATAAAAGTAAATGGAGATAAACTGTAATAAATGTTGTCAAAGTTTTGGTTGTTCTGTTTTTTAACCAAAACATTCATCATTGAGATCTCACCAAAAATTGATTCTAGCCTTTCTACTGAATATCTCACCTGCATATCAACTGTTAATGGACATCTCTCTTTTGTTTTTAGATACTTTAAATCCAATTTGAGCTAATTTTCTCCTCATATATTGATGTCTTCTCTTGTATACACCATCTGCCTACTCTCCCCAGGTGTACCCTGTCCAGTCAGTTATATATTCCATGCTATTGGAATAATTTTTGTCAGCTTTCACTTGCTTGTCTTAGTCAAGTCTGTCAGTTCGGCTTCCTGTATATTTCTTGACTCTTGTTCTTTCTGTCGTTGTAGTCTAACCTGGCATCCCCTTTTCTTGATTCATAGTTGCCTCCTAATTAGTTATCTTATAGCTGTGGTTGTCTACCCTCAACCTCATTATTCCCAACAAAATAGGGGGAACTTTGCATTTAAGGCTCATTGCAGATAATGAGAAGCTTAGGAATCCCTGTTGATAAAGATATAAAGTCTACTCTGTGGCCTGCAAGTATCTGTGTCATCTACTTCATGCCTACTTTTTTGGGGGGTGGCTAGCCCCACACCACGCTGTATGTAGAATTTTAGTTCTCCAACCAGGGTTCAAACCTGCGCCAACTACATTGGAAGCACAGAGTTTTAACCACTGGACAGCCAGGGAAGTCCCTTGGCCTACCTTTTTTACTTCATCTCGCAGTGCTTCCCATTTAGGAGACCTCCTTTGGGAAGCCCTTAAACTTAAAAAAGTTGGAGAAGAAATTGTGTGATTT
>NW_011494765.1:485513-490896 GCF_000754665.1 Bison bison bison | reverse complement strand
CATTGCCATTATACTCACAACTGGTGCCCACCTGAAAATCCATTTTCCATCTTATATCTTCAAATTGGCTTCCTATTCTTTATCTCCAGTCCTACTTTAGAACTTTATTATTTCTTGCCTGAACTTATAATAGTAGTAGTAAAAATGAGCCAAATTAATTGGTCAGATTTTGTGCCAGGTGCAGTGTTTAATGTTTTACATGTGTATGTTTACCCAGTTTGTCCGTTTTGCGCTATGTAGCTTTTTACATGCATCTCCCTGTGTCTCAACCAAGATTTTATTTTGCAAGTAAGTGTATAATCTTGTCCATCTTCTGCTTTAAATTCTTAATTGGTTCTCAGTATATTATTGCTGGTTCTGGGCCCAGTCTTGCTTTCCAGCCTTATTCCACCTTTTGTGTTACTTTTTTAAGGTACATCCAGTTTACTACTATACACTTTCTCTCGTTCTTCTTTCCTTTGTACGTGTGTTCACTTTATATCCTATACTCTCCTTTTCTCTGTTTGGAGAGCTGCTAGTCCTGATTGTACTCAGATAGCATCTTCCACCTGAAAACCTCTGTGACTTCCAGCCAGTGTTAGTTGCTACCTTCACTGTGCTTCTGTAGTACCCTATACCTGGTAACTTTATAACTACCAGTTTGCTTACTGTGTTGCAGTTATTTACTTACTGTGTGTATTTTCACTGGACTTCATTTATTTATGGGTTATTCATCTTTATATTTTCTGAACCTAACAAGTATCTGACATGTAAACTCAGGATATTTATGTTGAAAGAGTAGATAATCTACAGTTTGTATTTCCAACCAGTTTCATACTCTGTTGCTCTTAAATAAAAAGAAGGAGAAACAGGATAATACAAAGGATTGAGGAAGTGGAAGATGTCATCATCCCGTTGGTTAAAAAAAATGCATGTTGCTACCCAACTCAGACTTTTTGAGGATGGATCCTTTTTCTTAACTCACATAATGTACCAGGAGGAATTCGAATGCAAATGTTTAACTTAATTTTTTTACTCTGGCCTGCTTTCTCTATTGTACATATCTCTAACCAAACAAATGCCCCAGATCTCTCTTAATATTTGTATGAATATATTTTAGAGTATAGGGTATCAGAATCCTTTTCCCAAGGATTACTGCATTCTGGAGAGTGACAAAAGCCTGAGGTCATCCATCTCAACAAATATATTTAAAAATGGTTGTTAAGTGCTAGGTACTTATTTGAGGTACTTCTAGTGGTGAAAGAGGAACATTAAACTTGTAAACAGATAATTTCAGCTACTGATAAAATGCTATAAAGTCTAAGGTGGAAACAAGTTCAGGAACCAGAAGGATGACCAGTGTGTTGGGAGGATGGAGAACGAGAAGAATGGAGAAAGATAATGTTGGAGAGGCTAGGCAAGAGTAGATCATACTGGCTTGGTGGACACTGGCAAAGAGTTTGCCTTTTATTTTGGAAGCCATTTTAGTGGTTTATTCAAATAGAACAATGGGATTATAATTTTGTCTTAAAAATGTTACTCTGGTAACTACATGGTGGACTGCTGCAGTGGTTCAGGCATGAGATTAGTCGCTTGGTCCTAGGATTATAGTAATTGAGATGATGACAAATAGCCAGACTTGGGATATATTTTAGAAGTAGACCTGATTTGACTAATGGATCGAATGTGAGGTATAAAGAAAAGAGGAGAAGCAAGGATGACTCCAAGGTTTGGGGCCTTTGTATACTAAGTGATGTCTTTTACTGAGATAGGAAATGCTTGGGGGTAGAAAATCAGTAGCTCTCTTGGCCATGTGAAGTTTAAGGCTTACTCCACATTCGTATAGCAAATATTTATAGACACCTAGTGTGCACCAGGCACTGTGCTAAAGACAGATGAATATAAAAGGCAAAATCCTTTCTCTCATGGGGCTTACACTGTAGTAGAGAAGATCAACGTAAAGTGAATAAATAGAAAACATAATACCTGGTATTGATTGGTCCTGTGAAGAAAAGTAACAAAGTAAGGAGAAAGAGAATGACTGAAAAGGGGAGGTATTTTAGATGAGATTGTCTGGAAAGGGATCCCAGAGACTATGACATTTAATCAGACACCTGAATGAAACGTTGATGCACTGGAGAAGAAAAGATGATTAAAGGAGTGAAGTCTTGGAGAAGGCAGATGGGCTTGGGCCTGGGGTGTGAGTGGAAAGATTGACCTGAGTTCAGAACAGTAGCGCTTCATCCCTTATTTTATGTGGAATGTGTAGTTACAGAAGCAGTAGGGTTGCTGGAATTAGTGGTGGAAAGTTAAGTCACGCTCCTCTGGTGTCATCTTTTCTGTGTTAAGTGGGAGGCAGTATCATCAGCTATAATGGGGCTATGGAGAGTGAAAGGGAAGAGGATGTTAGACATATGAAAGTTAATTTAGTAGACAAGTATATTAATGTATTGCTTGGCCATTTTAAGTGATCATAATTTTGAAATGAATCTACTCAGCATGACTGCATGATTTTTCTCTAGCAACAGTCACCTACTTGAGCAGGCACAGAATAAGAGAATAAGTAACAGATTGGATTGGGGCTTTACCAGGTGAGTTCAACAAGGTAATTGGGCCAAGAGAGTTTAAGGTAGGAATTAATGGTGGATAATGGATTCTAAACTTGGTAAGGCAGGGAACAAATGCTTGTGGGGGCTCCTTGATGACTTTAAAAGAATAGAAAGTAGTTAACTTTTTCATCTGTGAGGTCCAGATTCCAAGTCTAAGTCGTTAGCTGCCTGGATGTTAGAAGTCCAGTATTCATCCCTATTTATCTTTTTTTTTTTAATTTTATTTTATTTTTAAACTTTACATAATTGTATTAGTTTTGCCAAATATCAAAATGAATCCACCACAGGTATACATGTGTTCCCCATCCTGAACCCTCCTCCCGCCTCCCTCCCCATACCATCCCTCTGGGTCGTCCCAGTGCCCTAGCCCCAAGCATCCAGTATCGTGCATTGAACCTGGCCTGGCATCTCGTTTCATACATGATATTTTACATGTTTCAATGCTATTCTCCCAAATCTTCCCACCCTTTCCCTCTCCCTCAGAGTCCATAAGACTGTTCTATACATCACTGTCTCTTTTGCTGTCTCGTACACAGGGTTATTGTTACCATCTTTCTAAATTCCATATATATGCGTTAGTATACTGTATTGGTGTTTTTCCTTCTGGCTTACTTCACTCTGTATAATAGGCTCCAGTTTCATCCACCTCATTAGAACTGATTCAAATGTATTCTTTTTAATGGCTGAGTAATACTCCATTGTGTATATGTACCATAGCTTTCTTATCCATTCATCTGCTGATGGACATCTAGGTTGCTTCCATGTCCTGGCTATTATAAACAGTGCTGCGATGAACACTGGGGTACACGTGTCTCTTTCCCTTCTGGTTTCCTCAGTGTGTATGCCCAGCAGTGGGATTGCTGGATCATAAGGCAGTTCTGTTTCCAGTTTTTTAAGGAATCTCCACACTGTTCTCCATAGCGGCTGTACTAGTTTGCATTCCCACCAACAGTGTAAGAGGGTTCCCTTTTCTCCACACCCTCTCCAGCATTTATTATTTGTAGACTTTTGGATCGCAGCCATTCTGACTGGTGTGAAATGGTACCTCATAGTGGTTTTGATTTGCATTTCTCTGATAATGAGTGATGTTGAGCATTTTTTCATGTGTTTGTTAGCCATCTATATGTCTTTGGAGAAATGTCTATTTAGTTCTTTGGCCCATTTTTTGATTGGGTTGTTTATTTTTCTGGAGTTGAGCTATAGGAGTTGCTTGTATATTTTTGAGATTAGTTGTTTGTCAGTTGCTTCATTTGCTATTGTTTTCTCCCATTCTGAAGGCTGTCTTTTCACCTTGCTAATAGTTTCCTTTGATGTGCAGAAGCTTTTAAGGTTAATTAGGTCCCATTTGTTTATTTTTGCTTTTATTTCCAATATTCTGGGAGGTGGATTATAGAGGATCCTGCTGTGATGTATGTCGGAGAGTGTTTTGCCTATGTTCTCCTCTAGCAGTTTTATAGTTTCTGGCCTTACGTTTAGATCTTTAATCCATTTTGAGTTTATTTTTGTGTCTGGTGTTAGAAAGTGTTCTAGTTTCATTCTTTTACAAGTGGTTGACCAGTTTTCCCAGCACCACTTGTTAAAGAGATTGTCTTTAATCCATTGTATATTCTTGCCTCCTTTGTCAAAGAAGGTGTCCATATGTGCGTGGATTTATCTCTGGGCTTTCTATTTTGTTCCATTGATCTATATTTCTGTCTTTGTGCCAGTACCATACTGTCTTGATAACTGTGGCTTTGTAGTAGAGCCTGAAGTCAGGTAGGTTGATTCCTCCAGTTGCATTCTTCTTTCTCAGGATCGCTTTGGCTATTCGAGGTTTTTTGTATTTCCATACAAATTGTGAAATTATTTGTTCTAGCTCTGTGAAGAATACTGTTGGTAGCTTTATAGGGATTGCATTGAATCTATAAATTGCTTTGGGTAGTATACTCATTTTCACTGTATTGATTCTTCCAATCCATGAACATGGTATATTCCTCCATCTTTAGTGTCCTCTTTGATTTCTTTCACCAGTGTTTTATAGTTGTCTATATATAGGTCTTTAGTTTCTTTAGGTAGATATATTCCTAAGTATTTTATTCTTTCCGTTGCAATGGTGAATGGAATTGTTTCCTTAATTTCTCTTTCTGTTTTCTCATTATTAGTGTATAGGAATGCAAGGGATTTCTGTGTGTTGATTTTATATTCTGCAACTTTACTATAGTCATTGATTAGTTCTAGTAATTTTCTGGTGGAGTCTTTAGGGTTTTCTATGTAGAGGATCATGTCATCTGCAAATAGTGAGAGTTTCACGTCTTCTTTTCCAATTTGGATTCCTTTTATTTCTTTTTCTGCTCTGATTGCTGTGGCCAGAACTTCCAAAACTATGTTGAACAGTAATGGTGAAAGTGGGCACCCTTGTCTTGTTCCTGACTTTAGAGGAAATGCTTTCAATTTTTCACCATTGAGGATAATGTTTGCTGTGGGTTTGTCATATACAGCTTTTATTATGTTGAGGTATGTTCCTTCTATTCCTGCTTTCTGGAGAGTTTTTATCATAAATGGGTGTTGAATTTTGTCAAAGGCTTTCTCTGCATCTATTGAGATAATCATATGGTTTTTATTTTTCAATTTGTTAATGTGGTGTATTACATTGATTGATTTGCGGATATTGAAGAATCCTTGCATCCCTGGGATAAAGCCCACTTGGTCATGGTGTATGATCTTTTTAATGTGTTGTTGGATTCTGATTGCTAGAATTTTGTTAAGGATTTTTGCATCTATGTTCATCAGTGATATTGGCCTGGAGTTTTCTTTTT
>NW_011494765.1:481372-485413 GCF_000754665.1 Bison bison bison | reverse complement strand
TTTTCTAAGAATTTGTCCATTTCTTCCACCTTGTCCATTTTATTGGCATATAATTGTTGATAGTAGTCTCTTATGATCCTTTGTATTTCCGTGTTGTCTGTTGTGATCTCTCCATTTTCATTTCTAATTTTATTGATTTGATTTTTCTCCCTTTGTTTCTTGATGAGTCTGGCTAATGGTTTGTCAATTTTATTTATCCTTTCAAAGAACCAGCTTTTGGTTTTGTTGATTTTTGCTATGGTCTCTTTTGTTTCTTTCGCATTTATTTCTGCTCTGATTTTTAAGATTTCTTTCCTTCTACTAATCCTGGGGTTCTTCATTTCTTCCTTTTCTAGTTGCTTTAGGTGTAGAGTTAGGTTATTTGTTTATCTTTTACTTTACTTTCTTTTGTTAAGATTTACTTCTTATCACGTCTTTCTTTTAGGAGACCCACAATTAAAACTTTATTTTTCACCTGCAAGAGCAATGTTAAGGATATCTGAGCTTTATCCTTTGAGAAAGGAAAACAAGGAGCAGCTGGGCATTTTGTGCAGGAACCTTTTAGGTGAAGAATGCAGAGCAGGTTTCAGAACAGTATGTTAAGGAAAGCACAGGCCCCTCCATGCCACCAAATTGCCTTTTTAAAATACAGGTCTGCCTGTTAACCCTCCTTCTTCAAGAAGTAATCATTGGTTCCCCAGATCTGTAAGGTGATATGTGTAAACTGGCCATAACCTATTGCTTTTTTTTTAACTTTGTATTTTGTCACTCCACCTTTAGCCAGTCTGGTCTTGGGAATACTTGTCTTTACTGAGCTTTGCTTTTTCTCTCAGCATGTGTGTATGGGAGAGAGGGGGAGAAGGATTGAATAATGAAGCTGTTTATAGATACTGAAAGACTAAAAGGGAAACTATTGTGAAGGTATTGCTCATCACCAACACTGTTTATATTTAATTACCATATGTTTGGTTATGTATAACATTGGTATCAGATTAATTTAGTTACATGTAATTATGACCCCATATATGTATAGTCATCTTTCTATTCATGTAACATCGTTGTTTACCATGTTAAAGTATTGGCAGGAACATTCACTAAGACTATAATGAAATTTTCGTTGTACAAGTGGATATAAATTTTCTTAAATTGAATCCAGGATCAAATTGCTTTATGTATTAGAGTGTTATATCAGCCCCAAATTTAGTATCAGGAAAGCTTTTTTAAAGAAAGATCTTTAAAATCAGAAAAATCTTTAACCCAAATACTTTATACTTTAGTCATAAACTAATCTGAAAAATATAATACTAAATTTATGTATCTTGGAGTTTAAGAATGAGTTTTGGATTTTTTAATCTCTTTAAAATTATCTGATGCTTTAACAACTTGGTAACAATAGAGAATTCTTTCATATCTTGCATACCTTTTCATCTACATTCCCAACTAAATTTGATACTGGTTCCTTTCATTTTTTACATAGTGTACTTTGTATTCCAGGTATACAGAGTTTTTCAGAAAGATCTCTTCCTACTCCCTCAGAATGCTTTTTGAATACATGTGTACTTTTTTTGCTATATTAATTGTGTGCCTAAATATTATAAGTGTTGTGTGTATACATATGTATATGAGAGATACATTCTAATGTGCCAGCTATTATAATTGAGTTTGATAGTATTTGATATTTAGCTGAATAAAGGTTTTTTCAAAGCTATTCCTTCCTTGAAATTTTTTTCCCATTGCCCACCTCCCCGCCCATCCCCCCTTTTTTTAACTTAGTGTAAGAGTTAGTGAAATATTTACTGATATGTTTATTGTTTTTGAAACAGGTATCGATTAAGGAACAAAAAGATCAATGCAACTGTAAGAACGTTTCCTCTTCTAAATAAAGTTGGTGTAAACAACACTGTCACAACCACAGCCGGAAATGTCATTTCTGTCATAGGAAGTACTGAAACAACGGGGAAAATTGTTCCAAGTACAAATGGAATTTCAAATGCAGAAAACAGTGTTTCCCAGCTAATTCCACGTAGTACTGACAGTACATTAAGAGCTCTGGAGACTGTGAAGAAAGTGGGGAAGGTTGGCACCAATGGTCAGAATGCTGCTGGGCCTTCTGTAGAGTCTGTAACTGAAAAGTAAGTAGTAGGTAAAAATGTTTACATAAGTAATTTAGTCTGTTTATAATTGCCTGAGTATTTTTATTTATCCCGAGGGAAAACAGGTAATCAGAATTTTTATGCAGATTATTTCATGTAGTAGAGATAGCACTAAATACCAAAAAAATTTGAATTCTAGTCCTGGCTCTGCAATTGAATAGCCCTCTGACCTTGGAAATTCACTTCAACTATGGGTGTTTTCTTCAACTGTAAGCTGAAGAAGTTGAACCAGAATTGAGTTTTTCACACCTTATTTCCTTGAACTTTAGGAATGAGTCCATAGAGGTGCCAGAAAGGAACTAAGTAGAAACGTAAGCAGGTGAGATGCTTGAGCCTCCAGCCCCTGTTTTGATTAGAACAGTTCCACTTTGTGCTCTGTAATGGTGGGTAGTTGTTAAGAGAGAAATCTTTGAAGCCAAATTCTGTGGGTTCATTTTGGCTCACCCTTCTCTAGCTGTATGATCTTAGGCCAGTTACTTAATCTGTCTTCCTTAGTTTACTCATCCATAAAACTGATATAATGATACTACCTACCTGGTATGTTGATTGTGAGAACTGAATGACTTAATACTGCAGTATGCTTTGATCAGTGCCTGCCACATAGCACTCACTAAATATCTGCGTCTATTATTATTGTTATTGTTTGGGATTTCAGCATAAGACTTACTTTGGTAGAAAAGCATTGGTACTTTAAGAAAAAAGTTTTAAAACTTTCACATTATCTGAAAAGTTACTTTCACCTCTAATGTCTCAGGCTTTTGTATTCTTTTAGTGTCTTAAAGTCTGAGGTAAAACATACTCAGATTATGTTGCCCATAGTCTGTCAGTATCTATTGTATGCCATATAGGGAAAAAGCATTATGGTAGGCACACAGTAAATCACTAGTGATTTCAAATAATAAATGGATAGGTAGACATTTGTATTGTTTATTTGTGCTGTTAGCATGTGATAGGGAAATTTTATATCTACTTATATTATAAGTATAACATTATATCTACTTACTGCGGGCAGGAATCCCTCAGAAGAAATGGAGTAGCCATCATGGTCAACAAAAGAGTCAGAAATGCAGTCCTTGGATGCAATCTCAAAAACGACAGAATGATCTCTGTTTGTTTCCAAGGCAAACCATTCAATATCACAATAATCCAAGTCTATGCCCCAACCAGTAACACTGAAGAAGCTGAAGTTGAACGGTTCTATGAAGACCTACAAGACCTTTTAGAACTAACACCCAAAAAAGATGTCCTTTTCATTATAGGGGACTGGAATGCAAAAGTAGGAAGTCAAGAAACACCTGAAGTAACAGGCAAATTTGGCCTTGGAATACGCAATGAAGCAGGGCAAAGACTAAAAGAGTTTTGCCAAGAAAATGCACTGGTCATAATAAACACCCTCTTCCAACAACACAAGAGAAGACTCTATACATGGACATCACCAGATGGTCAACACCGAAATCAGATTGATTCTATTCTTTGCAGCCAAAGATGGAGAAGCTCTATACAGTCAGCAAAAAGAAGACCAGGAGCTGACTGTGGCTGAGACCATGAACTCCTTATTGCCAAATTCAGACTCAAATTGAAGAAAGTAGGGAAAACCACTAGACCATTCAGGTATGACCTAAATCAAATCCCTTATCATTATACAGTGGAAGTAAGAAATAGGTTTAAGGGCCTAGATCTGATAGATAGAGTGCCTGATGAACTATGGAATGAGGTTCGTGACATTGTACAGGAGACAGGGATCAAGACCATCCCCATGGAAAAGAAATGCAAAAAAGCAAAATGGCTGTCTGGGGAGGCCTAACAAATAGCTGTGAAAAGAAGAGAAGTGAAAAGCAAAGGAGAAAAGGAAAGATATAAGCATCTGAATGCAGAGTTCCAAAGAATACCAAGAAGAGATAAGAAAGAC
>NW_011494765.1:480885-481272 GCF_000754665.1 Bison bison bison | reverse complement strand
ATAATGAAATGTATTTCAAATATTTTATTGTGAATGATTTTAAACATAAATATAAGTAGGCACAATAGCATAAATCAAGGGCCAGCAAACTCTGTAAAGGGCAGGAGAGTATATATTTCAGGCTCAGATAGTCTGTAGCAACAACTCAACTCTAACATTACAATGCAAAATCAACCAGAGAAAATATGTGAACAAGCAGGCATGGTTGTGTTCCAATAAAACTTTATTTACAAAAGCAAAATGGCTGTCTGGGGAGGCCTTACAAATAGCTGTGAAAAGAGAAGCGAAAAGCAAAGGAGAAAAGGAAAAATATAAACATGAATGCAGAGTTCCAAAGAATAGCAAGAAGAGATGAGAAAGTCTTCTTCAGTGATCAATGCAAAGAAA
>NW_011494765.1:457019-480785 GCF_000754665.1 Bison bison bison | reverse complement strand
TTCATGCAAAGATGGGCTCGATAAAGGACAGAAATGGTATGGACTTAACAGAAGCAGAAGATATTAAGAAGAGATGGCAAGAATACACAGAAGAACTGTACAAAAAAGATCTTCATGATGCAGATAATCACGATGGTGTGATCACTGACCTAGAGCCAGACATCCAGGAATGTGAAGTCAAGTGGGCCTTAGAAAGCATTACTAGGAACAAAGCTAGTGGAGGTGATGGAATTCCAGTTGAGCTATTCCAAATCCTGAAAGATGATGCTGTGAAAGTGCTGCACTCAATATGCCAGCAAATTTGGAAAACTCAGCAGTGGCCACAGGACTGGAAAAGGTCAGTTTTCATTCCAATCCCAAAGAAAGGCAATGCCAGAGAATGCTCAAACTACCGCACAATGGCACTCATCTCGCACGCTAGTAAAGTAATGCTCAAAATCCTCCAAGCCAGCTTCAGCAGTGTGTGAACCGTGAACTTCCAAATGTTCAAGCTGGTTTTAGAAAAGGCAGAGGAACCAGGGATCAAAGTGCCAACATCCGCTGGATCATGGAAAAGCAAGAGAGTTCCAGAAAAGCATCTATTTCTGCTTTATTGACTATGCCAAAGCCTTTGACTGTGTGGATCCAGTAAACTGTGGAAAATTCTGAAAGAGATGGGAATACTAGACCACCTGACCTGCCTCTTGAGAAATTTGTATGCAGGTCAGGAAGCAACAGTTAGAACTGGACATGGAACAACAGACTGGTTCCAAATAGAAAAAGGAGTACGTCAAGGCTGTATATTGTCACCCTGCTTATTTAACTTCTATGCAGAGTACATCATGAGAAACGCAGAACTGGAAGAAACACAAGCTGGAATCAAGATTGCCGGGAGAAATATCAATAACCTCAGATATGCAGATGCCACCACCCTTATGGCAGAAAGTAAAGAGGAACTAAAGAGCCTCTTGATGAAAGTGAAAGTGGAGAGTGAAAAAGTTAGCTTAAAGCTCAACATTCAGAAAATGAAGATCATGGCATCCGGTCCCATCACTTCATGGGAAATAGATGGGGAAACAGTGGAAACAGTGTCAGACTTTATTTTTGGGGGCTCCAAAATCACTGCAGATGGTGACTGCAGCCATGAAATTAAAAGACACTTACTCCTTGGAAGGAAAGTTATGACCAACCTAGATAGCATGTTCAAAAGCAGAGACATTACTTTGCCAACAAAGGTTCGTCTAGTCAAGGCTATGGTTTTTCCTGTGGTCATGTATGGATGTGAGAGTTGGACTGTGAAGAGGGCTGAGTGCCGAAGAATTGATGCTTTTGAACTGTGGTGTTGGAGAAGACTCTTAAGAGTCCCTTGGACTGCAAGGAGATCCAACCAGTCCTTTCTGAAGGAGATCAGCCCTGGGATTTCTTTGGAGGGAATGATGCTGAAGCTGAAACTCCAGTACTTTGGCCACCTCATGCGAAGAGTTGACTCCTTGGAAAAGACTCTGATACTGGGAGGGATTGGGGGCAGGAGGAGAAAGGGACGACAGAGGATGAGATGGCTGGATGGCATCACTGACTTGATGGACGTGAGTCTCAATGAACTCTGGGAGTTGGTGTTGAACAGGGAGGCCTGGCGTGCTGCGATTCATGGGGTCGCAAAGAGTCAGACACCACTGAGCGACTGATCTGATCTGATCTGATGGTCTTCCCTCAGAGAGGTCTTGAAAGAGATAGAGAACATTGTCTAGTTTAGCAAATGTTGCTTATACACTAATTCTGAGCTCTGCTTTTGGCACTCTTGAAAATACATGAGATGTATATCTGTGCCTTTAAGAAACTTATGACATAATGGGGGAGACAGCATTTACATAAGTGAAGCAATATTGCAGTTGGATCAAAGAACAGGGAAATATTATATTGCTGGGAGAAGTATTGGAAGAAAATTTAGATGTGTACCTTGGCAGCAGATAATGGATACCTTGTGTTAAACATGCTAAGGAAATGAGCTTTTGAAAGATTTTGGCAAGGTAAAGTTGTAAAACCATAATGTCACTCAACCATGAAAGAGTAAGGTACTAGTACGTATTACAATATGGATGAACCTTGAAAACATTATGTTAAGTGGAAGAAGCTAGATACAAAAGCCATTATGGTAGAATTCCATTTATGTGAATGTCCAGAATAGGCAAATCCATAGGAGACAGAAAGTAGATAAGTAGTTGCTAGAGGCTGTGGCTGGGGGAACAAGGGAATGGGAAATAGATGCTAATGAATACAGGTTTCTTTGAGAGGTGATGAAAATGCTTCTACAGAATAAGATAATGGTGATGGTTGCACAACCTTGGGAATATACCAGAAATCACTGAATTGTACACTTTGTAAGTGTAAATTATATCTCAGTGTTTAAAAACTTTCAAAAATAAGAAAATCTAAGTAAATCATTTATTCATTGATTCAAAAATTGTAAATCTTCTGCTCTGTGCCACATATCAGACCAGTTAGCATAGTTAATGAAAATGAACTAAATAATACTCCCTACCTCTCAGTGTCTTCCAGTGTAGCTTGGGAAACAGATATGAACAGATACAATATATGCTGAAAGGTACTGCAGCAGTGTTGTGTTCCAAGTGTTAACTAAAACACGAAAAATAGCAATAATTCTGTCTGAGGTTAATTGTGGAAAATTTTTTAGCAGTAAGGTGATGACACCTGAACTATTCCAAAACTATGACTAGTTAGGAAGGAAGGGTCTTGTCAATGGAAAAAGCAGCTCAGACAAAAGCATGTAGGTAAGAGGGACTGCAAGGAGATCAAACCAGTCAGTCCTAAAGGAAGTCAGTCCTGAATATTCATTGGAAGGACTGATGCTGAAGCTGAAACTCCAATTCTTTGGCCACATGATGTGAAGAACTGATTCATTGGAAAAGACCCTGATGCTGGGAAAGATTGAAGGCAGGGAAAGGGGGATGACAGAGGATGAGATGGTTACATGGCATCACTGACTCGATGGACATGAGTTTGAGCCAGCTCTGGGAGTTGGTGATGGACAGGGAGGCCAGAGTCGGACACGACTGAGCAACTGAAGTGAACTGAGGAGGGTCTACTGTGAAGAAGGGCCTGGAATCCTGAAATTCATCTAGAATGTAGCTATAGTAATCTAGCTATCTGGCCAGAATGAGATGGAAAGTTAGATTTTTTCCTTAAATCTGAATTTTTGGGATAGCTTGCATGATTTCATATGGCTTTGAACCTTGTCATCTAGAACCAGACCTCCTGGAATGCAAAGTCAAGTGGGCCTTAGGAAGCATCACTATGAACAAAGCTAGTGGAGGTGATGGAATTCCAGTTGAGCTTTTTCAATCCTAAAAGATGATGCTGTTAAAGTGCTGCACTCAATATGCCAGCAAATTTGGAAAACTCAGCAGTGGCCACAGGACTGAAAAAGGTCAGTTTTCATTCCAATCCCCAAAAAAGACAATGCTAAAGAATGTTCAAACTAACACACAGTTGCACTCATCTCACATGCTAGCAAAGTAATGTTCAAAATTCTCCAAGCCATACTTCAACAGTATGTGAACTGTGAACTACCAGATTTTTCAAGCTGGATTTAGAAAAAGTAGAGGAACCAGAGATGAGAGTTTCAGAAAAATGTCTACTTCTGCTTCATTGACGACGTCAAAGCCTTTGACTGTCTGGATCCAGCAAACTGTGGAAAATTCTTAAAGAGATGGGAATAATAGACCACCTTACCTACCTCCTGAGAAATCTGTATGCGGTTCAAGAGGCAACAGTTAGAACTGGACATGGAACAAGACTGGTTCCAAATTGGGAAAGGAGTATTTCAAGGCTGGATATTGTCACCCTGGTTATTTAACTTATATGCAGACTACATCATGTGAAATGCCAGGCTGGATGAAGCACAAGCTGGAATCAAGATTGCCAGGAGAAATATCATTAACCTCAGATATGCAGATGACACCACCCTTATGGCAGAAAGCAAAGAACTAAAGAGCCTCTTGATGAAGGTGAAAGGAGAGTGAAAATGTTGGCTTAAAACTCAACATTCAGAAAACTAAGATCATGGCATCCGGTTCCATTACTTCATGGCAAATAGATGGGGAAACAGTGACAGACTTTATATTTTGGGCTCCAAAATCACTGCAGATGGTGACTGCAGCCATGAAATTAAAAGACGCTTGCTCCTTGGAAGAAAAGTTATGACCAACCTATACAGCATATTAAAAAGCAGAGACATTACTTTGCCAACGAAGGTCCGTCTAGTCAAAGGTATGGTTTTTCCAGTAATCGTATATGGATGTGAGAGTTGGACTGTGAAGAAAGCTGAGCGCCAAAGAATTGATGCTTTTAAACTGTGGTGTTGGAGAAGACTCTTGAGAATCCCTTGGACTGCAAGGAGATCCAACTAGTCCATCCTAAGGGAAATCAGTCCTGAATATTCATTGGAAGGCCTGATGTTGAAGCTGAAACTCCAAAACTTTGGCCACCTGATGTGGAGAACTGACCCATTTGAAAAGACTCTGATGCTGGGAAAGATTGAAGGTGGGAGGAGAAGGGGATGACAAAGGATGAGATGGTTGCATCACCAACTCAACGGACATGAGTTTGTGTAAGCTCCGGGAGTTGGTGATGGACAGGGAAGTCTGGCATGCTGCAGTCCATGAGGTCACAAAGAGTCAGACATGACTGCATGACTGAACTTACCTGAACTTGAACCTTGTCATGAATTTGAGTGCCTTTTTCCTGCAGTCTAAGAATTTGCCATTCCAAAAGTACTTATCCAGATTTTATGGTATGTGACATTCTGATACGGAAAAGCAGATAATCTGTGTAAAGCACTTAGCATATTGCCTAGAATAAGCTTAGTAATTGCTGTGTACATTAAAACAAACTCTGGAAAATTTTTAAAGAGATGGAAATACCAGGCCACTTCACCTGCCTCCTGAGAAATCTGTATGCGGGTCAAGAAGCAACAGTTAGAACTGGACATGGAACAACAGACTGGTTCCAAATCAGGGAAGGAGTACGTCAAGGCTGTATTTTGTCACCCTGCTTAGTTAATTTATATGCAAAATACATCATGCATGATGCCAGGCTGGATGAAGCACAAGCTGGTATCAAGATTGCTGCAAGAAATACCAATAACCTCACATATGCAGATGATACCACCCTTACAGCAGAAAGCGAAGAACTAAAGATCCTCTTGATGAAAGTGAAGGAGGAGAGAGAAATAGTTGGCTTAAAACTTAACATTCAGAAAACTAAAACCATGGCATCTGGTCCCATCACTTCATGGGAAATAGATGGGGAAACAATGGAAACAGTGACAGACTTTTTTTTGGGCTCCAAAATCACTGCAGATGGTGACTGCAGCCATGAAATTAAAAGACTCTTGCTCCTTGGAAGGAAAGTTATGACCAACCTATACAGCATATTAAAAAGCAGAGATATTAAAGATATTACTTTGCCAACGAATGTCCGTCTTTTCAAAGCTATGGTTTTCCAGTAGTCATGTATGGATGTAAGAGTTGGACTATAGAGAAAGCTGAGCGCCAAAGAATTGATGCTTTTGATCTGTGATGTTGGAGAAAACTCTAGAGAGTCACTTGGACCGCAGGGAGATCCAACTAGTCCATCCTAAAGAAGATCAATCCTGAGTATTCATTGGAAGGTCTGATGCTGAAGCTGAAGCTCCAAAACTTTGGCCACCTGATCCAGAGAACTGACTCATTTGAAAAGACCCTGATGATGGGAAAGATTGAGGGCAGGAGGAGAAGGGGACGACAGAGGATGAGATGGTTGCATGGCATCGCCGACTCAATGGACATGGGTTTGAGTAAGCTCCTGGAGTTGGTGATGGACAGGGAAGCCTGACGTGCTGCAGTCCATGGGGTCACAAAGAATCGGACCCGACTGAGTGACTGAATTGACTTACTGTTGTTATGAGGAAATCCTAATTATTTTCCTTCTTGCCTTTATTGAACTTCAAAGAGTAAGCCCAGCACTAAAATACCTTTAACGTCTAAGCTGTTTGTACTTACTATTCTTATCTACAATTTCTTAGTTATTTTCTACATTTTGATACACAAATACACATAAAAGTAAGCATCTTCTAGATTAATCTCAGCTAGACTTAAAGGCACCCCATATTCCTTGTTGTTTATAAAACTGTTGCTTTAATAAGGGCTTCTTTAGTTTGAGATGCAGTGTATTGAATTCCTGCATCATTAACAAGATCTTTTTCTTCAGTTACCACCACATATCTTCTCTCTGCCAGAGTTTGACTTCTTCAGAGGATGTAAGAAGCCACGGTAAGATCCTCTGGAAGTGATTGCGTGGTGACTCAACAAAAAGTCATTTGTGTTTTCTTTTTTTTAAATAAAAGAAAGCTTATGTGTTTTGC
This sequence comes from Bison bison bison, assembly GCF_000754665.1. Taxonomy (NCBI): domain Eukaryota; kingdom Metazoa; phylum Chordata; class Mammalia; order Artiodactyla; family Bovidae; genus Bison; species Bison bison. The sequence continues at coordinate 474,385 of NW_011494765.1, read as the reverse complement.
ATTAGTTTAATGAGTAATACCATTTTATTGGTATTCTGTTTGTCCAGCAGATATTTACTGACTACCTACTGTGTGGCAGGAACTTTCCCATTTGTCCAACAAATACTACTGAGTGCCTTCTATATGCCACAAACGTTTACAGTCCTAGGGATATAGAAGTTAACAAAATGGACGAAAATCGCCTTTCTTCATTGAGTTTACATTTCAATTAATCTTAACTCTTAATAGAACAGTCCTACCTGGAATTTGTGGTTTTTTTTTTCACCCTCACCAAAATATGATATCTTTTACTATAATCTTGTGAACTAATAGTAGAAGGTAGCAGTAAAATTCATTGCCTTATTTGTCACCTGAAAAACCTGAAGCATTGTCTGTCAATGGTCACTATATAATTTTATGAAAAATTCCTAATGATGAAGACTTAACGGACATAGGCAGTGATGTATCATTTCCATTTGTTAAATTTTTTCTCTAGTAAAATTGGCTCTCCACCCAAGACTCCTGTAAGTAATGTAGCGGCTACCTCAGCTGGGCCCACTAGTGCTGGAACAGAGCTGAATTCTGTGCCTCCAAAATCCAGCCCATTTATCACTAGAGTACCAGTATATCCTCAGCATTCTGAAAACATTCAGTATTTTCAAGATCCAAGGACTCAGATACCCTTTGAAGTCCCACAGTACCCACAGACTGGTAAGTGATTTTAGATAATTCTAAGAAAAAGAAACTACAATATAACATTTGTTGTAGTAAATCATTGAGTCATTTATAGCTATCTAGAATATCTACATTAAAAAAATTAATCCTTTGGACTGTATGACCCTTAAATTTTCTTCCTGTCTTAAGAATCTATGATTCTACCTACCAATAGTTTTAATATTTCTCAGTCCTATGAATCAAATATGGGGTTCATGATGAGCTTTAGTGAGTTTTGTATATCCTCAGAAATAATATACTAAGTGTTTGGTGTATATACACTTAAAGTATAATTTTGAAAGGACAGCACACAGCTTATATGGTTATGAAGGATGTCTTTAAACTCTGCTCCCCAAAAGATTTAAGAATCAATGATCTAACTAATTACTTAAACCAAAACCTGTGGCCCTCGAAGGAAATTTACCAGGCATCTGTTAATAGTTCATTGTATGTTTTTAAGGAGCAGTTTAACAAAATGTTGAATGTTAAGGATTTTGATATAGTGGTGTCTTGAAAGCATGTAGTATCTTTGTAATCCAGGGGTAACTAAAATTCAAAACTTATGTTATTTTCCCACATTAAAGGCTGCTTTAGACTTAAACCATTATAAGATGTTAAATATTACTAAAATTACATTAAATATTCCTCTTTCCAATTTTCAAGGATACTACCCACCACCTCCAACGGTACCAGCTGGTGTGGCTCCCTGTGTTCCTCGCTTTGTGAGGTCCAATAATGTTCCAGAGTCCTCCCTCCCACCTGCTTCCATGCCATATGCCGATCATTACAGTACATTTTCCCCTCGAGATCGAATGAATTCTTCTCCTTACCAACCTCCTCCTCCGCAGCCGTATGGACCAGTTCCCCCAGTACCTTCTGGAATGTATGCTCCTGTGTACGACAGCAGGCGCATCTGGCGCCCACCTATGTACCAACGAGATGACATTATTAGAAGCAATTCTTTACCTCCAATGGATGTGATGCACTCGTCAGTGTATCAGACGTCTTTGCGGGAAAGATATAACTCATTAGATGGGTATTATTCAGTGGCTTGTCAGCCACCAAGTGAGCCAAGGACAACTGTGCCTTTACCAAGGGTAAGTGATAATGGAACTAGGAATGCTAGCTAGTACAGCACAGTGGTTAAGAGTCTAGTGTCTGATGTTACAACATTTGGGTATATCCTGGCTCCTCCACTTACTAATTGTGTAACTTAATGGAATTTACTTGACTTCTCTATGTCAGTTTTTTCACTTTTGATGGAAATAATAGTAGTACCTACCTCATAAGGCTGTTGTGAGGATTAAATCAGAAAAAGCTCTTAGACTTGGACCTGATGAATATACATGCTCAATAAATGTTATGTTTGGATACGAAAGTGATCAGAAAGTAAAAAGAAATCTTCAAGATACAAAGACAGGGCCTGTTTTTTACTATCCCCACATATATACATACGATTTTCCTAAACCAGAAAAGTGAGTGCTCAGATTTTACTCTTAACATTATTTAAACCCTTTCATTTAAGTGTATGGAGAATAGGCTAGGGGGACTTCCCTTCTGTATTCTTTTTTGTCCCAACAGTATAATAAATGTTCACATTATTTCCACAGAGCATAGTTAAATTTATTTACTGCTCCCTAGATGATTAAGATTGTTTCTTTTGTCCCCCCTTAGGAACCTTGTGGTCATTTGAAGACCAGTTGCGAGGAGCAGATAAGAAGAAAGCCAGAGCAGTGGGCACAGTACCACACTCAGAAAGCACCTCTTGTCTCTTCAACTCTTCCTGTGGCAACACAGTCACCAACACCACCTTCTCCTCTATTCAGTGTAGACTTTCGCACTGATGTAAGAAAGAAAGGTTTTAATCACTTGATGTTGCAGGGACAGGTCAGACGACTGACTTCAGAGCACTCATTCAACCTAGGGATAGCTGTGTTGGATATTTTGCATTGGTTTGGTGGCAGTTGAGTTTAATTCAATAAACATTGAGTATGTAAGCTCTATGGCCAGGCATTGTGACACTGAAGACTGCTAACAAATCACAGTCCTTTTCCACCAAGAATTCAAGTCTTTCCAGCACTATAGTTCTCCTTATTTTTATAGATTTTATTGATAAATAAGATTTATACCCACCATTTATTGAGCACTTACGTGGCCAGGCACTGTGCTAAGCATTTACATGTTATTTAATTCTTACAAAATCCTTAGGGGGCAGGTATTACCCATATTTTATAGGTTAGGAATCCTACTCAGAGAAGTTAAGTAATTTGCCCAAGTAATAAATTGAGCCTATAAATAGCTTGGATTTGAATTCTGGTCTGTCTGAGGCGTTTCTTCCCTACTTCACAAGAAGTGCAGAAATGACTATTATTCATGGTGTTTTAAATCACTGTTAAGTATTGTTCTTATCATTTCAAGACAGGTTTTGTACCAGGATTGTTTTAATGTACCCTGTTTTCCATACTGTTATATTTAGAGCAAACCGTTAATTTTTCTTTGATTCATCTGGTTTATTCCCTATCCCTAGATATACTAATATAAATTTTTTTTCTAACCTTTTCATTAAGTTTACAAAATTTCAACATATGCAAAAAGAGAATAGTAATAAACTTCATGTATCCATTATACAGTTATCAACTCAGCCAATCTTGTTTCATTTGTAGCCCTTCTTCCTACTGATTTATTTTGAAATAATCCTGGAAGTAATCCTAGACATCATATTTTTCCATCCGTAACTGTTGAATTTTTAAAATAGACATATTTTTTTAAAAATCCTAGATAGCATATTTTTCCATCCATAAATTTGAATTTTTAAATTCATCTTCCCAGTCCCTTTGTCAGATCTCCAGGCTGGGAAGCCTGACCTGGGGCTCAGAATCTTCACAATAGTGGGAGAACTTCTTTGGTATTATTGTTAACCAGTTTGTGGGTCACTCATCTGGCTGGTATGGGATTTGGTTTCATTGTGATTGTACCCTTCCTACCACATCAGTGTGGTTTCTCCTTTGTCTTTGGACGTGTCAGGTATCTTTTTTTCATGGGTTCTAGCATCCTCCAGTCGATGTTTGTTTAACACCTAGTTGCAATTTCAGTGCTCTCGCAGGAGGAGATGAGCGCATGTCCTTCTACTCTGCCATCTTGAACCAATCCCGATCCAAATTTATCTCATCAAAATTAGACTTCTTCAAAGCAGCTAACCATCTTGAGAAGAGTGTTGCCACTTGCTTAATACGAAAATGTATTTCTATGTATGTGTTTATGTATGTGTGTGTTTTTTTTGCCTTTTTTCATTTTTTGGAGCACTTTGTACCATGTTAGAGGCATGCTGTAAATTGTTTTTTATTCTGGGTAGTGTCATTCTGGGGTTCCTTATGAATTCTTAAAGGACAAAGTGAAAAAGAGAAGGCATTCTGTTTCTGTTAAGATGTAATATAAATACGTACTATTTATAACTTTTTACAGTTTTTATATTAGTTATTGAATGTTTAATTATTCACTATAAAGTGCTGTGAATTCTATAATAGTTACTTTATGTTAGTTACAAGTTTGTAATTTAAATTTCTTATCAATTGCCTTTGCTTTTATTTTTCGTTCTTTTTTTAACCAGTTCTCTGAAAATGTGAGTGGCACAAAATTTGAAGATGATCATCTTTCCCATTATTCTCCCTGGTCTTGTGGCACCATCGGTTCTTGTATAAATGCCATTGATTCAGAGCCCAGAGATGTGATTGCTAATTCAAATGCGGTATTAATGGTATGATTTGGGGGGCAAGGGTTATGCATGTTGATTCAAATTTTAGAATGATTGAAAGCTTTCGTCTTCATTTTGTTGCTATATACAGTAACTCATCTGTAAGCAGCAGATATATTTAGGTAAGTCTGAAATAAATTGCACCCAGTGTTTATTTTATTTTATTTTTTTCAGTGTTTAAATTATTTGAACATAGTGTTTTAAAAATAGATGTTGGGTTATGACTGAGATATACAGTTAATATTAAATTTACCAGAGAACCTAATTTCATGTTTTTTTGAAAGCTTTTACTTGTATTATTAGCTGAAATAATTGCCCACGATCTATTTATTTTCTTCTGTTTATACAGGACCTGGACAGTGGGGATGTTAAGAGAAGAGTGCATTTATTTGAAACTCAGAGAAGGACAAAAGAAGAAGATCCAATAATTCCTTTTAGTGATGGACCCATCATCTCAAAATGGGGTGCGATTTCTAGATCTTCCCGTACTGGTTACCATACCACGGACCCTGTCCAGGCCACTGCTTCCCAAGGAAGTGCAACCAAGCCCATCAGTGTATCAGGTAATCCATATCATTAGTACTTCACCTGGTATGGTCTAGCACTGTGCTTTATAATCCTCACTCTGTTAGGTATAGAACATGTCTCTCCATTTAACAACCACTGTAAACCTAGAGTTAAACAGCTTAGCCAGGAGAGCATGGCTACTTAGATAAAAGTGGATTTTTGGGGGAAGGTATACATTCACATCTGCATCTAATTTTCCACTTTTCTGGTCATTGTTTCTTTCTACAGATTATGTACCTTATGTCAATGCTGTTGATTCAAGGTGGAGTTCATATGGTAATGAGGCTACATCATCAGCACATTATATTGAACGGTAATGTTGCTCTTAATTCTTTAGGATTCTCTATTCTCAGACTTGTCTATATTCCCAAAGTACAGATCGAAGTCCCAGTTATTCATGAACTGTGTTTTGCTAGTGTTAACTATATAATGAATTTCTGAAAAAAGTTTACATCTGGAATAATGATTGAAACTTTCAGGGTTGATCTGTTATGTAAAACATATATAGTATATAGTTATTATATAGTCATTACTTCTTTAGTTGCTTCATTTTGTAACAGTAAACAAATTTCTCTTTAAAGCGACAGATTCATTGTTACCGATTTATCTGGTCATAGAAAGCATTCCAGTACTGGAGACCTTTTGAGCATTGAACTTCAGCAGGTAGGCTCTGTGTCAGTCAGCTTTGAGTTTATTTTTAAAAAAAGAATGATGTTGAAAAGCTAAAGGCTGGAACCTGACTCTCTTTTTTTTCCCCTCTAGGCCAAGAGTAACTCATTGCTTCTTCAGAGGGAGGCCAATGCTCTGGCTATGCAACAGAAGTGGAATTCCCTGGATGAAGGCCGTCACCTCACATTAAATCTTCTAAGTAAGGAAATTGAACTGAGAAATGGAGAGGTAAGGACACTGACCCTCTCAGCTTCATCCCTGGTATATTTGCTGTTTGCTGCTGCTGCATGTTTTTTTATCCATTGTTTAGTGCATTTTATGCCATTACTTAGCATGGCTTTTTCTGGTAGATGATTGCTTTTAAAATTTAACAGTAGCAATAAAATTGTAATCCCAGATTTCTTTTCTTATATCAGTCATTGAGATTCGCATTTTCATTTAAAAGGGAAGCCCCAGTTTCCACAGATATGAAATCAGTATTTTTCTTAATTACAGAGTGATTATACAGAAGATGCAGCTGATACTAAGCCTGATAGGGATATTGAGTTAGAGCTGTCAGCACTTGATACTGATGAACCTGATGGACAAGGTGAACAGATTGAAGTAAGTACCACAATTAGATATCCAGGAGGCTTTACTCCACTGGAAATTAAAGTACACAACATGTTCCTCCCGAAGGATTAACATTTTATTTGCGTAGGAGATCCTGGACATACAGCTTGGTATCAGTTCTCAAAATGATCAGTTGCTGAATGGAACAGCAGTAGAGAATGGGCATCCAGTCCAGCAGCACCAAGAGGAGCCTCTGGAGCAGAAGAGACAGAGTTTAGGTGAAGACCGTGTGATTCTGTGAGTGTTAGACGTAAGATTCATAACCACTGGGCATAAGCCATGAATATTTAAAGAGAAATAGATACACCATTAAATTCATTTTTGATTTTATCCTATGAGGGGAAAACCTCATAGTAATAAGGCAATGATTTGGTCAGTCTGGATTTTTAGGAGAGCAGAGGTAAATTTGAACTATCAAAGTGCTCCATGCTAGTAGCCTCAAACTTGCTTTTTATTGGGATCAATGTTTATTTTTATACTTGAGCATCAGAAGGATAAGATGGTTGGATGTCATCACTGACTCTGGACATGAGTTTAAGCAAACTCAGGGAGATAGTGAAGGACAGGGAGGCCTGGCATGCTGCAGCTCTTGGTGTCACAAAGAGTCAGACGTGACTTAGCGACTGAACAACAATCAGGTTATACTTTCACTGTCTGACAGGCAAGCATCAAAACTACAAAATGCAGAATTAAAACCTAAATAAAGGGTTTCCCTTTAAAAAAATCATGTTAAGATATTCTCGATCTTTAGTATAATTACTGCCAAAAATATGGGTTTATCTTGAACTTGATAGTTTGTTGGCCTTAAACTAACCAATCTTCTAATTTTTTATTATAATTTTTCAAAAATGGGATTTTTTTTTAGTCACTAAAAAAAAAGATATGCTGTTTCTAGGGGCTCTTAAAGTGTGTTATAGCTTTTATTCAGCATGCATGGTTACTCCTAAAAGTTTTCGCTTAAAGCTAATTTGTTTTCAATGTCATTTATTTTCTCCCAGGGAAGAGCAAAAAACAATTCTGCCGGTAACTTCTTGCTTTAGCCAGCCACTCCCAGTGTCCATCAGCAATGCGAGTGGCCTACCCATCACCACATCTGTCAGTGTTGGCAACCTCATTCTGAAAACTCATGTTATGTCTGAAGATAAAAACGACTTTTTAAAATCCGTTGCAAATGGGAAGATGGTTAATAGCTGAAAGGAGGTTCATCTTTCAAATTTGTGACCATACCATGGAAGCATTTACACTAGCTTTTTATATATATAATATATATTATATAATGTATATTTTTTTTAAAAAAAAGATATTACTGGGGGCATCCATTTCCTGTGGACTCTTTGATACTTTAAGCCCTCTTGCATTAGCATTATGAAAAAAAAGAAAATTTACTTTACTAGGGTAACACGTTCACTTTCCAGAAGTGATTGGAATTTGGACATTTAACTTAAGCTTCAAGCAGCTTTTTATGAGTTTGTAGCAATCCGGTGCAGTAACTGAGCCATTTCCTATTTTAAATGGCTTCTATAGAAAATTAACAACTCAGTTATTAAACTAGCAGGATCCTACAATGATACATCTAGTGAAAGTAGACTTAATTAACTTATTTATTTCTATTTTATGTTTCACTGAGAGAAGTTTCCATCTCATTCCAGCTGCTTTATTTATCTTTTTCATGGGACTTTGCATGGATTTTTTTTCCTCTTTTTTTTTTTTTTAAATTTTGAAGAGTGGAGTTAGACGTTCTTACCATAGAATTTTACAGGGTTATGTACTAGGTTTCTTTACTGCATTATATGTAGGAGTGTGGTGCAGTGCTTTTATCTGTAGCATTTAACTTTTTTTTCAGTTTTCCATTTTTCAAGAATAGTTTCTGCTTTGTTAATATTTATACACAGGCTACTTGTTGAAGTAAGTAATTAAATATATAACCAAGTGCCTAAGTCTTTCAGCTGATGTACTAGATATTAAATTCTCCTAAGTTATGCAGAATCGTTTTTACAATTTTGATAAATTATGCACTAATGTAATGGCAGTTTTTTAAAATGCAGATTTAAGCCTGTACATTATTGAATCTGATGACTTGGCAAAAGAATCAGGTGCTTTCAGCTTTTTGAGAAAACCCTGTATGTAGCGTTTGCACTGACTAACAAGATGGTATTGCTGGGTTTTTAATTTAATTAATTTGGATGTTCATTGCATTATCTTGGTTAAATATTGTTTATTGTTACTTCATGTTGGGGTTTAATTTTCTTTGTTTTCTGTTAGGTTGATAAGACTATGAACCATGTAATAATAGAATATTGGCTAACCTTTATTCATACTTAAAAACATGAATGATTGCTGCCCTGCTAAAATGTGACTGAAAAGTGTTTTGACTTGGCATCTGAAAGTATGCAGTATGTTCAACCAGCTGTGCTCCAGATTTGTGGGAGATATTTTACTGAAACCTAAATTTCAGTCAACATTTGAAAACAAAAGCTGGGCATTCCTTCCTGGTGATCTTACCTATAGTTTGTGTCTTTGTTCCCCCCCCCCCCCCCCCATTTCTTTAAGATTAGTTTGACTTTTTATTATTATTTTTTAATTAACTTCTGTGAAGTTGTTTACTCTGAAAATTGTACTGGAATATTTTAAGCCAAGCTGATCTTTCACCAGGTGTACTGTATGTAAGGGCTTTTCCTGCTAGCAAGATGCTTAAACAGGATCATGTTATTGGTCGTCTGAGCTATTTAGTTGTTTTACAAAACCACAGCATTGTATCAGATAAGATTTTGATAAAAAGTTTTGTGCACATTTCCAGGGGCGGGAGGGTTGACATTTCCCTGAAATTTCTTGATCAGAATGAGTAAATACTGGTGTTTGATACCTGTCTTAATGAACATGCTCATAAGGTGACTGATAAGTTGTAAATATACCTGAGAAACAAAGGGGTAGTTTTGATATTCTGGTGTCAGTATGGAAGATCTTACACATTTATTTAATACTCAGATGTATGAAGATGTTTGTTTGTAGCATAACAGCACAGTAGCCTTGACTTAGTTTCCTTTGGTTAGTACTGTACCTTTTTGCCATGGCCAGTGCCCCTTTCCCTGCAAAGACATTTTATTTATTTCACTCTGTAACCTGAAATGAATAGGAACAAGAGTTTTAAACCATGTTACATTAACTTATTTCCAACATTATGAATTAGCCTAGGATATTACAGGAACGTGATTGTTATATAATTTATATCAGAACCTTTCTATAAAATATGCGCTTATTACATTTGAAATGCTTCCAATGTACTTTATTTGCTGTTTGTATTTCCAAAAAGGATATGCAAACCAGTATGTCTATTTCATGGATATTTAAATAGTGAGATCTTCCATGTTGAAGGTAATGTATTTTTTTTTAAGATTTTAAAATTGCTATTTTGTTACAAAATAGAGACCTATTAACAGTTTGAGAGCTCCTTATGTGCCCTCAGGGAAAGAACCCTCTGTGCAACAGAACTACGCAAAACATCTTCAGCACGTTCTGAGGGTGAATATATACTACATAAATTGATCTTGTGTATTTAACCTTATCTTTTTAATTTTAAAATTGAAGTTTTGAAACTTGGTTGTGCTCTGCTGGAGGGGGTTGGGATAAACTGCTTAGGTGTTTGCCTACTTGTCCAGTGAAATTACATTTGCATCAGTGTATGTATATACCTGCCAACTTTATTGGTATGTCTCAGAACACTTATATTAAAATAATGCTTGTCTTGCAGCAGGTGATCCCATAAAACAATAATTCCTTGTTCTTAAAAACTTACTCTCTTCCTCACTAACAGCATAGGAATTGTTTCTGTGTAGGGATGATTCTGTATTGCATCCTTTATGTAGTGACCATCTTCTGTTTCTCATGGCGTGAAGTAAATGTGTAGTAAAGACATTGGTTCTCTGCCACTTGAGAAGAAAGAGCAGTTTATCTGATCCTTCTTCTGAAAAGTACCTAATGGTATCATAGAGGAGAAAATCACAAATCAGACCTAGAGTGTGACTTTTATATTGGGGTTATTCCCTGTCATTTGACCCTTTTACCAACATGTTCATGATGTACATATATTTGAAATCAAAAGATATAAAGCAATAGGAGAGGAAGTTTGTAATGTCAACTAAACTGCATATGTGGTGTGTGGTCTAATTAGGAAAAAGTAGTCTGAGGTCTGAAAAGTGGGAAAATGGTGGGGGGTTTTTGTTTTGTTTTGACTTTTTGTGTTTTGTAAAACTTCTGAGTCACATTCTGAAGTTCATGTGCCTCATTCAGATACTATGATGTAGCATCGGTAGTTCTTTCCTTATGGTCCCATCTCACCTCATGAATCCTGAGAAAGTTACTGAAGTATTTTGTCTAGTTGGTACCTGAACAAAGCAGATTCCTTTGCTTTCCTGCCATGACTTTCAATACCATCTCATAAACCAGCGTCATGCATGAAAGTTGTGGATCGTAATTTTTAAGAGGAGGTACTTCGGTGGGTCAGTAGCACTGATACTTTTCCTAGTAGCTGTTTACTCTCAGAATAATAAATGAAACCTCCTATGCTAGAAATGAAATTTTCTATTTGTGTGGATCTGGTCACTTTCAACTCACATTTCAAGTTGATTCTAAGTTTATAAAGCACATCTCAGTTTTGTATGTTGCTTTGAGAAAATTACAGGATGCACAGTAATTTGTAGGAATTTAAAATGGGATCATTTAAACATTTGAAAATTTGTTTTAAAAACCATCTAGCTTGCTTGTACATTTTAGATGTTAAAGCCCTTGTTGTCTTGTTAACAGGCGTGGAGTTTGTAATGATCAGATTGAGCATGTGATTTCAGCTTTGAATCTGAATATTTCTTCCCTAGTTGCTAGATTCATTTTCTGAGCAGACTGTCACTAGTATTGGTGACTAATCATTCAAGGGGAAAGTTGCATTTGCAACTGTGTATTGCTTTTCTGGAAGAAATTTCCTTGTGTCTTAGTGAATGAAGAGTGTTGTTGGGATCACTTGCTGTAACTCCTACATAAGAACCCCTTCTGCAAGCAGAACACAAATGCACATGCTCAAGGAGTATCTCATCTTCTGAATAAATTGAATAAATTTGCTAGTCATTCCTTTATGCTAGCGGTTTCTTTGTATCCCTTTGCTGGCAAGGGAATACAAGGAGTCAAGGCCACCAATCAGAACACCCCACATTTGAGTGGAGTCCTATTTTTACTCCAAGAGCAGTTATTCCCCGAAGTCTGAAATTGGCAGTTTTTTTCTTTTTTTAAATAAAAAAATTTTAAATCTCCTTAAACCAGTGGAACACAGACACTGGCTGCACTTAGTACTGCCAAAAGCCAAGGTCATTTGCATATATTCCATCAATCTGTCCAGAATTAGGCCTCACTTTATAACCCAAGGCATGGAAGTGCATGCATTCTCTTAGCTGGGCAAACAATTATACTGTAGTTGTGATACAACACATGTGGCTTTTATTTGTACTGCACATATCCACTGTACAGCCACTTGGGAGTATCGTGGTTAGCTTGCAGCAACTGCTGTCTGCATTTATACTGTTTATTGCATATTCTTTTCCCTGGAAGTGAAAGAGAAATGTTTTTTCTTGTTGCATTGATTACATTTTATAAATTTGCTTAGCTGGAAAGTTTGGGAAAAGAGGCCTGTTTGTCAATTGTACAACCGATTGTGAAGCTCTAGTGTGAATATTTTTACGTCTGTATTAGACATTTTCTTTGCAAATCTATTGTTCGATTGAAATGTAAATGAAATTAAAAGATGGTGTACACCCATCATGTAAAAAGCAGGCACCATCTCTAAGATGGATTTAATGCTCATTTTTAAGGCATATACTCAGCTTCTATTTAAAACTATAATTTAAAATAATTCTGTACAATGAAATGGGGAATATATATGGGAATAAATTCTATTCCATTTATTTCAATTTGAATTTTCCAAATTGTAATGTTTCCCTTTGTGCTATAGAAATAGGATTAAACAGGGGAAGGCTAGGATTCATAAGGCCTGTATATGGGGGGAGGGCAGAGATGGAACAATGAGGGTTGTGATGATAGTGAATAGCAAAGAGTGAATTCTGTGTGTTTTTGCTGTAGCACTGAAGTGAAGAGATATTAGCTTTGGCTGTTCACAGAATAGAGCATCATGATTTCCAGTGTTTGAGAGAAAATTGATGGAACAAGTTTGCAGTACTTGACATGTATTTGCATGCACAAAATAAAATTATTTGTCCACCTTAAAAGTTGTTTGTTTAGTATCAATATTAAGTTTATAGTGCATTTTAGTTACCTTGACTTCCTTGGCAAATTTTTTGATTTCACCAAGCTACCAGGATACTCTTTGAGATTTAAATAATCACCTGCCTCATGCATTCATCACTGGTAAGGATCTGAAAGAAGTAGATAGGCCAGGGAGGTTGAAATACTCCTTAATTCGATCAGTCACTTTATTCATTCAATGTAGAGTATTTTCTATATGGAAGATGAGGACATAGATAATGCCAGCAGTTCACAATCTAATGGAGAAAATAGACTAAATACACAAATAATGATTCTGAAATAGTGTATTAAAGAAGTATGAAGACTGTCCAGGGGGACCTCAGAATGTAACAGAGAATGGCCTCAGTGGATCAAGACACCATTTTTACTGGGCCTTGAATAGTTTTACTCATTGACTCAACTGATGAATTTTAACTCCCTGTCTGTGCTGGTCAGTAAGGTTGAATGTCAGTGAAACAAACTAGCCCTTTCTCTTGAAGCTCTCAGCATGGAACATGGGAAAAATAAATCTGAATAACCAGCTCAGTGAGCTATTTTCTAGTATAAGGTATATGGAGACTCCAGAAGGGAAATGATGGGGTGAATGGTAGTGATAGTGAGCCAGAGGAATTGCTTCTTTGAGAAGTTACCTCAGGCTAGACTTCACAGGCTGAATAATATTTCACCATCCAGACCTAAATGGGAGAAAACACCCAAGTACCTACTCTTACCTTCACACCAACCCACTCTGTATCCTAATAATCCTTCACTGTAAATATTATGAGCCTTGTTTTATATTTGAGATGTTAAACTTGCCCAAGACCTTATAACTAGAAAGTAATGGAGTCAGAATTCTGCTTCAAGTTTTATTCTACCTTCCAGAGGTGGTGATGGTTGGAACCTGTTGCAGCCATAAGTGTTAAACAGTGGAAGGAGTGTTTGAGGAATAGCTTAACCAACTCTTGGTGCACTTAATATGTTCCAGACACAGTTCTAAGTGCTATAGGTATAATATCATCTAGGACCATTATTTTCACCATTTTACAGATGAGAAAACTGAGGCAGAGATCTTAGAGAATTTGCCCACGGTCACATAGCTAGATGAGGTAATTGGAGACCTCTGTGAAGGACACTGAATACTAAAGAGACTGTTAGGGAGTCTTGGAAGTTAGATGATCTGATCCATTTGAGGTTTTAGATCACTTTGGCAGTAGTGTTAGGTGAAGCTGGAGATTGACCAGCAGGGAAGCAAGTCAACAGTCTAGGTAAGAAGGGTTTAGAGCATGGCCAAAGCAAGGATGGAGGAAAAGAGATGGATTTGAAAAGTAGAACATCTCCACATTGTCATGGATTAAATCTGGCTTAGAATCCCAGACCTCATTGCTGAAAACATCAGTATTTGTGAAATAGGTGATTTTGTATAAGCCCTGAAGTGATCACTGAGTCAGGAAGAAGGGAAAGAACCATGGATAGTTGACTCAAAGGAGAGGAAAGGAGAGGAAACTTAGTGAAGGAAATGAAATCCCAAGAAGATTTTATTTTCTTTATAATTGACACCTATTGAAGTAATTATGCAGTTTAACAAAGACTTTTTTTTTTATAATTGAGAAGTCCATAGTGCAGTGGTTCCAAATTTACCTGTATATTGCAGTCACCTGGGTGTCTTTAAATAAATCCCAAAGCTCAGAACACACCCCAGACCAATTGAAACAATCTGAGGAGGTGGGATCAAGGCACTGGTACTTTTGAGGCTCCCCAGGTGTTGCCAGTGTGCAGAACGGTTGGGAACCACTGCCATCATGAATGAAATGGGTTTGGAGCCTGTCTTAGCCCAAGTGCATTTGATAAATATCCATCATCAAGTGTTCAGGCTCAGGTAGTTTACGGATAGACTCATGCAACAAATACATTTTTGAGAATCTTCTAAAAACTGGGCATTAGGGATACAGGATTGAATTAGTCCCTTACTTCATGAAACTTAGATTATAGTTTTAAGTTATGTGAACAGTTTTAGATAGGGCCATCTCCTGAACATCTTAACTAGATCTCTAGTAAATATCTCACAAAACCTGTCAGCCCTGCCTCCAAAATAGATACCCAGAATTTCACCACTTCTCACCACAGAGGTCCAAGTCACAGTTGTCGCTCACCTGGACTGTGACAGCCTCCTGTTCTCCTTGCTTCTTGCCTCCCCTTCAGTTTGTTCTCCCCACAGCAGCTAGAGAAATCAGTTAAAATGTCAGCTTGATCTCTTCACTGTTGTGCCCAAAACCCTCCAAGTGCTGCTCATCTCACTCAGGGTGAAAGCCAGAGCCTTTTCTTTGATATTTTACTCACTGTGCTCCAGCCGCTTTGGCTACTGATTTCTTCAACAGGCCATCCAGGCCTGCTCCCATCGTAGGGCCTTTACCCATGCTGTCCCCTAAGGTTAGAAGGCTTTCCCGACCCCTGTCAGAATCTTCACTAGATCTCTCGCTTTCATCGGGTCTTTGCTTAAAAGTCAACCTCACTGAAAATGAGATGAAGAGTAATGGGGGTAGAGGGTCAGAGTGCTATTTAAAACATATTTTAACCCAAGAGACTGGATGAGATCAACTGAAGTTTTTTGCTAGTTTGTTTTTAAACTTGATATCCTGAAATAATTATAGATTCACAGGAATTTGCAAAAATAATAGAGTACCCATGTACTCTTCATACAGTTCCCCCAATGGTAGTCTCTTATGTAACTAGACTATAATACTAAAACCAGGAAATTGATGTTAGTCACAATCTATGGAACTTTTTCAAATTTCACCAGCTTTCACATGCATTCATTTTTGTGTGTGTGTTGTGTGTGTAGTTCTATTCAGTTTTATCACATGTAGGTCTGTGGAACCACCACAGTTCTTGATAACAACTGAAAAAAAAATTATTCTGTCATCTCAGTGGTCCCTCATGTGACCTATCCCTTTATATATATATAAGTGAAATTATGCAGAATGTACCCTTTTGAGATTGGCTTTGTTCATGCAGCCTAATTCCCCTGAAAACCATCCAAATTGCTGCATGTCTTAATTTCTTCTTTTTATTGCTGAGTAAGTATACCATGGTATGGACATAGCACATTTTGTTTGAACATTCACCCATTTTAGAGCATTTGGGTGATTTTCTCACTATTACAAATAAAGCTGCTATGAACATTTGTGTACATGTCTTTGTGTGGACTTTTTTTTTTTTTCCTGTTTCTGAAGTATTTATTGACCAAGTAGATTAGTGTACTTGATCTACTTCTGAAGGAAATGAATAAATTAAACTATATGGTTTTAACTTAAAAATGGACAAATTCCTGCAAAATACAATTTACCAAAAGAGATACAGGATGAAAAAAGAAAACTGGAACAACTCTTATTAGTTACCTGTTATCACATAACAAGAGAATCCTCAAATTTAGTGGCTTAACACAACATTATTTCATAGTTTCCGTAGGTCAGGAGTCTGCACGTAACTTAGAGAAGTACCGTGCTCTGGATCTCTCTCACAACCTCGGTGTTGCAGTCTAGGTCTTAACTGGCTCTGTAGTCACCTTACGACTCTCCTGATCAAGGGTCTGCTTCCAAGCTCCCTCCGCTTATTGTTGGTAGGGTTCAGTTCCTCCTGAATGTTGGAATGATGCCTCAGCTTTTCACTGGCTGAAGCTTGGCCCTCAGTTTTCTGCCTCTTGAGCCTCTCTGTAGGGGAGATGACAATCAAATGGTAGCTTGGCTCAGCAGACCAAAAGAGCCCGGAATAAGTAGGGGGTGGGGCCAGGTGGCATGAGCTATAAAGAAGTCACAATTTTTTTTTTTTGATAGGTAAGAAGTGGATTTATTTAGAGAGAAACACACTCCACAGATGATGTGGGCCATCTCAGAAGGGCAAGAGGCCTCAAAATAAGGCATGGTTAGTTTTTATGGGCTGTGTAATTTCATAGGCTAATAATGAATAGGAGCATTATTCCAACTATTTCGGAAGGAGCAGTGAGGTCACAATCTTTCATAACCTAATCTTGGAAGCTTATTTAACTTATATGCAGAGTACATTATGCAAAATGCCAGGCTGGATGAAGCACAAGCTGGAATCAAATTGCCGGGAGAAACAGCAATAACCTCAGATATGCAGATGACACCATCCTTATGGCAGAAAGCGAAGAAGAACTAAAGAGCCTCTTAATGAAAGTGAAAGAGGAAAGTGAAAAAGTTGCCTTAAAAACTCAACATTCAAAAAACTAAGATCATGGCATCTGGTCCCATCACTTCATGGGAAATAGATGGGGAAACAACAGAAAACAGTGAGTGACTATTTTCTTGGGCTCCAAAATCACTGCAGATGGTGACTGCAGCTGTGAAATTAAAAGACACTTGCTCCTTGGAAGAAAAGCTATGACCAACCTAGATAGCATATTAAAAAGCAGAGATATTAAAGATCTGTCTAGTGAAAGCTATGGTTTTTCCAGTAGTCATGTATGGCTGTGAGAGTTGGACTATAAAGAAAGCTGAGTGCTAAAGAATTGATCTTTTGAACTCTGTGGTGTTGGGGAAGACTTGTGAGAGTCTCTTGGACTGCAAGGAGATTAACCCAGGCCATCCTAAAGGAAATCAGTCCTGAATGTTCATTGGAAGGACTGATGCTGAAGCTGAAGTTCCAATACTTGGGCCACCTGATGCGAAGACCTGACTCCTTAGAAAAGACCTTGATGCTGGGAAAGATTGAAGTCAGGACGAGAAGGGGACGACAGAAGATGAGATGGTTGTACGGCATCACTGACGATGGACGT
>NW_011494765.1:456804-456919 GCF_000754665.1 Bison bison bison | reverse complement strand
CCTGCCTCTTGAGAAACCTGTATGCAGGTCAGGAAGCAACAGTTACAACTGGAAATGGAACAACAGACTGGTTCCAAATAGGAAAAGGAGTACGTCAAGGCTGTATATTGTCACC
>NW_011494765.1:452562-456704 GCF_000754665.1 Bison bison bison | reverse complement strand
CAGACCACACTCAGGAACTGATATAGCTCCCAAAGACCCATACCTCCTGGTAATCATATTCTGGTGTGATCCCCTCACCTCTGTGTGCACCAGACCTGGTGACTCCTCTACTCCCATCGGGAGGTAAAAACCATAGGGGGCTGTATGATACAAAAGAATTATTACAATCTAGTCAGTGAGTGAGTATAATATTAACGAAAATTCCATATGGTACACTATGGCTTAGGGAGAGTAGCTAAGGAAGGACAAACTTGTCCTCCTAGTTTAATCTTACTTAGGTTTTCCAAATAGATTTTTAAAAAATGTTTATTCATGTATTTGGTTGCACTAGCTCTTAGTTGTGACACATGGTATCTTCAGTCTTCGGGGTGGCATGCAAACTCTTAGTTCCAGCATGTGGGATCTGGTTCCCTGGCCAGGGATTAGTCCCAGGTCCCCTGCATTGGGAGCATGGAGTCTTAGCCACTGGACCACCAGGGAAGTCCCAGGTTTTTTTTTTGTTTGTTTGTTTGTTTGTTTTTAAGAATAAAATGGTGAGCATGTATTGGCGGAAAAAATGAAAGGAAGGACAAACTTGGAAAGGGGATCTCTTATGGAGACTGGGGACCAGACCTCACTGGAGACCGTGAAGTTCAGCCCGCTGGGCAGAAGAGAAGTTTGCTGGTTTGCCCAGCCTGGGATTGGTTACTGGCAAGCAAAAAGCAATGTTCTGGACTGCAAGTAAGCCTGCAGAGGAAAACTGGCGCCAGTGCAGACAGGAAGCCTTTGGCTGCCAATGCAGGCAGGAGCCCTTAAGGGAACTGACTTCCCTGTTGAGACGGCTGCAGGCTCTCCTAGTGCTAGACCAGAGGGAGGTTGCAGGATAACCACATGTGCTGGGCCCATGTCTAGGGAAGAACTCCACTGGATGTCCTTATGGCCGTACCACTGACCACAGCCCCTCCTCCTCCAGTGCCCACTACTGAGTAGTTCATTGCGCTCACTGCAAAGGAGAGATGCATAAAGGAATTCTGTCCATTCTTAAAAAGCCAAGAAGAGTGAATTGAGAGCTAAGAGACAGATTATTTACTGCTACAGGAACCATTTTAGAAGCTGCCTGCCATAGCTGCGTTATCTACTGAACAAATGAAATTCATTATGAAAAGCTTCCCACAGAGGAAACTTCAGGCTCCCAGTGGTTTCCCAGGTGAATTCTATTAAACATTTAAGGATAAAATAATGTCAGTTTCACAGAAGCTCTTTCAGAAAATGGAGAGAACTTCCTAACTAGTTTCATTAGATCAGTAAAACCCTGGCATCAAAACCTGACAATAACTTAACGAAAAATTACAGCTCAATATCCCTTGTGAACACAGATGCAAAAATCCTTAAGATCTTAGCAAATCCAGATATTTATGTATGTTAATTATAATCCATCATGTCCAAATAGGGTTTATCTCAGGAATGTAAGACTAGTTTAACATTTGAAAATCAATCAGTGTAATCCACCATGTGAATCAGAACACAGGTTTTATCTATTACTGCATGTGTGCTCAGTCGTGTCTGACTCTTGAAACCCCATGGACTGTAGCCCACCAGGCTCCTCCATCCCTGGGATTCTCCAGGCAGGAAAATTGTAGCGGGTTGCCATTTCCTCCTCTAAAGGATCTTCCTCACCCAGGGATGGAACCCACATATCTTGCATCTGCTGCACTGGCAGGCATATTCTGTACCACTATACTACCTGGGAAGCCCAGTATCTGTTATTACATACTCTCAAAATCTAATGAAGCTCTGTCCTGACTGGCTTATAAAGATTAAAAATGTATATGTAAATAAAGAGAAACCCAAATATTTCTAAAAAAGAGAAAGTATTCTGTTTCTTACATTTTAAATATTTGGACTATTTAAAGAAAAATATTGCTACTAAAATATTGTTGTCAAAGCTATGAAAGCAAAGAGGTTTTCTCAGATGCTCTAACCAAAACCTTAAAAAGAAATTTAATTGCTTCTTAAAGACAATCTAACATCTAAAGCAAATTTCAATTTATAAAATTAAAGCATACACTAAAGATACCACTTTTAAAACTTAAAAAAAGTATCTATTATAAGGAAGTAGCCCTCACTGGTTTTACATTCATTAATACAAAAATTAAAAGTTGTTTAGTCTAATTTGTAAATAAGAAAGACATATTCAATTGCCACAAATTGGCCCCATACTGACAGAGGAAGGTAAAGAGAAAGGTTATTTGAAATAATTCTCACACTGGTTGATGTTATCCAAAACTATTAATATTTCTCGACCTTTAATACTTTTATAACAAAAATAATCCAAACAACAGGGACAAATTTGTTCTAAATTTACAAAAATATTGGTTGAAAAACTTTATCTGGGAAACTCAGTAGAGGACCAAGTCTTGTTTTATCTCCAGTTGATTATAATCTGGAAAGATGGTAAGCCTGGGAACCCAGCCTCGAGGCATTGAAGTATTTCAGTTACTTCAAAACTTTAAATATGTTTAATAATAGTTGGCAAATCTGGTTGGATCAAGATTTTTCCCTTGATAAAAGGCAAATGCTTTAACAGCTCATGGGTTTTGTTTTTCCCACCAGGAAAAACCTTCAGTACTCTCTATGAATAAACAAAAACCTTACATTACAGGTAAAATACTTCAAAAACTATAAATTACACATGGTACTCTCATTAAAAGGAAATGTCACTCTCCACATCACCCCTGAATACTGGTAAGATAAACTGAGTGGTCCTGGGGAATACTGTTCACTGACTCGGGTACACAGTCATATTCCTGATGGATGCAAACGACATTCCCAGCAAGCATACAAGTGGATAACCCCTCTATAATACACAAGAGAACAAAAGAGATCAATGAAAATCAGTATTAAAATTGTACACTTACATTTATACTTAAACATTTTATTAGTTTTCTCACTTTTTTACCTTTTGTTGATTCCTGTTTTCTGTCCGCTCAACTCTTTAAGCTGTCTAATTTACTTTTTGCAAAAAATTACAATGATAGCTATTCTTTCTGGCTTTTAATTATGTTATCTAACTTTCAAAATCCTCTAAAATATTACCAACCTAAGTATGTCTCCATACTTAACTGGCTTTCAGTCCCCCTAAGGAGAACTTTTCAGGGTGGACTCCTCAGCCTCTTGGTATGGTATTCAAGTTCTTGTATAATCCCTTCCCCTTGAGTGTGGGCTGGATTCACTGGCTCACTTCAAATGAATATAATACAACTGAAGTGATGGGTGTAATTTCGAAGGTTAGGTTTTAAAAGACTCATTTCTATCTTGGTCTTGGATTCTCTCTCTGTTCCTCTCTCTCTCGGTCTTGGATTCTCTGTCCCTCTCTCTCTCTCTCTCTCATCTTGTTATCTTAGATAATAACAAGGGCATTTAGGAACCCAACCCAGGTGGAAAAGAACAGAAGTCTGCCAGCAACCATGGAAATCAGCTTGAAAGTGGATCTCTATTGCCCCAACAGCCCCACTTGAGAATAAGACCTCAGTCCCAGCCAACAGTTTGACTGCTACATTATAAGACATCTTGAGCCAGAGGCACCAAGCTAAGCCATGCCCAGAGCCCTGACTCACGTACACTAGGAGATATGAATACTGTTCTGTTTTCTCAATGTTGGGGTAATTTGTTCTACAGCAATAGATAACTACGCCAAAGCCTTTGACTGTGTGAATCACAATAAACTGGAAAATTCTCAAAGAGATGGGAATACCAGGCCACCTGACCTGCCTCTTGAGAAACCTGTATGCAGGTCAGGAAGCAACAGTTACAACTGGAAATGGAACAACAGACTGGTTCCAAATAGGAAAAGGAGTACGTCAAGGCTGTATATTGTCACCCTGCTTATTTAATTTCTATGCAGAGTACATCATGAGAAATGTGGGGCTGGAAGAAGCACAAGCTGGGATCAAGATTGCCGGGAGAAATATCAATAACCTCAGATATACAGATGACACCTTCCTTATGGCAGAAAGTGAAGAACTAAAGAGCCCCTTGATAAAAGTGAAAGAGGAGAGTGAAAAGTTGGCTTAAAGGTCAACATTCAGAAAACTAAGATCATGGCATCTGGTCCCATCACTTCATGGGAAATAGATGGGGAAACAGTGTCAGATTTATTTTTG
>NW_011494765.1:432053-452462 GCF_000754665.1 Bison bison bison | reverse complement strand
CACTGCAGATGGTGACTGCAGCCATGAAATTAAAAGACGCTTACTCCTTGGAAGGAAAGTTATGACCAACCTAGATAGCATATTCAAAAGCAGAGACATTACTTTGCCAACAAAAGTCCATCTAGTCAAGGCTATGGTTTTTCCAGCAGTAATGTATGGATGTGAGAGTTGGACTACAAAGAAAGCTGAGCGCTGAAGAATTTATGCTTTTCAACTGTCGTGTTGGAGAAGACTCTTGAGAGTCCCTTGGACTGCAAGGAGATCCAACCAGTCTATCCTAAAGGAGATCAGTCCTGGGTGTTCATTGGATTGACTAATGCTGAAGCTGAAACTCCAATACTTTGGCCACCTGATACGAAGAGCTGACTCATTTGAAAAGACCCTGATACTGGGAAAGATTGAGGGTAGCAGGAGAAGGGGACGACAGAGGAGGAGATGGTTGGATGGCATCACCAACTCAATGGACATGAGTTTGGGTGAACTCTGGGAGTTGGTAATGGACAGGGAGGCCTGGCGTGCCGCGGTTCATGGGGTCACAAAGAGTCGAACACAACTGAGCGACTGAACTGAACTGAATAGATAACTAAGGCAGTTACACTACACTTATTCACATTTCTTGGAACCTTAAGGAAACCCAAGGGATATTTTTAAAAAAGGAATAAAATATGGGATTCACAATACAAACTATGGCCCTATTATTTTCTCATACATTTAGATAGGAATTGTTGCATGGTTTTAAAGCTTAGACCAATTAAATTCAGGCAATAATTAATACTTACCAGCACATCCTCAGGACTAAAATTCTCATAAATGAAAATGCATGCTTACAACATCAAAATATGACCTGTATTTTGAATATATTTTTCTGGAAAATCCTGACATGAGAAGTTGAGAGAATTTTGATGAGGAAATTGGCTCAGCCAAGTAGAGGTGCTTACAATAGACAGAGACAACCTGTTCCCTGTACTTCACAGTTTTCTGCAGAATCTATAAATAGCTAACATTGTTTTCCTTGATGCCTTGAGCCAGCCAGCTCTACGGCAGGCTGCCTAGACTGACTGCTTTGCAAAATGCTAGCTTGTCAGTCGGAGAAGGCGATGGCACCCCACTCCAGTACTCTTGCCTGGAAAATCCCATGGATGGAGGAGCCTGGTAGGCTGCAGTCCATGGGGTCGCTAGAGTCGGACACGACTAAGTGACTTTACTTTCACTTTTCACTTTCATGCATTGGAGAAGGAAATGGCAACCCACTCCAGTGTTCTTGCCTGGAGAATCCCAGGGAAGGGGGAGCCTGGTGGGCTGCCGTCTATGGGGTGGCACAGAGTCGGACACGACTGAAGTGACTTAGCAGCAGCAGCAGCTTGTCAGTTTCCCTCTAGAAAAGCAGACAAGACTCATGGTTTCCAGACACCCCGCATCTCCCTGCTCTCTTTTATAAATCCTCTCTTTTAAAAGCCCTGTTGACAAGCACCTATTGATTCTCTTTCATATGAGTAAATCTGTTTGCATATAATTAACTTCTTCCATATTATTCTTTGACAGGGGTATACATAGAAGGAATCTACAAAAAGGTGTCAAAAGGTTGAACCTGGGACATTCCCTTATTTAGAGATCAGAAGCAAAGCAGTTAATGAAGGTATCAATGAAGTTGGAAAAACTAGGAGAAGGTATCCTTCAGAAAACCAAGAGAAGAAAGCCAGAATACTGGAGTAGCTAGCCTATCCTTTCTCCAGGGAATCTTCCTGACCCAGGAATCAAACCAGGATCTCCTGCATTGCAGGTAGATCCTTTACCAACTGAGCTATTAGGGAAGCCCACTCTTCATGAAACCAAGAGAAGAAAGCGTTTCTCTTGAAATAACTGTCAAATGTTGCTGAGTGGTTCTATCTAGGATTTGGTAACTTGAAAGTCACCAGTTACCCCCACAGGTGTGGTTTCAGTGGACTGGGGGCAACAAAAGCCTAACTGAAGTAGGATGAGGAGAGAATGAGGGATCTATTGGTTCTGGCTGTAAAGGAGATCAGAGAAGTGAAACGTGGTTGGCGAGGCATGGTGAAGGAGGAAAGTGAGGTTGACTGGCAAAAAAATATTAAGTTTTGGAACATAATAGATAATACTTTCAGATGATTAAAAATTACAAATAAAACATTATATATAAAAAGTCTCTCTCCCACTCCTGATTCCCATTTGAATTATTTCTTGTATATTCTTCAATGCTTTACTTCCTGCACACATAAGAAAATGGTATTATTTGTCCGTATTTTCATTGCAAAAGGCAATAAACTAATACATACATAATGTCCTCTATGTTCCCTCCTTTTTTTTTTAAGTAAACAATACATACATGCAACTATATTGATAGGATAAACCTTCCGGAGTGGGATTGCATATGCTAAAGGCACATTGATAGATATTTCTCAGTTGCCATCCGAAAGAGCTGTATCAACTACACTCCTATCAGCCATGTATTCCCCACAGTCTCATTGAGTGCTATCAAACTTTTTTGATTTTTAACAATCTGAACAGTGGAAAATGGTATCTGAGAGGATTTTCTTTTAGAGATGAAAACTAGAAAAACAGAAAGAAAGCCTGAATACACAGGGGAGAGAGGGGAAGAACCTGCAGAAGATTCCTTTTCTATGCTGGAGGAGCAGAATTCACTGCACTGGTGATTCATTTCATAGACCCAGATGCAGGGGGTTGTTGGTACATTTTGAGGGTACAAGTCTCTACTGATTGCTTCTGTTTCTCACTTGAAATAAGAATCAAGGTCATAAGGTAATAAGCCAGGACAGGGGAAGAGTGTCGAAGATGTGAAAGACCAGGTGTGAACTGCTTTGCTTAGAGGGTAGGGGAACAGTCTGCCCAGGGCAACTAGGATTGTTCAGCAGCTCTAAAGGCTCCCTCGAGACTTGCAGCCTTAAACTGAAAGTGAATTTTGAAGGAAAAGGAGCCTCCGTGCATGAAGAAGACCACTGCTTCAGGGAGATGTGAGAGGAAATAAAAAAAAAAAGTAAAGCATTTATCTGGTGGTGGTTTAGTTGCTAAGTCGTGTCTGACTCTTGCAACCCCATGGACTGTAGCCCATCAGGCTCCTCTGTCCATGGGATTTGCCAGGCAAGAATATTGGAGTGGATTGCCATTTCCTTCTCTAGGGGATCTTCCCAACCCAGGAATCAAACTTGGGTCTCCTGCATTGAAGGCAGATTTTTTACTGACTGAGCTATGAAGGAAGCCCAAGTATTTATCTAGTATTTAACAAATATTTTGGCGGACTCTCCTATATAGAGACTATTGCTGGGTGCTGGCTTGTCACTTACTTTAAAAATTTTATTATTTTTGGCCACCAAACAAAGTGTGGGATCTTAGTTAACTGACCAGAGAAGGAACCAGGGGTCCCCTGCATTGGGAATGCAGAGTCTTAATCACTGAACCACCAGGGAAGTTCCTGGCTTGTCACTTAGAGCAGATCACAAGCATATTTAAGTTGGCTGTTCACAAAATCTGATTACGGTAAGATTATTCACTCTGCAAACAAAAATATAAAAAGTTACCATAGGATCTCTTTATGTGAACTTTTCCTAAATTTGGGGATGGGCGTTTTGACTCGATAGCCTGGACAAACAGCTTCTCAGAAAAACATGCGCATATACAAATTTGCAGACAAATGCAGGTGGGTTAGAATCACAAATAAAGAATCTCAAATTTTAGGGAAATAAAACTTACCTATATTTTAAACAGTGTACTGTTTTAGTATATTTTGAATGATTCAATTTACACAAAGCTTTCTAGGAGCTACTTCATGTTGTGTATTCGGTGCCTGAATAAGGGCTCAGAATCTGAAATCATTTTACGTTTCCAAAAAGTTCAAAAAATAGTATAGAGTTCCCCTATACTCTTCTCCCAGAATTCCCTGAAGTTTACATCTTACATAACTGTAGTTCAATTATCATAACTATTGATAACAATACTATTGTTTCTTGATACACTTTATTCAAATTTCATCAACTGTCTCATTCAAGTCCTTTTTCTGTTCCGGAATCCAATACAGGATTTCACTTTGCGTTTAGTTGTCTCGGACTTGACTTTCTTCTTTTAATCCAAAGTGGCTGTGTGTTCTTGGGCAAAATTAATGTCCAAGCCTTTCTTCTGTCTTACTAGACGTGATGTGATTAACAATCAATAACAATACATGTAGAATGTTTTCGGACAGGTCAAAGACAACGAAATTGTTCTTATTGCTCAAAGCTGGGCATATCTAGCGTGGCCATTCGTTCAAATTAAAACAAAAGTAAAGCAAATAGCAGAGTATTACTTTTGTCGAGAAGTTTGTCCTAAAGTAGGACCCGTAGCTTCCCGCTAGGCCGGCCAGGATGCGCTTCCTCTAATTGGGCAGCGTGTGTCCGCGCTGACGCAGAAAGGCTGCCTTATTGGTCCGCGCAGTCGGGACTCAGGCGGCTTTTCTCTTAGTGCTCAAGGTGCCGAGCCACTTCTCTTCCTCCAGCCGAGCGTTACCCTTCTTCCCGAAGTGCCAGCCTGAAGGATTGGATTGAACGAGGCCGGGGAACTGCACTAAGGTCAGCCGGGAAGAAGCGGCAGGGATAGGGTATGAGGTGAGAGGTGGCAGAGTACAGGTGGTCGGCAAGCCAGGACGAGATGGCCCGGTTGGCGCGGCCCCCGGACCCCCAGGGTTTTTGCGGCTTCCCGGCTCCCTCCGCTGGCCCCACCTCCCTCGGGATCCCCCAAGGTTCCGCGCCTCTTTGCCTCCCTTCTGCGGGCCCCGCCCTCGACTACTTCCCCCGAAAGGCCCCGCCTCCTCCGCGAGCCCTCCCGCGGGCCCCGCCCTCGGCCCCCCTTCCCTTAAAGACCCCGCCTTCTCCGGGAGACCTCCCGCGGGCCCCGCCTTCGGCCCCTCCCCTTAAAGGCCCCGCCTGCTCCCCATCCCCTTCGCTGGCACTGCCCTTGCAGCCGCCTACCTAAGGCACCGCCCTCACCGTGTACGCATCCCTGCCGAGTCTCTTATCTTTTCACCTTGCACCACCAGGGCCCCTCTGCCTCTTTAAGTTAGGTTTGGTTCCATTTCTCTCACCGCCCCCCGATCCCGGCTTTGTTCCTGCATCTTTTTTTTTCAGCCCTGCCACTCTGCACCCCCTCGCCCCCGCTTCGTCTGGCTGCCCGGGTCCCTGGATATCCCCACAGATCCGGGCTGTCTCTGTGAACCTGGCAAATTGTGCAGAGGCCTCGTGCTGGGCATTGGCGATCTCTTGTTTTCAAGAGGAGAAGTCACTTTGTTACGGAGTCTTAACAGGGGCGTGGATGCCTGTAATCTAGGAAGCATGATATTGCAATGTTCAAAGGAAGGCATGCTGGAGTTACAGCCCCTTCTGGAGAGATCCTCAGGCAGACTTGTGAGGGACTAAGCTGTACTTTTCTCCCCAGATGTCCCAGGCTTCTTCTGATGCAGAAGCTTGGCTCTCACCACCCTAAGTCTTGTGCAACTCTTGTGATCCTATAGACTGGCGCTCCAGGCTCCTTTGTCCATGGGATTTCCCAGGCAGGAATACTGGAATGGGTTGCCATTTCCTTCTCCAGGGGATCTTCCTGACCCAGCGATCGAACAGGTGTCTTCTGCGTTGCAGGTGGTCTCTTTGCCGACCAAGCCACATTAGGAAACTTAAACACCGGGGAATTATTAAACCTTGTCATGGGCCCCTCTTTTAACCAAAGTTGGTAGGGCTTTCTAGCCCTCACTGGGACGTGGAAGGCAAGAGATGAATGAGTGATGGGCTTAGACAAGCAATGTCTCAGCATCCCACTCTTGGTGCTGCTTTTTGGATTTTTTCCTGAGAATTCTTATCCAGTTTTTCAATTACCAGCAGTGTTGCTTGGTAGGTAAACCAAAAAGTATGTGTAGATAAAAATCCTAAGTCACTCTGTAGACTGCTCCAAGCCACCATCCTACTTCAGGGTATACTGTGTGTACACTGGGTATACTGTTCAGAAGGCAGTGACCCACCCCTTGAGTCTGTCTGAGTGAGGAACCCCCGGGATCTGAGCCCAGCTCAACTGTTTGCTATAAACTTTCAGCAGTGAAACTTTCCTCATCTGAGCCTCAGTTTTACCTTCTACAAAAAGAGCATGATAAGCCCTGTCACAGGATCATTGTGTGGATTTGCTGAGATCCTGCTTATGAAAACAGTCACTTTTAGGGTGTTATAAATAGTAGGATCTGAGCGCAGGTGAGCCCCAACTCTTCAGATTCATGTCTGTCTGATTCAAGCCAGTTAACAGCCTGCTGTTGTCGCCTTCTCCCA
Organism: Bison bison bison; assembly: GCF_000754665.1. NCBI lineage: Eukaryota > Metazoa > Chordata > Mammalia > Artiodactyla > Bovidae > Bison > Bison bison. Next base: position 446,148 of record NW_011494765.1, on the reverse strand, counting down.
GGCACGATGACGACCCTGGATGATAAGTTGCTGGGAGAGAAGCTGCAGTACTATTACAGCAGCAGTGAGGAGGAGGACAGCGACCACGAGGACAAGGACAGAGGCAGAGGTGCCCTGGCTGGCAGTTCCATGCCCGCAGATGCGGACTTGGCAGGTGAAGGCATCTCAGTTAACACAGGTACTGGAAATCCTGGGCTCTGGGAATAGGTTTAAAAAATGTCCATTAAAAATGTATCAGAAGTCTCATGATCACTTCTCTGTAATTCCAGTCACACATCTAGAGACAACCCAGTGTTACCATTTCACGGTGCTTCTAGCCATTGCACTGCGCAATACTAACATGTATGCATGGCAGTGTGCTGATGATTCAAATAGCCCGATCTGTGTTTTGAGTCTAGCTTCTCAAATGAATAGGTGTTTGATATCCCATAAATCATGGGTATGAGTATATTGGTAGTATAAATTCCTAGCTATGGGATATTTACATTTCTACATTTTGTTATTTCCAAATTGCTGTCAGTTGAGCTGGTACTGGTTTGTAGTTTAAGCAGGAGTGTGACAGTTCCCATATACATGACATTCTGCTGTGTTACCAAACTTTTTTGATACCCTAATGCCATCCTGATAGATGGCAAATGGCACTTCACTGTAGTTTTAATTTTTATCTTTTTAGAAGGGACAAGTCTTTTTTAAAAAATTTTATTTATTTTTAATTGGAGGGTAATTGCTTTACAATATTATGTTGCTTTCTGCCATACATCAACATGAATCAACCATGGGTATACATATGTCCTCTCCCTCTTGAACCTCTATTCCACTCCTCTAGGTTGGGAGTGACGAGTCTTTTTTTCTAATTTTAAAGGATATGTTCATGTCCTTTGCTCATTTTCAAAATTGGGTACTTGGTCTTTTTCTTCTTAGGAAGCTATAAAGGAAATTAATCTGTGGTTTGAGTTGCAAATATTTCTATTTTATTGTTTGTCTCTTGGTTTTTGTTCTTTTTGTGGCAGAAAGTGTTTTTTTTTTTTTTTAATTGTTATGTGCTTGAAAGCATTATTTTATTGTTTCTTAGTTTTATTTCTTATGTAAAAGGCCTTTTTCCACTACAGGATTATTAAAAGACTCCCATGCCTTTTAAAAAAAGTATTTTTATGATTTTGTTTGTTTGTTTGTTTAACACTTAACTGTTGATTTATTTGGAATTCATTTTGTTAAGTGGTAGGACTCCAACTTAATTTTTTTCATATTGCTACCCAGTTATTTCAATATCACTTACTGAATAAGCCATCTTTTCTCCATTGCTTTTGTTTTGTTTTGTTTGTTTGTTTTTATTTTTATTGGGCTCTAGGGGATGGGATGGAGAATACCTTTGTAAGTTATGCCCCACTAGGAAGATGTCCATTCTAACTGACTGGGATAGCTTTCAGAGCTTTTTCTTTTTCTTGGAGCCGCTGCTCTTGCTGGCAGCAGCCTCTTCAGGTCCACTGCTGAGTGGCTCCTCCTTGGAAGACAATTTCTGCTTTTTCTTGGGGACCCTCTTGTTTTCTGACTCATCAGGGTCAGTAACTGGTTCCTCTTTGGGAAAAGATTTCTTCCTCTTGGGAGGACTTCCAGTACCAGCTGTTTCTTCAAGATCACCACTAACTAGCTCTTCCTTGGAAAAAGATTTCTTTTTCTTGGGTTTGGAAAAAGAGACAGATGGGTCTTCCATTTCATTCTCCCGAAGAGCCTCCTGGGGCTTTTGCTTTTTCTTCTTTTTGGGTCTTTCACTTGTCTCCTCACACTCCTCCGGAGCACTGCTATTTTCTAAAGAAGCCAGGGAAATTGCAGCCAGCCTTTTCTTTTCCTTCTTCAAGTGTTTCTTCTCCTGTTTCTTGAGCTTCCTAGTAATCGTGGCAGCCACTTCCTCTGCCTGAACCATTGCGTCCTTCATGACATCCAGATTCTTTCAGGGAATCTCTCCAATCTCATAGAAGGACAGCCACTCCTCAACTTGTTCTCGAAGCTTCTCCCCCAAAACACTGGTGGGCACCTCAGAGAAGCAATCAATTCGTGAGGCAATACTGCATTTGTTTGCCAGGTATCAGGAGATGCGACCTTGTTCTTGGCAGCTGCTTGGCCAGTGAAGGTAGAGTGGAAAATGAGTCTGTATTTTGGGGTGTTACCCCTTGTCTTCAAGGCTCTGGAAACTTGGTCCCTTTGCTGGGCCCAGGGAATCACTCAGACACCAGGACTGGCCATTTCTCCATTGTTTGAAGTGCCAGTTCCATCTTTTACTGAATTTCTGCTTGTATTTGCGTCTTTGGCTGTACTTGGTAGTCTCTCCCACTGATTTGTCTTTTAATATCACAGTGTTTTTTTCTGTTTTAATGACTTACTTGTTTATAGCTGCACTGGGTCTTCGTCGTTTCGCGGGGGCTTCTGGTTGCGGTGCTTGGGCTTCTCGTCGCAGTGGCTTCTCTGGTTGTGGAGCACAGGCTGTAGGGCCCATGGGCTTCAGTACTTGTGGCACACGGGCTTAGTTGCTCTACAGACCGTGGAATCCTCCCGGACCAGGGATTGAACCTCTGTTCCCTGCTTTGGCAGGCGGATTCTTCACCACTGGGCCACCCGGGAAGTCCTCCCACACTGCTTTAATTATTCCGTTATAACATGCTTTAGTATCTGGTAAGCCTGGTCCCGATACAGAACTCTTCTATGTCATTATTTTCTTAACTCCTGCTTTCTTATTTTTCCAAAGGAGCATGCACACGTGTGTAATCACATATTTTCATCAGAAATGCATTAAATATATGGATGTATTTAGGGATAATTATGCCCTTGTGATGTTGTGTTTTCCTGGTCAGGAATATGGTATTGCTTTTCCATTTATTCAGGTCCTTCTTAGTGTTTCTTGGCAACATTTTAAAGTTTTCTTCATACAGATATTTATATATTTTTTCTAGTGACGACAAATGAACCTTGACCTCCCAGTCTCATGTCTTGTGATGACAAAGGTTTATTTCTCAGTCATGTTACTTGCTACCGTATCGATCACCAGCAGCCTTGCTTCTGCTTCATACGTCCTGTCATTCCAGGAACGAGGCTGAAGGAGCAGCCCCTTTGGGGACACACTGTTCTCCTGACCAAGTGTAGAGAAAGAGAGGGCTGTTGGAGACATATAACGGCTCGTTAAGTTTTTGCTCAGAATTTAGTGGGCACAGTAAGTCACATGGCCAAACCCTGCATCAGTGGGCTGGAGATACATGTTTTCATCCCAGAGGTGGTATTACAAGTCACGTGGTAAGGGGCAGGGCTATATAGCATGGGGGCCGGGAGGTTTGGGGTTAGTTTGAATAACAGGACAACCTGCCACAATCTTGTTATAAAAAATCAGATAATAAGGAAGTGTGGAAAGAAAAAAGTAAAAGTTCTCTCTCACCAGTCTCCTTACTTCCTGGACATATCCACTGTTAACAGTTTACCTATTTTTCTGGCCCTTTTTCTACATGCAAATATAGAGGTCATACAAATATACATGCACATATATAAATATATGTAAATATTTATACATGAACATATAGTTCTTTTTCTAAAAATTGAAGGATCATACCATGGTATTGTTCTGCATTTTACCTTTTCTTTTTTGACCTAGTATGTTTAGACACTTTTCATGGAAGGGAACCTATAGCTACCTTATTGTTTCTAAGAGTTGCTTTATTTTCCTTTGAGTAGATGAGTCTGAATTCATTTCACTCATCTCCTAACATTGGGTCTTAGTGTAGCCCTTTAATTCTCGCACACCGTCCTGCCATGGATGTGCCTGTGTGTGGACCACGCTGCCCTGTGTGAGTATCCCTGTGCCGTTGATGGAGCCAGCTCTGGACAGATGTGCACTGGCCCCTAATCCCTTGGTCATCTTTGGTCACCTCCACATTCACCCCCAACTCAGGTCCAAAAGGCGTGATCAATGACTGGCGCCGCTTTAAACAGCTGGAGACAGAGCAGCGGGAGGAGCAGTGCCGGGAGATGGAGAGGCTGATCAAGAAGCTGTCCCTGAGCTGCAGGTCCCATCTGGACGAGGAGGAGGAGCAGCGGAAGCAGAAGGACCTCCAGGAGAAGATCAGCGGGAAGGTAATCAGGAGCACCCAGGCCTCGCTCGGAAGCTGCCCCCGATCGCCAGCATTATTAGCATGGCACCTCACACGTCTTGTGTAACCTGTGTCGCTGTCGGGTTTACATCTCTTACGCTCACTGCTGGTCCCCCCGCAGATGACTCTGAAGGACTTGGCGGTGATGAACGAGGACCAGGATGATGAGGAGTTCCTGCAGCAGTACCGGAAGCAGAGGATGGAAGAGATGCGGCAGCAGCTCTACCAGGGGCCCCAGTTTAAGCAGGTTTTTGAGATTCCCAGTGGAGAAGGATTCCTGGACATGATTGACAAGGAGCAGAGGAGCACCCTCATCATGGTCCACATTTATGAGGACGGCATCCCAGGGACCGAAGCCATGAACGGTTGCATGCTCTGCCTGGCAGCAGAGTACCCGGCCGTCAAGTTCTGCCGGGTGAGGAGCTCAGTGATCGGGGCCAGCAGCCGCTTCACCAGGAATGCCCTCCCTGCCCTGCTCATCTACAAGGGGGGCGAACTGATTGGCAACTTTGTCCGAGTCACTGACCAGCTGGGGGAAGATTTCTTTGCTGTGGACCTTGAGGCTTTCCTCCAGGAGTTTGGATTGCTCCCGGAAAAGGAAGTGTTGTTGCGAACCTCTGTGCGTAACTCTGCCACCTGCCACAGTGAGGACAGTGATTTGGAAATTGATTGACCATCTGGGCCTGTGGCATAGACCCCTCATGGTTTGGGCTGGAAGACACATGTCCACGTGTTTATTTTCATTCTTTTGTGTGATCTTCCGGCTTTTCCCCCTGTTCTTCATAGTTTCTTTTATGATGTGTCAGGTCAAGAAATTCTCTGATCAAATCAGCGTGCTGAATCACCTTGTGGTTAGCCATGAAGTGACTTAACGTTGTATAAACAGGAAGCCAGGCTTTTGAACTGTTTACTTAAGATCCTCTAGCGTGACATCTCTGTTATTGCTTCTAGTCAATATTTACATAGCATCCTAAAGACAGTGTCCTGGAAATTGTCTTCAGATGGTCTCAGAGGTCTCTGCCAGGTCCGGGAGTATAATCCTATAGTTAGTGTGTTATTTGCAACATAAATACTACATTTCCTTCATCAATGATCATATTATATTCACGTGTAATCAGACTCATCGCCATAGAAGGCAGTTAAATTTTTTAACCCCGAGACCCTGTTCTTCCTAGGGTCTTGTTTAAAGGTTCTGGACCACATATGTTTGCCCCATCAACAGGGGTGACCTTTGCTGCTGGAGTCGATGTCCTGCTCAAGTGTTGTTAAGTCTACAGTAGGAGGAAGGATGGAGACGAACTTCCCTTTTGATGCTGGAAGACCAGCTTGATTTAAAAATTTGAGCTCGGATGGAGCTGGGAAGCCTTTTTAAAGAAAGATCTTTGAGTAAGATACCCCTGCTCACCTTTTCTCTTTTTCTCTTTTATTTAACAAGGTAAAATTTTTTTTGTTGTTTAATGTAGCTTTTGTTAATTTATTTTAATATTGGAAAAGTAACCAATATTCAAGAAAGGAAAATTTACCAAAATACAGAAGCAAAAAAAAAAAAAAGAAAATTAGAATAATCTCTAATCTTACTACCTAGGATAAAACACTATTAATATTTTGGGATATTTCCTTCCAAAGTGTTTTCTTTGTATAAACAGACATTTCGTGTGCTTGTTGTTAAAAAAACAGTGGGATCATTCTGAACATACTGTTTTATAGTATGGTCAGTTAATATATCAAATGTTTTTCTGTGTTACTGAATACTCTTTTACAACATTTTAAAGTTGCTGTTTATTCCTTTGTATAGATGTGCTGTGATTTGCTTGGTGGTTGTCTCTTAAAAACAACCTTTTAAGAGGTAGTTCCTCTTAAAAAGGAAAGCAGCAAAGATTTTTTTATTCAAAAAGTAATTGATGTTCATTGTAGAAAATGTAACAATAATTGTTAAACTAAAAAGAGATTTAAAAAGCCTTATAATTCCACCAACCAAAAATAATCCCTGTTATTATTTTACAGGTATCTTTCTGGTCTTCTTTCTTTATGTTTATGATAATGATTGTCTTTTGAGTTTTTTTCCTCTTATTTTTTTACTTTGAACTATGTACATTGTAGGGTCAGGAAAAATATAATCAGTAGTTAAATGCTAGCTTTAAAGTTCAGTTTTGCTTTTCCTGGCTTTTTAGGAATCAACTAACGGTAATGGGGTCTTGACAGTATCACTTGCAGTTAACCAGAAAAAGAAACTGCATGTTTGTTTGTTTGTTTTTAATTAAAAAAAGCTTACTGTAGAAAGTATTTGGGAAGTATAGAAATTAGAAACAGAGACAGCTGTTGTCAGTGTTCTTGTTTATTTCCTTCCAGCTTTTTCAATATTTTTAATAACATTGAGAGCTTATTGAATTTAGTTCAGTGTTTTGTTTAACTTAATATTGTATCATAAATGATGCTTTGACGTGTTAAATTCTAAATAAATAATTTTTAATGGCCTCATAATATTTCATCATTTGGATAGACCAAACTTTATTTAACTAGTTCCTTGATATTGGATATTTAGATTCCTAGCTTTGGGCTAAAACACGTAGCATCTTTGTATTTGGGCCTATATTTTGGATCATTTTCATAGTATAGACTTCTAGAAGAGGAATTATTGGGTAATAGAAATATTTTAAAAGCTTTTATAAGCTGTCTTCTGTTCTCATTGGAAATGAAAACATGCTCTCCCAGCACCTTGACTTTGCCTTTCAAGAACAGAAATTCTGGGATAAAGTGAATAGACATAGAATGGGGAAATCCTGTCCCAGGGGAAGTGGAAACAGCACAGGCTTTGGAGCCAGCCAGATCAAATCCTGTCTGTTCCTCACTGGTGGTAGAACTTCTGGTGAGGCACCTAGCCTTCTTGAAACTCAGTTTCCTCAGCTTGGCAATGGGAACATCAGTGCTTCATGGATTGTTCAGTTGTTCTCCATGTGTGATCCCAGGACTGCAGTGTCAGCCTCACTGGGGAACTTGTTAGAAATGCAAAATCTCAGGCACCCCCCTGGACTAACTGCATTGAAAATTCTGGGAGTGGCCCAGCACACGTTTCACAGCCCTCCAGGTGGTTCAAGTTTAAGGATCACCAACCTGTTGATTAAGGTGAGTGACAGCAGCTGTCAAAACAAGAGTTCACTGCTGTCTTTTTTTATTTGCGTAAGGGGCAGAAGGAGTTGAAATAGGAGAGCCTTCAGGTCACTTCTCTTCTTTGTTTACACGATCCTCCTTTTTGGTCATGGACTTGGGAGAAGGAATGAGAAACCAATACTTGTCTATTACAAACTGTCTTAGTAGTTTTCCAGATTCCACTTTCCTTTGGAATGAAAATCCCATGAAGGCATGGACTTTATTTTCCTCCCTGTGTATGGCATAGCCTCTATTCATTCTGGAACTAGGCTGACATTTACAGCTTTGTGGGCAAGATATAGAATCCTTCCATACCTCAGTTTCCTCATCTGAGAAGTGGGGATGAGTAACATGAGTCGATTCATAAAATACCTAGTCAGCCTTCAAATAAGTGCTGTTTTTATGATCCCCAGCACCCTCAACTGTGCCTGGCACTTGGTAAGAATTGAGTGTTTAATAATGAATATAAGGGCTCATTGAAGGCCACATCTTTTCATGGTAAGAAGTAGTAATATTTCAAAGATGAAGAAACCAAGACTTTGCAGAGTTAAGTAACAATTCCAAATTACACAGCTAGAGGGCAGGGCAAGGTTTAAACTCAGGTCTGTGGCATTCCAAAATGTATTGTTCTTAGCAAAGAAAGCAAAATGATCAAATGTCAATAAAATGATCAATTAGAAAAAAAGAGTGGAGAGAATAGGTTGGAGAAGGAAAACAGGAAAATAATTTTAGGAAGTGAGAGAAGAATATGAAGCTGGGTGGAGAGCTGGGTCTTCCAGGCCTACCTGTGTTTCATGTCAGAACCTTTCCTCTCTGGGGAATTCCCTGGTGGTCCATTGGCTAAGACTCCGTGCTCCCAATGCAGAGGACCTGGGTTTGACCCCTAGTCAGGAAACTAGATCCCACATGCCGCAACTAAAAATTCCACATGCCACAATTAAGACCTAGAGCAACCAAATAAAAAACAAAAAACAACCTTTCCATCTGGACTGTGGCTGTGACCAGCAATGTAGCCCCTGAGGTGTCCCCCTTTCTTCCAAAAAGTCCTTCCCAAGTCCCGTTACACCCCTGACCACACTGCCACCCGCGTTCTGGCTGAGTGGCAACGATCAGCAGTACAGTCAGCATGAACTCCAGTCCTCTCCCTGACCAGCTGTGTGCTGTTAGATAAGTCTCTTCCTCTCCCTGGACCTCTGTTTCCCCTCTTGTAATATGAGGGGTTGCAATAGATGATTTTTTTTAAGATGCGTTGAGCTCTCAGATTTTATGAATCAATGAATTTTTAAGAAATCTACTGTCACCATCATGCTATCATATTGCATTTGGTTTAATTTAATGAACAATGTAATGTTTTTCCTAGGTTGTGAAACATGCAAAGTCCTGGTAACTTAAATGACCTTGTCTCCTTTTCCCACAGGACCACCCCACCTTCAGTGTATGTACTTGCCTAAGTATTTGTTTACACATTAGACTATGAAGTCTCTGGGGACAGGGACTGCATCTCATCATTTCTGTTGTCTGGTCTGAGATGACATAAGTGGTCACTACTTCAGTTCAGTTCAGTTCAGTCGCTCAGTCATGTCCGACTCTTTGCTACCCCTCGAATTGCAGCACGCCAGGCCTCCCTGTCCATCACCAACTCCCGGAATTCACTCCGACTCACGTCCATTGAGTCAGTGATGCCATCCAGCCATCTCATCCTCTGTCGTCCCCTTCTCCTCCAATCCCTCCCAGCATCAGAGTTTTTTCCAATGAGTCAACTCTTCGCATGAGGTGGCCAAAGTACTGGAGTTTCAGCTTTAGCATCATTCCTTCCAAAGAAATCCCAGGGCTGATCTCCTTCAGAATGGACTGGTTGGATCTCCTTGCAGTCCAAGGGACTCTTAAGAGTCTTCTCCAACACCACAGTTCAAAAGCATCAATTCTTCAGCGCTCAGCTTTCTTCACAGTCCAACTCTCACATCCATACATGACCATTGAAAAACCATAGCCTTGACTAGACGGACCTTTGTTGGCAAAGTGATGTCTCTGCTTTTCAATATGCTATCTAGGTTGGTCATAACTTTTCTTCCAAGGAGTAAGTGTCTTTTAATTTCATGGCTGCAGTCACCATCTGCAGTAATTTTGGAGCCCCCAAAATAAAGTCTGACACTTTCCGCTGTTTCCCCATCTATTTCCCATGAAGTGATGGGACCAGATGCCATGATCTTCGTTTTCTGAATGTTGAGTTTTTTCACTCTCCTCTTTCACTTTCATCAAGAGGCCTTTTAGTTCCTCTTTCTGCCATAAGGGTGGTGTCATCTGCATATTTGAGGTTATTGATATTTCTCTCTAAGTGGGGAAAATCCCCAAGGCTGGAATAGGCTGGAATTCACCACAGTGAGCTAGAAGACTATATGTTATATAACTTTTGGTGCAGACATGCTATATATTTTTAATCAGAGATGTACTTCCTGTGCTCACTGAGACCCAGATAGTTCAAATCAAGCCCTCAGCCCTGCCAAAGCCTGTAGAAATACTGGTTATAACCCAATACAATCGCATGGTGGCAGCAGAGGAGAGGGAATGAATCATTTTTTGTTTTCCTGTTAAATTAGAAGAGCACAGACTTTGGATTGGGTGATGTGGGAGATGTCTGGCACCATACACGAATCATTTTATTTTCTTTTTGTTTTTTTCGGAGGGGGCGCAGGCTGAGCAGCTTGAGGGATCTCCGTTTCCCCACCAGGGACTGAACCTGGACTATACCAGTGAAAACCAGGAATCCTAACCGCCAGGTCACCAGGGGACTCCGTGAATCATTTTACAGAATTTGTTTTTAGGAAAGAGAAGCAGAAAGTATTACATTCACATGATTTATTAATGAGTAGCAAAGAAAACAAATACTTGTTTCAGGAATAAACATACATACACTTAATTTTCACGTTATGGTCAGTGAAGGCTGAGGGAGAGTCTGGCCAGGGAGAGAAGAGGGAGCAGTGGGTTCCTGCCAGCCCCAAGTCCGGAGTCCTAAGCATCTGAGCTCAGGGAACAGCCTTCATGTCCAGATCACAAACCCCGTGACTTCTTGTCTTGCCTCCCCTGCCTGTAGCAATGAGAGTTACCAGCATGCGTTTTGACTTACTTTGTGCCAGATCATTGTGCTGAGCACTTAGATAATTTTCATAACCCCAGGGAGATAGTATCATTCTCGTTTTATAGTTAAGCAATTTTCCCAAAGTCAATCATCTAGTAAAGTCAGGACTTAAACCCAGAACTTGGAGTTCAGGAGTCAGGATCTTAGTACGCTGTAATAGTGGTTCACCCAAAAAGACTTCTGGAAAGAGATGAGGGATGCCTGTCCAGCGATTGGTGTTATGGGCTGAATTGTGTCCACCCCAAATTAGTATGTTGAAGTCCTAACCAAACCTGTCCTACCCACACCCTCGCCACCCGCCACCCCATGTGACTGTAGCTGGAGACTACAGAAAGTAATCAAGGTTGAATGAGGTCAAAGGGTGGGGCCCTAATCTGAGAGGACTGGTGTCCTTATAGGAAGAGAGCTCTCACCAGAAACCAAACCTGATGGAACCTCGACCTTGGACTTCCAGCCTTCAAAACAGTGAGAAATAAATGTCTACTATTTAAGTCACCCACTCTATGGTATTTTGTTATAGTAGCCAAAACTAAGACACTGATTCCCATGATTTCTACAAATTCAATAAAGAAGAGAGAAATAGGATTCCTCAGACTTATTTCAAAGGAGAGTTGGCAAGTATATGGCTGTTAGCATAGCCAAGGGCTTCCCTGGTGGCTCAGAGGTTAAAGCGTCTGCCTCCAATGTGGGAGACCCAGGTTCGATCCCTGGGTCGGGAAGATCCCCTGGAGAAGGAAATGGTAACCCACTCCAGTATTCTTGGCTGGAGAATCCCATGGATGGAGAAGCCTGGTAGGCTTGGGCACTTACAGTCTCTCCTGCCCTTCCACTGACCCTACCCAGGACTCAATTGTTCAATGAATCACTTCTCTGTTGTCAAGGGCTTTGTGTGTAATAGATATTGTTTCCTAATCATTAGGACCAGGTAGCCTCTGTGCTCTGTTAGCCCCTAAACAATAATGAAAACCTTACTTGTCAAGTTCCCAGGACCTATGAAGCTGGTTGCTGTTGCTGCTGCCGCTAAGTCGCTTCAGTCATGTCTGACTCTGTGCGACCCCAGAGACGGCAGCCCACCAGGCTCCCCTGTCCCTGGCATTCTCCAGGCAAGAACACTGGAGTGGGTTGCCATTTCCTTCTCCAATGCATGAAAGTGAAAAGTGAAAGTGAAGTCGCTCAGTTGTGTCCGACTCTTTGCTCATTCATAAATCCTAGAAATGCATGTCCTGTTTCCCAGTACCTGCTCCCTTGCCCTATGTGCTTAGTCACTCAGTCATGTCTGACTCTTTGCAACCCCATGGACTGTAGCCCACTAGGCTCCTCTGTCCATGGGGATTCTCTAGGTAAGAACACTGGAGCAGGTTGCCGTGCCCTCCTCCAGGGCGCCCATGCTCTAGGTTAACTATAAAATTGTCCCAATGCCCCCTCCATGGTGCAGGGTTCAGCTTGGAATGCTTCTGGATCCTTTTCTGCCAATCACAGCCGGTGAGTAAGTTACCCTACAATAAACTCATTTGTTGATTATTTGGAACTGCCTGCCTCATTTTTCGGTCTCAAGATGCCTTCTCAGTTTCCTGGGCACTTTTTGTTCCATCTGTGTCCTCCAACAGAATCATAGGAACCTCTTCCCTCCAGTGTTCCTCATAACTGTCCATTATTTCCAGAGTTGTATATTTCCTTCAGCCTTCGAGTTACCTCTGAACACTTCCCAACCAGCTCAGACTTTTAATTTAAATTTATTTTTGGCTGCACTGGCTCTTTGTTGTGGCGTGAGGACATCTCTCTAAGATATTGAGACGTGTGGGCTCCAGAGCCTGGGCTTTGAAGTTGTGGTGCGAAGGCTTAGCTGCCCTGCGGAAGGTGGGATCTTAGGCCCCTGACCAAGGATCGAACCCTTGTCTCCTGCATTGGAAGGCAGATTCTTAACCACTGGACCTCTAGGGGAAGTCCTGGCAATCTCAAGTTTTATATGATTTAGGTCAGTGATCCTGTCGATATGCCCCAAAGACAATCTGCCTCAAAAATCACATAGGGTAGTTATTCACAATGCAGGCCCTGCTGCTTCAGAAAGCTTGAGGGTGGAGAGTAGTATATGCATTTTAATAAGCAGGCCATGTGATTCTGATGCATGGTCAGTAGATTTGGATAAGAAGCAGGTGAGGGGTTTTACTAGTCCTCATTTCAGCCTAGAGACAGATCTGTGCTCAAATACTGATTCCACCACTTTCTAGTTTGGAGCCTTGGGTGAGTTACTCCCCTGAGCTGCAGTTTCCTCATCTGTTAAATAGGCATCATAATGTGTGCTGCACAAAGTTTTTATGAGGATCAAGTGGTCCTCATAAAATGAGGATGAGTGCAAACCCACAAGCACCAAATCTGGCCTGTGTTTACTCAACCTCCCACCTTGTCATTGTGGTTTCCGAGGTCTGTGGTTACTTGATTTCATGATATGTGTGGTGATGGCCATGCTTTCACCAGCTGTCAGTTGTCCTGTGGTCCCTGGAGAGAGGCAGGGCTGCTGTCTGTATGTGTGTCGGGTCCAGCTACTTGCCAAATCGGCTGACTTGATGAATTTTGCTCATTTCATCCTTCCAGCCTTTGCCAATTTCAATTTCCCTTCCCATAAGGGAGAGCCCAAAAATGTTTCAGTGTAGACTGAATCTGAGCTTGATTACAGAGTCCCTGAAAAAGGCAACCAAGAAATGACCTTGACTCTCTACAAAGAGAAAATGGATCTGGTTGTGAGATCTAGAAGTGGGGGCCATGGCTTTTACTTCCAGGAGCTCCTCCCCCAGTGACATAACTCATTCCCTCAAAGAATCCTGGTTAGATTGGCAGAGATGGTGGGGGGCAGAAACGTGCTCAGAACAAGAATGTAAATCCCCCAAAGCAAAGAGAGAAAGCAAGCATTCACTGAAAGCTCAGTCCTCAGGACATTGAAGGGGCCAGGATGTGCTCCGCTGGAGACAAAGACAAGTATCAGAAAATAGTTATGGGAGCCTCACCAACTTGCTGTTACAGTGTAGCATGTCACCCCCAAAACTCGGTGGCTTAATGTTTTCATTCCTGGAAGCAACCTAAATGTCCATCCACAGAGTAATGGATAAAGAAGATATGGTACATATGCACAATGGAATATTACTCAGCCATAAAAAGGAATGAAACTGGGTCATTTGTGGAGACGTGGATGACCTAGAGACCATCATAGAGAGTGAAGTAAGTCAGAAAGAGAAAACAAATATCATATATTAACAAATACATGTGTGATCGAGAAAAATGGTATACTGCTGCAGCTAAGTCGCTTCAGTCGTGTCCGACTCTGTGCGACCCCAGAGATGGCAGCCCACCAGGCTCCCCCACTCCCTCTGTCCACAGGATTCTCTAGGCAAGAATACTGGAGTGGGTTGCCATTTCCTTCTCCACTGATGATGTTGAGATACCCAGACTGCCATCCACTGTGTCCTCAATAGTAGGTGATGGGACACAGCTGAGCAATATCATTAAATTCTGAAGAAAAAAGATTTTGAACCTAGGATGCTAGCTTAACTTCATGCATGTGCGTGCTCAGTCCTGTCCGACTCTTTGCGACCCTGTGGACTGTAGTCTGCCACGCTTCTCTGTCCATGGGATTCTCCAGGCAAGAATATTGGAGTGGGTTGCCATTCCCTTCTCCACGGGATCTTCC
>NW_011494765.1:410520-431953 GCF_000754665.1 Bison bison bison | reverse complement strand
CTGGGATTCTCCAGGCAAGAACACTGGAGTGGGTTGCCATTTCCTCCTCCAATGCAGGAAAGTGAAAAGTGAAAGTGAAGTCGCTCAGTCGTGTCCGACTCTTAGCGACCCCATGGACTGCAGCCCACCAGGCTCCTCCGTCCATGGGATTTTCCAGGCAAGAGTACTGGAGTGGGGTGCCATCGCCTTCTCTGAGAAAAATGGTATAGGTGATCTTATTTGCAAAGCAGAGATAGAGAAGCAGGGCTTCCCTGGTGACTCAGTGGCAAAGAATCTGCCTGCCCTTTCTGGAGACACAGGTTCAATTCCTGATCTGGGAAGATTCAACATACCATGGAGCAACTAAGCTGTGTACCCAACCACTGAGCTCTCGCTCTAGAGCCTGGGAATCGCAACTACTAAAGCCTGAGTACTCTGGAGCCCATGAACAGCAACAAGGGAAGCCACTGCAGTAAGAAGCCCGCACACTGAAAGTAGAGAGTAGCTCCTGCTTGCTGCAACTAGAGAAAAGCCCACGCAGCAATAAAGATCCAGCACAGCCAAAAAATAAATAAAATTTAAATAATAATATTTAAAAAAGAGAAACAGAGATACAGATATAAAGAACAAATGTACAGATACCAAGGGGGAAAGGGGAAGTGGTGGAATGAATTGGGAGATTGGGATTGATGTATATACACCATTGATACTATGTATAAAATAGATAACTAATGAGACCCTACTATATAGCACAGGGAACTCTACTCAGTGCTCCATGATGACCTAAATGAGAAAGGAATCCAAAAAAGAGAGGAGATATATATACACATATAGCTGATTCACTTTGCTGTACAGAAGAAACTAATATAATATTGTAAAGCAACTATACTGCAATAAAAATTAATTAAAAAATATTTTTACTCTTGTGTCAGTGAGACAGCCTGGGTTTCTGTTCTTGTGTCTGCAGGTCAGCTGGAGGCTCTGCTCTACACTGGTCTTCCTGGATCGCCTTGAGGACTGGGAAAGCTCTGCTCAGTGTGTTTTTTATTCTCTGCTGGGGGCCAGTGGGCTAGCTGGGCATGTCCTTCTATGGCAAAGAGAAAAACACAAGAGAAAAAACCCAATATCTGAGCTTCTTTTCAGGTCTATGTCATGCCTCCCAATATCTTGTTGGCCAAAGCAAGTTGGATGGCTGAACCCCAAATCCCAGATGAAGGGCAAAGTTACGTGGCCAAGGATTCAGGGATGGGTGAACTGGGGCCATTAATCACCACTGTGATCCATCAGACTCCTCACATCGCCCTTATCTCCATTCATTGCTCCCTCTTTGATGCTTCCATACATCTCTCCTGGCTTTGATCATAATCTGTGTTCCTGTTATTAAATTCGTGAAGGCTATAATAGCCAGGACATGGAAGCAACCTAGATGTCCATCAGCAGATGAATGGATAAGAAAGCTGTGGTACGTATACACAATGGAGTATTACTCAGCTATTAAAAATAATACATTTGAATCAGTTCTAAAGAGGTGGATGAAACTGGAGCCTATTATACAGAGTGAAGTAAGCCAGAAAGAAAAACACCAATACAGTATACCAACGCATATATATGGACTTTAGAAAGATGGTAACGACAACCCTGTATGCGAGACAGCAAAAGAGACACAGATGTATAGAACAGTCTTTTGGACTCTGTGGGAGAGGGAGGCGGGTATGATTTGGGAGAATGGCATTAAAACATGTATAATACCATATGAGAAATGAATCGCCAGTCCAGGTTCGATGCAGGATACAGGAAGCTTGGGGCTGGTGCACTGGGATGACCCAGAGGGATGGTATGGGGAGGGAGATGGAAGGGGAGTTCAGGATGGGGAACACGTGTACACCCGTGGAGGATGCATGTTGATGTATGGCAAAACCAATACAATAAAAAAAAATAAAATAAAAAAAAAGAAATAAAAAAAAACCATCATAGGAAAAAAAAAATACGTGAAGGCAAGTGCTGTGTGTTGTCCTCCTGCCCAGTACATAATCGTAACAGAGAATGCAGAGAGCATAGAGAGCAAAGAAAAGAAGAGAGTAGAAACACAAGCAACTGAAAAGAGAGAACGGGGCAGACACATAAGAGACATGAAAAGGATGAGCGAGGGAAACATCCCTGGTTTAGAGTGAGAGAAACTGCTTGCTGATAAACAGCTTCTTAAAATACTGATCCGTTCCTCATATTCTAAAGCAGTCATTTTCACATTTAGAAAGAGTCTTCATGTTTTTATTTTTCAAGTCTAATAGTTGCATTTTCCCTGTGGCTGCCCTTGCATGAAAGAAGACTTGGATTATAGAAATTGTTTTGGTCCCTTAGAAGAAGTAATCAGTTTGCCATTTATGATCAGAGACTCTTTCACAACTAAGATCTCTCCAGTTGTTTTACCTTTGAAATGAAGGTGGCCTTACATTATGATGCAGAAAGCCTGCACTGGAAGAGAGGCTGGAGAGGCAGACTCAGTTCTTTTCTTGAAATGCAATTGTTTATTTTTTCTGGGTGACGTGGTTCCTAGCACTACCTAGTATTGGCATAAATGAAGGGTTAGTAATATCGATGCTAGGAGGGCGAAAGTCACTCAGTGGTCAAGGACTGTATCTCTATCCATGGAATTCTCCCGGCAAGAATACTGGAGTGGGTAGACATTCCCTTCTCCAGGCAATCTTTCTGACCCAGGAATCAAATCTGGGTCTCCTGCATTGCATGCAAATTCTTTACCATCTGAGCCATCAGGGAAAACCCATGCTAGGAGGGTGGGCTAGATTGATTCTGAAATGGTCAGAAGTCATTTCAGGACAAAGTCAGGGAATACAGTGGGTAAGGAGAAGCAGTTCAAAGTCCTTCTGAGGGGTGACTGCAAACCCATGAAGCTGAAGCAGCCTCCCTGGGTACCATCTCTTTCAAGGGAACTGCTTGGAAGTGAGTCAATTTGCATAGGCTTGTTTGCTTATGGTGTTAAAAACTGTTCTTTGTAGTTCATGTGAAAAGGATGCAGGGAGAATTCTTTGGTGGATTTTTGAACTCAGTGGCTTTTCTTGGCTGGGGATGGGGGAAGGTTTCATACTCTTATCTCCTGGTCAATATCATCTTTTAGGGCTTCCTGAAGTAAAACAAGAAACCTGATCTAGGTGGGGGGTGGGATGGGAATGGGGCCCAGGGACCAATAGGCCTATTGACTGAGGCTACTTATGTGCCCCCCATCCCCCTCTCTTGCCTGTCTTACTGGGGGTCTGGAAGTAGATCAGGCATCATCCAGCCCAGCACCTGACACATAGAAGATGGTCAATAACTATTTATTAACTTGAATTGAGTGATGGTTTGTGGTGTGGTTGAAAGAGCCTGAGACTGAGTTAGGAGAACTGGGGCTAAAATTGGCTGGTGGAGCCAACCAGGAGAAGCCTCCTCTCTTCTCTGAGCCTCAGTTTTCCTACATGCATAGTGGGGGTTTCTCCCTGGGCGTTCATGAGACCTGAAAGCACTTTTGACACTGGTTATGGTCGTCCTGGAGAAGGAACTGATCATGCTGGGGCAGAGATGGAATGCCTTGGTCAGAGACCAAGGTCAGAAGCTGGGCTGTGCTACAATGTGAGTAGTGGGGACCACTGGTCCAGGGATGGGGCCTCTTTGGGGGGCTGAACAGGATGACCAGGTCAAGGCTGGTGGCCCAGAAAAAGCATCGATGATCCCTTGAGCCCCATAGGGCCCCTCTCCCCTTATGCTGAAGAAAAGAGACGAGAGGCCAGACGAGATGACAGCAGAGCACGTGTATATCTCTGTGCCAGGTTCTCGAGACTCTGGCAGAACTCAGGTGAGGTCCCTGATGGCCAGCAGATGACATACCTTATGTCATAGGCTGAGGTGTGGACTGGGTGATGAGCATCACCACCAGTATTTTTCTGAAACTTCAGAGACGAGTGAGGGGGAAGCAGGTTGTGGGGCTATTGATAGAGGAGCAAGGATATGGCATCAACCTGGGCCTCGGGGTTGGGAGGACGGTGGGTCAGGTGGACATGAAGGTGGTCTCATGTCACCGCAGGGCCAAGTGACGGGGTGCTGGAGGGCCAAGCCAGGAAGCCTGAAGGTTACCACTGACTCTGTGTGACCCGGGCAGGTCCCTTAAACACTCTGGGCCTCAGTTTCCCAGTTTATCAAAGTAAGGGTTTGGAATGGATCAGGGGCCCCTCAGGGCCGTGAGGAAGATGCACTGGGGAGGCTGAGAAGATGGGTTCCCTAGAGGGTCCCTCTGACCCTTACTCCTGCTTTCTCCCCTTCATTTTAGATAGTATGTTTCTGGGTAAGATTTCATTGAAAATAAAAAAGAGTTGTGGTTTACGGTTTGGTTTTCTAAAGCCAGTGGTCCAAAGACCTTTAAGTTTTCTTTTAGATATAAAATGGCATAGGATAGCAGTTCTAGGATCAGGTGGTGGCCGACTCATTAGTGGGAACTGGAAGGGCCCATGGATAATCCAGCCCTAGGACTGCTGTAGCCTGCAAGTTCTTTCACTGAGGCCACCGAACTCGGGATCTGGGTTCTATGCGACCCAGTTAAAATGCACCTTAAGGGCTTGAGCAGCAGAAGTGCTTGCTCTGACTCTGCTATGGACTAACTCACCGTCTTTGAGCCTCCATTTCCTCATCTGTAAAGTAGCTATAAGAATACCCATGCTTGGACTTCCCTGGTGGTCCTGTGGTTAAGAATCCTCCTGCCAATGCAGGGGACACAGGCTCGATCCCTGGTCCAGAAAGATCCCACATGTCAATGATCAACTAAGCCTGTGTGACACAACTACTAAGCCCACGCTCTAGAGCCTGTGCTCCGCAGCAAGAGAAGCCACTGCAGTGAGAAGCCAGAGCTCTGCAGTGAAGCAGAGCCCCTGCTTACCACAACTAGAGAAAGCCGGCATGCAGCAACAAAGACCCAGCAAGCCAAAGCAAGGGAAGAAAATACAAAACCCCTAGAATTAAAAAAAATATGTGTAGTGCTGACATATGAAAAAAACTAAAAAAAAAATACCTCTTCCATCTGCACCAATGCCTACCCTGTCCCTTGTCTGTCTTGCTTAAGTTAATTTATCTATTTACACTGCATGCCTACTGCCTTCTCCTACTACAGAATGCCAGGGGGAGCTGAACAGGCAGGATCATAGCAAACAAGTACAAGAACAAAGGGTAAGAAAAATGGACAGCTTCTAAGTGCTCATAAACATAAAAAATACACTCATTTATTCATCTCAGATGCCCAGAGTACTTCCTCCGTGCCAAACTGGGTTCACTGGGTGAGGTCAGTCCTTGACACACGGGTCTGTGAATTTTAGCCTCTGTCCCAGACAGATAAGAAGTCAGTTTTTTGAGAAAACATGGTGATGTGATGGAAAACACAGTCCCAATCCCCACCCCCACCCACCCCCCCAAGCAAGATCTGGGTAGCACAGCCTTCCATATAGCTTTAAGCCCAAATACAACAAAAAAATGGTAGAATGCACCCTCTAAATGCCTGGAAGTGACTCTTAGAAGAGGGCTTGGTATTGCTGAAAGGGCCTAGGTTTTGACACCTAAAAATGGTGTAAACTTGGTAAAGTCAAATCTTCTACTCTGAGCCCCAGTTTCTTCATCTGTGAAACTGGGTCATAAAAATCTGCTTCACTGGTTGTTGTGGCATAATGTCAGGTCAGGTGAGGACCTGCACTACAGTAGCACTCAGAAAGGGATCGCCATTATTATGGTTTTGGAAAAAGCACAGAGCTGATAATGGCAGTCACGAGTGTCGCCGTGGGCAATGCAATCCACCCTTGGTGGGGTCCAGGCCTCAGGAGTCAGCCCCTGAGATCCTTCGCTGAGTGAAAAGGGCTCTGAGTGCCCCCTGCACATCACGGTTCCGGAGGCTATAGATGACCGGGTTCAGCATGGGCGTGACCACGGTGTACATGACGGTGGCCACACGGCCCCGCTCGGCCTCATACCGGGACGTGGGCTGGAAGTAGACTGCAATGACTGTCCCGTAGAAGAGGCCCACCACGGCCAGGTGGGAGCCACAGGTGGACACAGCCCAGAGCCTCCCCGCGGCTGACGGCAGCCGGAGCACTGCAGCTGCAATGGCCCCGTAGGAGGCGAGGATGAGCAGAAAGGGAGTGACCACCACTGCGGCGCCCTCGGTGAAGATGAGCAGCTGGATGTGCCGGGTGTCAGAGCAGGAGAGCCTTAAGAGAGGCTGGTGGTCACAGAAGAAGTGGGGCACTTGGTGGGAGGCACAGAAGGACAGGCGGGCCATAAGCAGGATATGCAGGAGGGAGTGGACGTGGGACACGAGCCATGCTGTCCCCACCAGGGCTGTGCACATGGCCCGGGACATCCTTGTGGCATAGTGGAGGGGGTGCCGGATGGCTACGTAGCAGTCATAGGCCATGGCAGCCAGGAGGCAGCTGTCAGTTACACCCAGGGCAAAGAAAAAGTACATCTGGGTCAGACAGCCAGCCAGGGAGATGGAGTGGTTGTGGGCCAGCAGGTTGGCCAGCATCTTAGGTACTGTAACGGAGGTAAAGCAGAGGTCAGCAAAGGACAGGTGGGCCAGCAGGAAGTACATGGGAGTGTAAAGGGCTGGACTGGCTCGGATGGCGGCCACGATGAGTCCATTACCCAGGATGCCCGCCACATAGAGGACCAAGAAGAGCATGAAAAGAGGTCGCTGCTGGCTGGGATTTGTTGTTAGTCCCAGTAGGATGAATGGGCTTCCTTCTGAAGACTCATTGGCAGCATCCATGGCTAGGCTGCTTCTTCACCTGGAACCCCAGGGGTTTCATTCCATTGCTGAGTCATCTCCTCAGTGTCAAAGGTAAAGGGTGAAGGGCCATTGAGTTGCTCAAGGCTTTCTGGCCACGAGGGAAGTCATGACAGCCCTGTGGCTACACACAGATGTGACTGTGAGCAATTTCCCTCCTCTCCAGGTCTTAGGTTCTCCATCTGTAGAGTAAGGGAGCTGAATCAGGTGAACTTGAAAACTGCTTCCAACTTGAATACATTGTGATTTGCAGCAAAAACAGAACAAAAATATTGCCCAGGATGTGGACCAAAGAAGGAAGAAACACAAAAGGAAAGATGAAAGAGAGGATCAAAATCAGGGAGAGATTTGACCAATGGGTATTTGGGGGAAAGTCAAGAGTGGACAAGAAAACCAAGATGGTAGTGAGGAACTCATCTAAGAAATAAAATTCCAAACATGAAGGGCATATATGTATTGAAATGAATATAAATCGATAGCACCTGAATGCAAACATGATGTTTTAGAGCACTAAGGATCAACAGAAGAACCTGTCCCTCCCAAGGGCAGGGATGTAAGGATCTGATGATGTTGCTGCTGCTGCTGCTGCTGAGTTGTTTCAGTCGTGTCTGACTCTGTGCGACCACATAGATGGCAGCCCACCAGGCTCCTCCATCCATGGGATTCTCCAGGCAAGAATATTGGAGTGGGTTGCCATTCCCTTCTCCACGGGATCTTCCCGACCCAGGGATTGAACCCGAGTCTCTACACTTTTAATCAAGAGTGAGAAAAGAAGAAAGAAAATATGAGACTTGCAAAAAAAAGAACCAAAGAATCTAAATGATTCCCAGTATTCCTGGAAAACTCTTCCCATGAAATCAAACACATACAGCATCAAGAAAATGCACAGCCCTTTACGGGAAACTCGTGCAGATAGGTGGATACACCTATCAGATGCAGAGACTTGACTCTTAAGGACAGAGACATTTCAATGCTTCCATTTTTTTCCTGTCTGAATCTCACTGCAGAAATCTTGGATGATTCTCCAAGAAGGGTCTTAAAAGGAGAGGGGTTTTAGGACAGGTTTCCTGAAGGCTATGTTGAGACCAGCTCTGCATCCTTATCCATTAAAAGAAAATAAAGACCCTACCTACCCTATTGTCTTCCTTTTTCTCCTCCACTGAATAAGAAGAATCTTTTGGCTTTGGATTCCTGGAGAACATTGGTTTTTTTCCCCCTCAATTATGTCCCACCTTCCATGAAGGTAAGAGGATCAAGGTGAGTGGAAAGGATGGAGAGGGGAAGCCTGCTTATGAAATGGCTTTTTCGGAAACTGGAATTACTTAAACTTGGGAACTGACCCAAGTTTAAGCTACCCAGTCTATTCTTCTCAGGTATTCTGTGAAGGAAGGCTGAGCTATGCATGCGTGTGTGCTAAGTCGCTTCAGTTGTTTCCAACTCTTTGCCACCCCAGGGACTGTAGTCTGCCAGGCTCCTCTGTCCATGGGATTCTCCAGGCAAGAATACTGGAGTGGGTTGTCATGCCCTCCTCCAGGGGATCTTCCTGACCCAGAGATAGAATCCATGCCTCTTACGACTCCTGCATTGGCAGATGGGTTCTTTACCACTAGCACCACCTGGGAAGCCCTCTAACCTGAGTTTAAATGGGTCTCAGTAAGCATTCAAATACACTGAGCTGTTGGCAGAAACATTCATCTATAATTACAAACACACTGGTGCAGGCATGCAGGCATGTTTGGCCTCTAGTTATGCTCTGCAAATACATAGGCATGACCGATCATGTACAGAAATGTGGACACAGACAACTAACTAAGAGACGAGTGTAACCACCAGATCCATAGATGCAGATCATCCTAAACATACACTGAGGGTCCGGTGCAATCACAAAATAGTGCTGAGGCCAGAGGGTGACGCTCATATATAGCCTCCTGTTCATGGAGGCTGCTGGTACCACACACAGCTCCAGGACCCACAATGCCCATTCATGCTTTCACTGACCGAGTGGTCTGTGTCAGTTCTCCACCACTGTCTGTCCACGCCTCCTGGTCACCCCCCATCACACAGTCACATCTTGTGCTTCCAGCCCTAGAGGCCCAGGGCCTCGCAGCTTCCCACTCAAGTCTCCTGCTGGGCACAGCAGAGATGTGCCACCCTAGAGGGGCATGTTCACCTACACACCGCTTCCCCTCCCCCAACGATGACACGGTGGGGCAGCGATGGTAACGCACAGTCTCAGTCTCACACCAACAGCACCTGTTCTCACAGTCACACGAACAGCTCATGCCCCCAGCCAAGCTCAAGAGGACAGAGGCGCGTGCTCTCCAGCCTGGCCCTTGGCCCAGTTGGACCATCTGGCTTCGCCACATCACAGGAGGAGCAGCAGCGGGGACCAGGTGTAGCCGGACACTGAAGGGTCTGGGGAGGGAGTTATTGGCCACATTTAGGAGGTCTGGGGCCTTGGGAGTACCTTAGCTTCTCCCAGAGAAAACACCCTTCCCCTGGGCCCCCTCCCTGGGCCGAGAGGCAGCTCAGCTCTGGGGCTTGTTTTCCTTCCTCTCTGGGGCCCAATTTGACTGGGGAAGCAGTTGTTGGTGCCACCTCTAACTTGGGGGACCCCAGGAGTCCTGTGCATGGTG
This sequence comes from Bison bison bison, assembly GCF_000754665.1. Taxonomy (NCBI): domain Eukaryota; kingdom Metazoa; phylum Chordata; class Mammalia; order Artiodactyla; family Bovidae; genus Bison; species Bison bison. Next base: position 422,524 of record NW_011494765.1, on the reverse strand, counting down.
AAGCTGCTGCTCCCCGGGCCTTGTCTTGTGGGGTCCAGAGCCCCAAGCCTGGGGTTTGCAGCAGCAGCTTCTGGAGCTAAACGTCTTGTCCCCTCAGCTGTTGCCGGGGCTTCTTGTAGGAAGTGTAGGAGTGTGGGAGCATTGTGCCTCTGGGGACTGCGGCAGTTGTACACCTGAGTGACTGTGACATGTGTGTGTGTGTGTGTGTGTGTAGGATTGTATGCCTGTGTGTGGACAGAGTGACCAGGTCTCTGTCAAATGAAATGTGTCCATGAGCTTGAGTGTGTGTCTGCATGTCCACTGTACGTGTGTCTGCGGAGGGCAGTGACACCTGAGAGTGTTTCTTGGTGCATAATGGTTTCTGGTAGGGAACTGGCTCTCTGTTGGAGGGGGCATGTGTTTCTGTGTGTGTTTATAGCCTTCCAGATGGGAATGGCTTTGCATGACTCAGCACTGGAACAACCATGAAGGGTTGTACCTTTTGAACACAGCATCTTCCATGGTTCCCTACTACCTATTAATAAAGTCCAAATTCCCCTGCCTGATATCCAGCCTGTGGGGCATCCTTCCCATCCCCAGATCTTCAGTCTTCAGACTTCTCTCCACCTCTTTTCCAACATCCCATCTCTAGTCAGTTAAACCGGTCTCCTAGAGTCTCCTGTGCATGCAGAGCTTGTGTTACTTCTGTGCCCTGTGCGCGCCCGTTTCCCCCCATCGAATGTCCCTTTCCCTCAATTCCCACCCATGCTGCAGGGCCCAGCTGGTTTTGTGCAGTAGGTGCCCTAATCAGTCTTCCCCACCCCAAACCTGCTTTTGTCCTAATTGCTTGTCTTAGTAGATGGTGTTGAAGAAAGTTTAAAAGGAAATATCAATATTTGATCAGAAATGGGGAACTTTCCTGGGCATCTCACTTTAGGAACGAGGATCTGACTGTATTTCAACCGTTATCCCCCAGATTGGACTCTGTTATTGTCTTCCAATGCCTTCCCTTCCCTCTTGTTTCTTTCTTTTTTTTTTAAATTATCTATTTGATTAATTAATTTGGTTGTTCTGGGTCTTCACTGCTGTGTGCAGGCTTTCTCTAGTTGTGGTACATGGACGTCTCATTGCAGTGGCTTCTCTACTAGGGGAGCACAGACTCTAGAGCACACAGGATTCAGCAGTTGCTGCACATGGGCTCAACAGCTGCGACTCTCAGGCTCCAGAGCTCAGGCTTGGTAGATGTGGCACACGGGCTTAGTTGCTTTGTGGCATGTGAGATCTTCCCGGATCAGGGATCAAACTGGTGTCCCATGCATTGCAAGGTGGATTCTTAAACTGGATCATCAGGGAAACCCATTATTTTCTTATCTATCAAGTTAGCCCAGCATAGCAGTCTGAAACTTCATGTTTCCTCCAGTGGATGTATAGGATTGATGTGATTATCGTATCTGGCTGTTCCAAGGATGCTAAAAATGTGGAAGGACCCATGGACACCCTGTACGGTCAAGATGATGGAAGGGCTGTATGCCTCTGGAAACTTTCCTTTAATTGTGGTGGGAACTATATGTCATGAGAGCCCCCCAAAGAAGAAAAGACCACAGAGGATGTCTCTGAGTATAAACCACTGAGCTGGGGGCAAACCTTCTATTCTCATTCCCACAGGTGCCAACTCTTCTGACAATGTCCCCAACCATTGTCATGGCATGTGAGTTGTCATGGTGATAGGAGGCAAGAACTGGGAAAGGATTATAAAACCTTGTGGTGGGAGAAGGGGCTTTAATTCATTTAGTGAAAGTGAAAGTGAAGTCGCTTAGTCGTGTCCGACTCTTTGCAACCCCATGGGCACCAGGCTCCTCCGTCCATGGCATTTTCTAGGCAAGACTACTGGAATGGGTTGCCTTTTTTACTTCTCCAGGGAACTTCCCGACCCAGGGATCGAACCCAGGTTTTCCGCATTGTAGGCAGACGCTTTTGCCATCTGAGCCACCAGGGAAGTCTCAGTTCTTAATTCATTTAAGCCTTTGTCAAATTGTGCTAAGTTTAGGCTATTGTGCCCACTGCTGTCAACAGATGGGGTCATCAGGAAGTAGGGTGATCAGCCATCCTGGTTTGTCCAGGACAGAAGAGGTTATTTGGACATGGGATTTAAAGTTTAAAAAACTAGGACAGTTCTGGGAAAATCAGGACAAGTTGGTGACCCTGTCAGGAAACCTATAAAATTCTCTATGGTTTGAGGAGACAGTATAGTTCACATCTCTCTCTCTCCATTAGTCTGGGACTTCCAAGAAGACTATAGTTACTAAGGAGAGACCTGGTTCTGGTATCAGGGGGTATCACCTCCCCAGGGAGCTGGGATGAACCTCCAGCCTTCCTGCAGTCTAAGTTCCAGCAGCTGATTTCTCCTTGAAAGGAAGTCGGGAGTGGTGAGACCAGCCCTGGCTGAAGCCCAAGGAACACACTCCATGGGGCACCTATATGGGGGCAACAATGAGGCTTTGCTTGAGCCACCCCTGGCCTCATCTCAACCATAATCAGGGAGGACTGGAAAGGGGAACAGACAGTAGCTGACATTTACTCTGGCCAGGCTCCATCTCTCCTTGGAAGCACCTACTATAACTTCTGGGGTCCACTCCTGTCCTGCTCCTGCATAGAGGGGCTTCCCAGCAGAATGCAGTGCCTTGGGCCTTGCTCATGTGTAACTTAATTAGATAAAGAAAATCTGTCAAAACTATAAACTCTGGGTAGATAAAAATCTCAAGAATGCTGGATCTGAAGGGCCCAGAAAGACCTAAGGCTTGGAGCACTGTGGTTGCCTTTGCCCAAGAGGTAATGGCATTCCCTCTCCTAACCCCAACTCTGTCTCTAGATGTTATAGTCTTAACACAAAGCAGTCTACCATACCTGACCATGTGCATATCTAAGCAAGCTCATAACTCTCAGTGAAACTTAAATCCACCAATAATTAGCTCCTACTCTTATGTTTTAAGGAACATTATCCATTTCCATAACCCTAAATATATCTCAAATTGAAGTCACCCCAAACATGTCAGTTTGATACTCAAAATACTCTTCTTCTTATGCCTAATTCTCATCTAGTTCTGAACCTAGGCTAACTGTAATAATAACTAGATTGTGACTTAAACTTGTCACAAACATTATTTACATGCCAGCTTAACTTAAATCTAACAGAGCTCTAACAGGAACTAAGCTCTAACCCAAATTTAATCTACCAGTGGGAATAAAACCTGAATTCTAATCTTAAGTAGTCTTTCCCTCTAACACTAGCAATAAAATAGTTTTAATATTTCTTTTTTAAAAACTGAAGTATAGTTTATTTACAATGTTATGGTAGTTTCAGGTGTACAGCAAAGTGATTCAGTCATTAATTAATTGTTAGTTGCTCAGTCATGTCTGACTCTTTGCTACCCCATGGACTATAGCCTGCCAGGCTTCTCTGTCCATGGAATTCTCCAGACAAGAATACTTTTTCAAATTCTTTCCCTTTATAGGTTATAAGAAAAATATTTTTAAACTTCTCTATTTTAATTTATTTCTTTGCTACACCACACAGCATGTGGGATCTTTAGTTCCCCAAATCAGGGATCGAATCTGTGCCCCATGCAGTGGAAGCAGGGAAGTCCCTCTTACAAAATAGTAAGTGTAGTTCCTGAGCTCCTTGTTGGTGCTCTGTTTTATATACAGCAGTGTGTGTATGTTAGTTCTAATATTTCTAAGAAGAGCTCAAATTTATTTGAACCCTGACTCCTATATTTCCCCCAAATCTACTATTCATTACAATCAATCCAAATTGAACAATTTACATAATTTTAATTCAGTCCTAAGTTTGTCCAGTTGCTTTTAAATTCTGAACCTAACTCTGGCTTTACCCTAACTCTAACTTTAGTCTTAGCCATAACAGGAATCCTAACCCTATTCTAACCATAACCATAATTCAGACCCTTTCCTAATCTCTGTCACAGCCCTGAAGTAACCTAATCTTGGTCGAATTTTCACACAACTGTGGGATTTTAGGAATGAGATCATGTGTATTCTCAGTTATCCTGAGAGATGGAATATGCGGCTTCATAGGGAAAGATATTTGCCTACCCAGATCCTATCCCAGTCTTTGGCATAAGTGGGTTCTGAAGTTGCTCTCTTGGGCTCAAAGTGAGAAGTGTGACTCACTGGTCACAAAGGACGTTAGAAAAGCAAGGCTCTAGAACACTTGCGGCCAGCACAGACCTTATCTGGTGTTTCTGGGTATCAGCCTCTTGGAAATTCAAGTGGCAAATAGTTACTGCACCTGGTAACATGCTTTGAACATGGAGGAGCCTAAGGCAAACTCAACAGCAAATTCACTTGATCTTGGTTCTGGCTGGGTCTAGAGTACCTCAGGTTCCTGTCTGCTGTCTGTAAACCTCAGTTTCTCCCCTTTCTTCCACCTCAAACAAGGACAAGGGACACCCAGCCCGTGCCAGGGGCCGGGAAGAGCCCACCTCATCCCTCCAGAGTCAGGCCTAACGCCAGCCTGCAGCCCTTTCACTGGTGCCTCCGCGGTGGACCGCAGCATCGGCTCCAAGTCCTTCTGAGCGCCTCCTTGACCTCTTTGTTGCGGAGGCTGTAGACGAGCGGGTTGAGAGCTGGGATGACAAGGGTGTAGAACACGGAGGCCATCTTATCAGTGTCCAGGGCGTAGCTGGAGCTGGGACGCAGGTACATGAAGATGAGTGTCCCGTACAGCATGGCCACACCCGTGAGGTGGGAGCCACAGGTCGAGGCTGCTCGCCACCGGCTCTCGGCCGAGCGCATACGGATCACAGCGCCGGCGATGAACCCGTAGGACACGGCGATGGCCGACACGGTGGCTGTCTGGATGAAGCCACAGACGGCGAAGAGGAGGAGTTCATTGAGACTGGTGTCGTTGCAGGAGATGGCCAGCAGGGGGGGAATATCGCAGAAGAAGCTGTTCACCTCCCGGGAGCCGCAGAAGCTCAGGCGGAAGGTGAAGGTCGTGTGGACCACGGCGCTCACTGCCCCGCCCAGGCCGGAGGCTCCCAGCAAGACCAGGCACAGACGCCGGGACATGGCCGTGGTGTAGAGAAGAGGGTTTCCGATGGCCACGTAGCGGTCATAGGCCATGGCTGCCAGCAGGCAACACTCGGCATCGGCCAGCCCTGTGAACAGGAACATTTGGAGAACACAGGCTGCGTAAGGGATGCTGGTGCGAGGCAACAGCTGGTCCACAAGCATCTTGGGGCCGATGGCTGAGGAATAGCAGGCATCTAGCAGGGAGAGGTTGGCCAGGAAGAAGTACATGGGTGTGTGGAGCTGGGCGTCTATGTGGATCAGCAGCACCATGCCTGCGTTTCCCAGCAAGCTCACCAGGTAGACGGGCAGGAAGATGAGGAAGAGGGTCAGGCGCAGGTCCCAGCGGTCTGTGATGCCCAGGAGGATGAACTCAGTAGGGGCACCCCAGGTCCAGGTGAAGTTCTCAGGTGTCATTTTGCAGGACAGAGTCTGAGGAGAGACAAAGCAGGAGGGAGATGAGGAAAAGGTCAGGACCATGACCAGCCAGAACGCACTTTGTACTGGGAACAGATTTGGGTGAGTCCTAACTGTGTAATAAAAGTGTGATGTGTGTGGACAAACCACAGCACTTCTCAAAACCTGTGTTTAAAAGAATCCTTCATTTGGCAAAATTAATACAATATTGTAAAGTTTAAAAATAAAATAAAATTTTAAAAAAGAATCCTTCAATTAAAAATATATAAAATTTTAAAATTTATATAAAGAGGTAATTTTAAAATTATCTCTTTAGTGCTAAGTCCCTGCCACTTCCCAGGTAGCTCAGCTGTAAAGAACCTGTCTGCCAGTACAGGAGACTTAAGTGATGAGGGTTCATTCTCTGGGTAGGGATGATCCCTGAAGGAGGGCATGGCAACCCACTCCAGTATTCTTGCCTGGAGAATGCCATGGACAGAGGAGCCTGGCTGGCTATAGTGCATAGGATCGCAAAGAGATGGACATGACTTGAAGCAACTTACCACACACACGCTACTACTTAACCTCCGTGAGAATGGGACACTTGCCTGGCTTACTCAATTTTGAGTCCACAGTACTGAGAACATTGCTGGGCACATAATAATTGCTCAATAAATAAAGGCACACTTCATTTTATTGCACTTTATCATGCTTCGCAGATGGTAGTTTTTTGTTTTTAAACAAATTGAAGATTTGTGGCACAATTTTTCAACAGCATTTGCTCACTTTGTGTCCCTGTGTCACATTTTGGTAATTCTCACAATATTTCAGATTTTTCATGATTATTATAGGTGTTATGATGATCTATGATTAGAGATCTTGGATGTTACTACTATGATTCACTGAAGGCTTAGGTGACGGGTATAATTTTTTAGCCATAAAATGTTTTAAAATTAAGGTATGTACATTGCTTTGTTAGACATAATGCTATTGCACACTTAATAGACTACAGTATAGTGTAAACATAACTTTTATATGCCCTGGGAAACCAAAACTTTGGGGTGATTTGCTTCATTGCTGTATTTTGGCTATATTATTGTGCTTGTCTGTGACCAAACCCACAATATCTATGAAGTATGCCTGAATTTATTAAATGCATGGATGATGAATAGGATCATAGTTGTGTCTGGACAAGGATTGAAAACTCCGTGACTCTATATGCATTTTCCTCTCCAGTTTCTCAAGGAGAAAAAGAGGCAGTGAAATGGGCACAGTTTCCTGATCCAAAGGGTAGCTAGCTAGGTTTGCTGAGAGGACGTCCTTCCATTGGAGTAAAACCTGGGACAGGAGAGTGCAGCAGTGGCTGGCATCTGAGGGAGACGACAGGGAGTGGAAAGAATAGAAAACTTGAATATATTCCAGGGCTGGATTCTTCACCACCCCGAGCCTCAGTTTTCTCTATGTGTAATGAGGAAAAAATGCTGCAAGGATTCAATGGAATAAAGCATGTAAAACATCTCACACAAAGCCTGGCATATGGCAGATATTTACTGAAGGATCAGTTTATTGATACCTAGCCCTGATATTGGAAGGAAGTAACTTCAAGGCAACCAGAAGTAGTGTAGTTTCCAGAAAATATATTGTTTACACTCCTGTCCCTTTTCATGTGTTCCCTTTGCTAAGAACCCATTTCCAGTTGTTGTGTTTGACCAAAACTATCTCGTATGTAAAGCCTTCCCTCCCGACTCACATGACTCAGAGGAAACTATACTTCTCCCTACTGTGTGCTGGCTGCACCGGGGCTTACATCCATCACAGTGCATCACTATTCTATTGCATGCATTTTTGTTTTATTTTTATAGAATTTTTGATGATATGGAAAAAGCACATGATATAATAATGTTACATGAAAAAAGTTCAAAAATGTTAAAACACAAATTAATCTGAAAGCCAAAAAGCTACTGTATGTTCTTTTTGTGTGTCTGTCTCTCCTGTGGGCTTTGAGCACCTTGATTCAATATTCATTCAACAAACATTTATTAAGTCCTACTATGTGCTCAGTATGACTCTGTGATTAATTTTTGTACCTCCAGGGTCTGGTACGTAATAAGTGTTCAATAAATACCGGCTGAATGTCTAAAACAGTGAAAAGAATATGAATTTTATCAGCATACAGACTTGGTTTTAAGTCTGGCTTCCACACTTTCTGGTGTGCAACTTTGGGCAAGTCACTTCACCTCTCTCAGACTGTTTTTTCATAAAGTACATGTAATACCTCTCTTGGAGGGTTCTAAGAGGCAATAAATGTGCTGGTGTAAATGTAAACTGAGAAAATTGGAGGACCCACAAATATGCACACTTTAGTATCTTAGTCTGCTTGGGCTGCTGTAACAAAGTACCATAGACTGGGTAGCTTAAGCAACAGATACTTATTTCTTATAATTTTGGAGGCTGAGAAGTCCAAGATCAGCGTGCCAGCATGGTTGGATTCTGGTGAAGGCCCACTTTTAGAATCGCTGATGGCTGTATTCTTTTGACATGTGGTGTTGGAGAAGACTCTTGAGAGTCCCTTGGACTGCAAGGAGATCCAACCAGTCCATCCTAAAGAAAATTAGTCCTGAATATTCATTGGAAGGACTGATGTTGAAACTGAAACTCCAATACTTTGGCCACCTGATGTGCAGAGCTGACTCATTGGAAAAGATCATGATGCTGGGAAAGATTGAAAGTGGGAGGAGAAGGGGACGACAGAGGAAGAGATGGTTGGATGGCATCACTGACTCAATGTGCATGAGTTTGAGTAAACTCTGGAAGTTGGTGATGGACAGGAAGGCCTGGCCTGCTGCAGTCCATGGGGTCACAGAGTTGAACATGACTAAGCGACTGAACTGAACTGTGTTCTTATTTTATCCTCATATAGTGAAGTGAGAGAGATAGCAGGTTATCTAATCTTTTCTTATAAGGGCATTAATTCCATCATGAGACCCCTACCCTTAGGACTTGATCTAAACCTAGTTGCCTTTCAAAGACCCCCACTTCCAAATACCATTCCATTCAGGATTAGGACTTCAACTTATAAATTTTGAAGGGACACAAGCATTCAGTCCATGACAGCTAGGTAATTCCACTTCTTAGTGTTTTAAAAACTCCCCCATATGTACACAAGGAGACATGCCCAAGGGTGCATGTTCTCCTGGGCTATTTGCACTGGACTAACATTAGCCAAACCTAAATGTTAATAGGCTCATGGAGTTTAAAAAGGAATAGATTTAACTTATATATATCAATGTAGAGAAATCTTAAAACCATATTGAGATTAAAATCATAATTTGTGGAAAACTATACAGATTAAAGAAAAACAAAACAATAATATATGTTTTTATTTATATGCATATCAAATGCTGGTTCTTTCAACAAGAGATTGGGTCCCAGCTAAAGGATCCTGGGACATCTCAGAAGGTTTTTTATCTCCTTTGGCTCATCTACACAACCAGAACTGATCCTTCTTATCTGTTAAGACTCTGTTCGGGGATCATCAATTTTTCCCCAGGAAGCTTTATCTGACATCTCTCATTCTGGAACTCTGTTCACTGAGCTCTCTATATTATAACCCTACTCTATCATTTGATAATTACTTAAATGATCTTTTCCCTCACTGGGACCATGCCTAATTCTTCCCTTTATCCTTAGGGATACAGAATTTTAGGGATCTTCCCCTCCTTCTTAGTGGGGTCACTGGGAGAGGTCAGACAGCCTCCAGGGATAGAGAACTGTGGGGTTCCAGCCCCACCCAACTACATGTTCCCCGTGAATGAAGTCGGTTCGCTGGCTGAAGTTCTGCATCCAGAACCCAGTTGGTGGCAAACCCTTTCCGTGTTACTGTCTGTCCAGGTGGAAAGCAGACACTACTCACCTTTACAAAGTGAGGAGCACAGCTGCTTCGAGCGCCTCTCCATTTCTTCATCTGTAAAATGGGGACAATGAGACTTCAGGGCTTTTAAATTGCTTTGAAATTCTGGGATGCAAGGATCCCCAAACCTCAGTTAAGCAATTACTATGGAGTGTGAGTGTGTGTGTGTATACACAAAACATAGAGTGGATCCTCCATTAATTTCTCTCTGTTGCGTACTGCCTGTGAGGAGTAATCCTGACATTCAGGGACATTCATTTTTTTTTTCCTCAAAGGTAAGAAAATGGAGCTCCAAAGATGGGAGGAGACAGGATATTCAGCTATTAAGGTATTGAGTTAGAGTTTGGATCTAACTCCACCCTTTTTTTTTTTTTTTTTGGTCTCTAGGCAGAAATATTAATTGAGTCTCATAATAGATTACCAAGCTAGTTGTCACTGTCTTGCCTCAGTTTTCTCAGCTTAAGATTAAGCAGACTGAACCAGATCAGGGGGTCCCAGTTTGCTCTGTGGACCTCTGTCATTAGAATTACCAATGGAGCTTTGTGAAAAAAAATATATAGCTATACACAGTGCCCAGAAATTCTAATTTATCTAGAGCAGAGCTCAGAAACCTGTACTGTAAAAAATGTTCAGCTGATTCTGATATGCAGGTCTATTTGGAACCCTGAGCATCAGAGCCTCTCTGTCTTGAATGCACATATGAATCATGTAGGGATCTTGTTAAATGCAGGTTCTGCCTCAGAAGGGCTGGGGAGGGGCCTGAGAATCTGCATTCTAACAAACACCCAGGTGACGCTGATGCTGCTGATCTGGGCACTACGCTCTGAGTAGCAAGAGCCTGTGTCCTACTGGACAGCATTCCAGGCTCTGACATCTTAAGATTCTAGCTTTCTGGAGGGTTCTTTTTGCCTCCTCCTGCTTGCCCCTTTCTCTCTGCTGAACACTTTGTTTTTGACTCATTTTCTCTTTCCAGGCCCCACTGTACGCATGAACACATTTACATTTGGCAAGGCCAGAGTCCTGGCATTTTTCAAGCTGTGGTTTCCCCATTTTCTAACAAGCCCCAGTTCTTAGATCATTTCTCCTCAGCACACAGACAATTTACATGCTTTGTTCCAGACACCAGCTGCTGTCATTGTGTTGGTGAGTGGTTATTGGCTTGGTAAGACATACCTGGAAGGTGGAGATGGATGAGTAGTTCTGATGGAGTGACTTCAGTCCAGCCTTTGGGTGATGATGGCAGGGGAGGTAGCAGGGACATCCCCCACCCCAGACATAGGAACAGGGGGACTTATACTCTTTTTGGACCCTGGGGGAATTGCCTCGTTCCCCCTCTGCTGACTCCTCTTTTCCCCTCTGCTGTCCCGGTCTCCATGGGGACTCCCTCTCCACATCCTTTGGGGACTCCATGAGAGCTGGTGGCAGGGGAATACCAGGGATGACTCACTCTTTAGAGCCTGGGGAATTTGGAAAAGTTTGACTGAGTGGGTCCCCAGGCTCTGTGTGGGGAAGACACTCATGCTGCTTGTTTAGGGGAGTTTTCCCCCTCTTTTCTTTGAGACTCAGTATTTTTATGATGCTTTTTGGTCTTCTACACCAACACAAATTCTTCTTGTGGGGCTCCTGACATGTCACATTTTCCTCTTGCCTGGATTGTCCACCCTCTTTCTCGTCTACCTGAAAAACTCACACTTTTAGTTACAGAATCAGCTCACATACCCCATCACCTTTTGAAGGAAGCCTTCCTGCCTCTGTGATGGAACCATTCTTTCCCTCCATGCAGCTGAGATGCGCATGCTGCTAAGTCGCTTCAGTTGTGTCTGACTCTGTGTGACCCCATAGATGGCAGCCCACCAGGCTCCCCCGTCCCTGAGATTCTTCAGGCAAGAACACTGGAGTGGGTTGCCAGTTCCTTCTCCAATGCATGAAAGTGAAAAGTGAAACTGAAATCGCTCAGTCGTGTCTAACTCTTTGCTACCCCATGGACTGCAGCCTACCAGGCTCCTCTGTCCATGGGGTTTTCCAGTCAAGAGTACCGGAGTAGGGTGCCATCACCTTCTCCAAGATGCACATGCAAGAACACTAATCAAAAACAGAGAGGGAAATACATGATTGTGAGAGAGTCAATTCCTAGAAAGGTTGATAAGAAGTCCAGTGTCCTTGAGGAGGAGAAAGGGGTCCAGGGCCCTTGAGAAGGAGAAAGGGGTCCGAGTCTCTCAAGGAGGAGAAAAGGACAAACATTTTTTTCTACATTGCTTTGTCTTAGTCAATATAACAATGTATCTTGCTCAAGGATTTGTTTCTCCTTAACAAGAACCTCAGTCTATAGTTCATCAGGCACTCTATCAGATCTAGGCCCTTAAATCTATTTCTCACTTCCACTGTATAATCATAAGGGATTTGATTTAGGTCATACCTGAATGGTCTAGTGGTTTTCCCTACTTTCTTCAATTTCAGTCTGAATTTGGCAATAAGGAGTTCATGGTCTCAGCCACAGTCAGCTCCTGGTCTTGTTTTTGTTGACTGTATAGAGCTTCTCCATCTTTGGCTGCAAAGAATAGAATCAATCTGATTTCGGTTTGACCATCTGGTGATGTCCATGTGTAGAGTCTTCTCTTGTGTTGTTGGAAG
>NW_011494765.1:409998-410420 GCF_000754665.1 Bison bison bison | reverse complement strand
CTCTTTCAATTCTTGTTTCCTCGGTGTGTATGCCCAGCAGTGGGATTGCTGGGTCATAAGGCAGTTCTCTTTCCAGTTTTTTAAGGTATCTCCACACTGTTCTCTATAGTGGCTGTACTAGTTTGCATTCCCACCAACAGTGTAAGAGGGTTCCCTTTTCTCCACACCCTCTCCAGCATTTATTGCTTGTAGACTTTTGGATAGCAGCCATTCTGACTGGCGTGAAATGGTACCTCATTGTGATTTTGATTTGCATTTCTCTGATAATGAGTGATGTTGAACATCTTTTTATGTGTTTGTTAGCCATCTGTATGTCTTCTTTGGAGAAATGTCTATTTAGTTCTTTGGCCCATTTTTTGATTTGGGTAGTTTTATTTTTCTGGTAATTGAGCTTGCAGGAGTTGCTTGTATATTTTTGAGTA
>NW_011494765.1:408290-409898 GCF_000754665.1 Bison bison bison | reverse complement strand
GAGGGATTCCTGCCCACAGTAGTAGATATAATGGTCATCTGAGTGAAATTCACCCATTCCAGTCCATTTTAGTTCGCTGATTCCTAGAATGTCGATGTTCACTCTTGCCATCTCTTGTTTGACCACTTCCAATTTGCCTTGATTCATGGACCTGACAGTCCAGGTTCCTATGCAATATTGCTCTTTACAGCCTCGGACCTTGCTTCTATCACCAGTCACATCCACAACTGGGTATTGTTTTTGCTTTAGCTCCATCCCTTCATTCTTTCTGGAGTTGTTTCTCCACTGATCTCCAGCAGCATATGGGGCACCTACTGACCTGGGGAGTTTCTCTTTCAGTATCCTATCATTTTGCCTTTTCATACTGTTCATTGGGTTCTCAAGGCAAGAATCCTGAAGTGGTTTGCCATTCCCTTCTCCAGTACCACATTTTGTCAGACCTCTCCACCATGACCCGCCCTTCTTGGGTGGCCCCACGCACATGGCTTAGTTTCATTGAGTTAGACAAGGCTGTGGTCCTAGTGTGATTAGAAGAGTACTGGAGTGGGTTGCCATTTCCTCCTCCAGGGAATCTTCCTGACCCAGGGACTGAACCTGCATCTCCTGCATTGGCGGGCGGATTCTTTACCACTAGAGCCACCTGGGAAGCCCTTACTATTATTACATATACCATTAGATTGACTAGTTTTCTGTGAGTATGGTTTCAGTGTGTCTGCCCTCTGATGCCCTCTTGCAACACCTACCATCTTACCTGTACAGGAGATAGGGATCAAGACCATCCCCATGGAAAAGAAATGCAAAAAATCAAATTGGCTGTCTGGGGAGGCCTTACAAATAGCTGTGAAAAGAAGAGAAGCGAAAAGCAAAGGAGAAAAGGAAAGATATAAGCATCTGAATGCAGAGTTCAAAAGAATAGCAAGAAGAGATAAGAAAGCCTTCCTCAGCGATCAATGCAAAGTAATAGAGGAAAACAACAGAATGGGAAAGACTAGAGATCTCTTCAAGAAAATTGGAGATACCAAGGGAACATTTCATGCAAAGATGGGCTCGATAAAGGACAGAAATGGTATGGACCTAACAGAAGCAGAAGATATCAAGAAGAGGTGGCAAGAATACACAGAAGAACTGTACAAAAAAGATCTTCACGACCCAGATAATCACGATGGTGTGATCACTGACCAGCTCTAGCCAGACATCCTGGAATGTGAAGTCAAGTGGGCCTTCGAAAGCATCACTATGAACAAAGCTAGTGGAGGTGATGGAATTCCCATTGAGCTATTTCAAATCCTCATCATTTGAAAGATGATGCTGTGAAAGTGCTGCATGCAATATGCCAGCAAATTTGGACAACTCAGCAGTGGCCACAGGACTGGAAAAGGTCAGTTTTCATTCCAATCCCAAAGAAACGCAATGCCAAAGAATGCTCAAACTACTGCACAATTGCTCTCATCTCACATGCTAGTAAAGTAATGCTCAAAATTCTCCAAGCCAGGCTTCAGCAATACGTGAACCGTGAACTTCCAGATGTTCAAGCTGGTTTTAGAAAAGGCAGAGGAACAAGAGACCAAATTGCCAACATCCGCTGGATCGTGGAAAAAGCAAGAGAGT
>NW_011494765.1:407609-408190 GCF_000754665.1 Bison bison bison | reverse complement strand
GGGAAGCTTGTGTCAGTGTTCTGGTGGGTGGAGCTAGATTTCTTCTCTCTGGAGAGCAGTGAAGTGTCCAGTAATGAGTTATGAGATGTCTATGGTTTTGGGGTGACTGGGAAGCCTGTATATTGGAGCTCAGGGCTGTGTTCCTGTGTTGCTGGAGAATTTGCTTGGTATGTCTTGCCCTGGAACTTGTTGGCCCTTGTGTGGTGCTTGGTTTCAGTGTAGGTATGGAGGCATTTGATGAGCTCATGTCAATTAATGTTCCCTGGAGTCAGGAGTTCCCTGGAGTCAGGGTTTGGACTTAAGCCTCCTGCTTCCCGTTATCGGTCTTATTTTTACAGTAGTCTCAAAACTTCTCCTTCTATACAGCATCATTGATAAAACATCTAGGTTAAAGATGAAAAGTTTCTCCACCATGAGGGTCACCCAGAGAGGTTCACAGCATTACATGGAGAAGAGAAGAGGGAAGAGGGAGTTAGAGGTGACCCAAATGAAAAGAGGTGGAATCAATAGAGGAGAGAGCGGGCTAACCAGTAATCACTTCCTTATGTGCACTCCACAACTGGACCACTCAGAGATGTTCA
>NW_011494765.1:407074-407509 GCF_000754665.1 Bison bison bison | reverse complement strand
AGTAGAGTTTGGAATTTCAAAAATACAATGTTAAAGAAAAGAAGAAGAAAAAGAAAGAGAAAAAACAAAACAAAAACAAAAACAAACAAAGTCACAAAAATTATAAAGAAGATATACGTACAAAACTGATAACAAATACCAAAAAGCATAAATTAAAAATCTAGAGCAAAGTTTGGAATTTCAGAAATACAATGTTAAAGAAAAGATGGAGAGAAAGAAATAGAGAAAAAAAAAGTCACAAAAGTTATAAAAAATATATAGGTACAAAATTGATAACAAATACCAAAAAGCTGAAATTAAAAATCTACAGCAGAGTTTGGAATTTCAAAAATACAATGTTAAAGAAAAGAAGAAAAAAAAGAAAGAAAGAGAAAAAGAAAAAAAAACAAGGTCACAAAAATTATAAAAAATATATATATGATGTTTGCTTTTTTT
>NW_011494765.1:406321-406974 GCF_000754665.1 Bison bison bison | reverse complement strand
CTGCGATTCATGGGGTTGCAAAGAGTCAGACACGACTGAGAGACTGAACTGAACTGAACTGAACTGAACAAGAACCTCCTGACTAATCTTGTTATCTTAAAATTTGTGAACTGTGGGAGTTGGTCTGGTAAGATCTTTCTATTGTTTGTTCAAATCCTGTTATCTTAAGATGTATGTTGTGGGAGTGGGTCTGATAAAAGTATATAAGGCCTTGCTAAGACTAGCGAGGGGGGCACACTTTGTCCCCCTTCTTATGTCTATGTCGGAAGCTTTCTCTGTCCCTTTTATACTTTAATAAAACTCTGCTACACAAGAGCTCTTGAGTGATCAAGCCTGGTCCCTGGTCCCAAAGCTAAATCTTCGGAGATCAGGAATCCGACATCGTTCACCGTAAGCTATCAATTGTGGCTGATGCTGTGCCAGGCTGGAAGCAACCTGAGGCCAGGACTGGACATGATGTCAGCTCTCTGGAATTAAATCAGAACTCTTGGGAGTTGACCCAGGCACTGGTGATTTTTAAAACCCTCAGGATTGAAAACCGCTTTCAGTGTTCATATAGGGTTGAGAACCATTCCCTAATGGGTGAGAAGGGGGCTGAGTCTGAAGGTAGAGCTGAGTAGCTCAGTCTATGGAGAGTTGATGGCTATGGGGTG
>NW_011494765.1:405772-406221 GCF_000754665.1 Bison bison bison | reverse complement strand
AGTACTGGAGTTTCAGCTTTAACATCATTCCTTCCAAAGAAATCCCAGGACTGATCTCCTTCAGAATGGATTGCTTGGATCTCCTTGCAGTCCAAGGATTCTCAAAGAGTCTTCTCCAACACCACAGTTCAAAAGCATCAATTCTTTTGTGCTCAGCTTTCTTCACAGTCCAACTCTCACATCCATACATGACCACAGGAAAAACTATAGTCTTGACTAGACGGACCTTTGTTGGCAAAGTAATGTCTCTGCTTTTCAATATGCTATCTAGGTTGGTCATAACTTCTTCCACGGTGTAACCATCTTTTAATTTCATGGCTGCAGTCACCATCTGCAGTGATTTTGGAGCCCTAAAAGATAAAGTCTGACACTGTTTCCACTGTTTCTCCATCTATTTCCCATGAAGTGATGGGACCAGATGTCATGATCTTCATTTTCTGAATGTTGAG
>NW_011494765.1:402603-405672 GCF_000754665.1 Bison bison bison | reverse complement strand
TGGGGTGAGAGCAGTCTGGAATCACCTCAGTTCTATAGCGTGTCTTACAGCTAATCTGTCATTCATGTTAGCAAAGTGTTCATTAGTTCACATAATTAATATCTATCGCATTTTACTGTGTTCTGGGCTTAAGTTTAAGGTCTTAATGATGAACCAAAGAGCCATAGTCCCCTTTTCCCTGGAGCTTGCAAGGAGTTAGAACTAACACAATTGCATCAGGGATATCATCAGAACCATGTAGTCATTCTGTCACATTAAAGGACAGTGACTTGCTTGGCACTGACTGCACCACTCAGGTGTTTATTGGGTGACCCCCAGTGGGACCCAGTGGTTGTGTGGCACAAGTCTTCAGCTGTGGCTTCTACCTGGGTCATCGGGCTGCTGCACCCTGGGTTTTACCTGGGCAGAGAGTTAAAAAAAGTTGCCAACCTCCCTCTTCTCAAGGCCATAGGGACACATTCTGTTTTCCATTGGTACAATTATTTGGCCACCATCTTTTCCCCCTCCATTGGCCTGGAGGTCATTATAACACCCATAGAAGCCTTTACTAAATTCTCCCTGCTGCTGCTGCTGCTAAGTCTCTTCAGTTGTGTCTGACTCTGTGCGACCCCATGGACTGCAGCCCACCAGGCTTCTCCGTCCATGGGATTCTCCAGGCAAGAACACTGAAGTGGGTTGCCATTTCCTTCTCCAATGCGTCAAAGTGGAAAGTGAAAGTGAAGTCGCTCAGTCGTGTCCAACTCTTAGCGACCCCATGGACTGCAGCCTACCAGGCTCCTCCATCCATGGGATTTTCCAGGCAACAGTACTGGAGTGGGTTGCCATTGCCTTCTCCCTAAATTCTCCCAACAAGTGTTAAATGGTAGCTGGCAAAATCTGTCTTTTCTGGTCACTGAATCTAATGAGAAAAGCGATCATCTAAAATACGATGGCCTGGACGTTATGACTGCCTTGCAAGGAAACACCTGTGACATTATCCAGAGTGTTGTGTGTGTGTACCTGATGAGTCTACTAGTGTATCATTTCATTAAATCACAGGAGGACACAAGTGAGTGGCCCTAGTGAGCTGATGTCAAGCTTAGGGGACTTAATAAATCAGTAGTTCAGATCACGGGGTTTTTGGTGGAAAAATTTGTTCCTTATTTTGGGAATCATTATCCTAATGTGTGTTCTCTCTTGCATGTGCCTATACTGTTTCGGTGACATCTGCCTCCAAAACAGCCAGATAGGAACCACCTCCATGCAGTGAAGCCCCTTGCTGGACCCTTGCAAAGTGTTCAAGGTACCCAATGCTCATAAAATCTGAACTCTGTGATGGCTTTCAGGGAAAGACTTTTAAAGACAGGGTGAGGGGACTTCCCTGGTGGTCCAGTGGCTAAGACTCTGTGCTCTCAATGCAGGGGGCCTGGGTTCGTTTGCTGGTCAGGAAACTAAATCCCACATGCCACAACTAAAGAATCCACATGCCACAACTGAGACCCACCACAGCCAAATAAATAAAAAATAAAAATAAATATTAAAGACAGGGTGAGGGAGAGGGTTGCTGTGTTTGTGATCAGCTTGTGGATATTCTTCTGATTGGTTGGTGATGAGGTAATGAGGAGTCAACATCATCAACCTTCTGGGTCCAACCTGTCTGGAGTCTCTGTGTGCTTGTGGGTGGCATACAGTTAACTTTTTACACCTGGTGGGGGTTTCTGTGTCTGCAAAACAACTTAAAGGATATGGCTCAGAATATTATCTATAGCCCTTGAGGAGGAACTAAAGATTCTTGACTTTGGTGAATGGTTGAATTATTATCATTTTGTCTGGCTTGATTGTTTTATTTCTGCATTTTCTCACTTCTCTGATTCAATTTATTTTTGGATCTTGAGGAAGGCCTAGGAGTCTAAAGATTTTCTACAACAAGAAGCAGGCTTGTGGAGGAGGATGTGGCTGGGTGGGAGTTTGTCCCTGGAGGGCCTGTTCAGGTACACTGCTCAGGTACACTGGGAGCTCAGAGAGGGCATGACTTCTGATTGACCTGTGAATCGGACCTGACTGATCGGAAGCACTTCATCTCCTCCTCTGTCCTTGAAATATGCACTCTGCTCAAGTGGGGGCCATTTTCAAGAGAGCAATGAGAGAAGACTGAGCACTGAAGAATTGATGCTTTTGAATTGTGGTGCTGGAGGACTCTTGTGGGTCCTTTTGTCTGCAAGGAGATTAAATAAGTCAATCCTTAAAGGAAATCAACCCTGAATATTCACTGGAAGAACTGATACTGAAGCTGAAGCTCCAATACTTTGGCCACCTGATGTCAAGTGCTGAATCGCTGGAAAAGACCCTGATGCTGGGAAAGATTGAGGGCAGGAGAAGAAGTGGGCAACAGAGGATAAGATGGTTAAATGGTATCACTGATTCAATGGACATGAATTTGAGCAAACTCCAGAAGATAGTGAAGGACAGGGAAGCCTGGCGTGCTGCAGTCCACAGGGTCATGAAGAGTTGGACACAACTTAGCAAGTAAACAACAGTGAGTGAACAATGTGTTGTTCAGAGCATCTGAACGGTGTGCGTGTCTGAACCCACTGTTTAAACTTCTAAGATCCTGGCCAGCATGGGTGGATATCTATTTGTGGCTACTAAGACAAGCCTTGTAAGCAAGTTCCCCTGCTTATTCAGGGAATTCCTGTCCTTCTCTGCGGCAGCTGAACTATGCTTTCTGTAAGTGCAGGGGAGGCTTGTGGGACTTTCCTATTCCCCTTTATCTTTCACAAGCATCTTCCCTAATATATTTTTTCCACTAATTATGTTTTGGCATTTGTTTATCATAGGCCTTGAACCGACACTATACTTAACAAAAAATTTGAAACAGTTGTGTGTTTTGGGGTTGTTTCTATTCTTTTGTTATTATGAATAATGCTATTATGAACATTCATGTACAGGCTTTTGTCTGAACATACATTTTCTTAATTATATGCCAAGGAATGGAATTGTTGGAGAAGGCAGTGGCACCCCACTCCAGTACTCTTGCCTGGAAAATCCCATGGACGGAGGAGCCTGGTAGGCTGCAGTCCATGGGGTCGC
>NW_011494765.1:402015-402503 GCF_000754665.1 Bison bison bison | reverse complement strand
ACAAAGATATCCACAAAGAAGTCACGTCACAGAACCTGAGCTCCTAATCTGGTTCAGGACATTTTACAGAGTAGAACATTTTCCCCAGCTGAAGAATCTACACAAAGCTCCTTTTATGTCTCTGTTCCTCAGGCTGTAGATAAAAGGGTTCAGCATAGGGGTGACCATTGTGTACACCACAGATGCTGCCATCCCAGTGTCTGCTGAGTAGAATGATGTGGGCTGGAAATACACCAGAAAGAGTGTCCCATAGAAGAGAGTGACCACTGTCAGGTGAGAGCCACAGGTAGAGAAGACTTTGTGCTTCCCCCCAGCAGAGGGGATCCTGAGGATGGTGTGGATGATGTGGGCATAAGAGACCAGGACACAGGTGAGAGGGACCAGCCCCGAGAGGGCTGCTTCTGCAAACATCATGAGCTGAAAGATGTGAGTGTCTGAGCAGGCAAGTTTGAGGAGTGGGAGAAGGTCACAGAAGAAGTGTGGGATGG
>NW_011494765.1:400928-401915 GCF_000754665.1 Bison bison bison | reverse complement strand
TGCATTGGAGAAGGAAATGGCAGCCCACTCCAGTGTCTTGCCTGAAGAATCCCAGGGACGGGGGAGCCTGGTGGGCTGCCGTCTATGGGGTCACACAGAGTCGGACACGACTGAAGTGACTTGGCAGTAGCAGCATGGAAACACTATGTTTAAGTTTTTGAGAAACTGCTGATGTTTTCCAAAGTGGCTACATTATTTTAAAATCCCACTAAATGCAGGAGACCTGAGTTCGATCCCTGGGTGAGGAAGATCCCCTGGAGAAGGGAATGGCTACCCACTCCAGTATTCTTGCTTAGAGAATTCCATGGACAGAGGAGCCTGGCAGGCTACAGTCCATGTGGTCACAAAGAGTCGGACATGACTGAGCAACTTTCACTTTCACCAATGTAGAAGGGTTCACCCTTCTCTCATGCCTCGGCAACATTTTGATATTGTCTATTTTTTAAACCATTCTAGTGGAAGTGAAGTGGTATCTCATTGTATGTGTGTGTGTGTGTGTGTGTGTGTGTGTGTGTATTTAATTTGGCTGAGCCAGGTCTAAGTTGTGGCATGTGGCATGAGGGATTCAACCTGGGGCTCCAGCATATGGTGGGCGTGAAGGGTCTTAACCACTGGACCACCAGGGAAGTCCCTCAGTGTGTTTTTGATTTGCACTTCTCTGATGATTAATGATGTTAAAGAACTTTCATGTGCTAATTGGTTGTTTGTATCCTTTTCTTTGGGGAAGCATTTATTTAAATCCTTTGTGCATTTTATTTATTTATTTTTTTAAATTTAAATTTATTTATTTTAATTGGAGGCTAATTACTTTACAATATTGTATTGGTTTTGCCACACATCAACATGCATCCTCCATGGGTGTACACGTGCTCCCCATCCTGAACGCCCCTCCCACCTCCCTTCCTGTACCATCCCTCTGGGTCATCCCAGTGCACCAGCCCCAAACATCCTGTATCCTGCATCGAACCTGGACTGGTGATTAATTTC
>NW_011494765.1:400028-400828 GCF_000754665.1 Bison bison bison | reverse complement strand
GTTATTGTTAATTTCTTCTTTCATACTTGTTAGCATTTGTCTTACATATTGAGGTACTCCTATGTTGGGTGCATATATATTTATAATTGTTATATCTTCTTCTTGGATTGATCCTTTGATCATTATGTAGTGACCTTCTTTGTCTCTTTTCACAGCCTTTGTTTTAAAGTCTATTTTACCTGATATGAGTATTGCTACTCCTGCTTTCTTTTGGTCCCTATTTGCATGGAAAACCTTTTTCTAGCCCTTTCCACTTTCAGTCTGTATGTGTCCCCTGTTTTGAGGTGGGTCTCTTGCAGACAACATATGTAGGGGTCTTGTTTTTGTATCCATTCAGCCAGTCTTTGTCTTTTGGTTGAGGCATTCAACCCATTTACGTTTAAGGTAATTATTGATAGGTATGATCCATTGCCATTTACTTTATTGTTTTGGGTTCAAATTTATACACCCTTTTTGTGTTTCCTGTCTAGAGAATATCCTTTAGTATTTGTTGGAGAGCTGGTTTGGTGGTGCTGAATTCTCTCAGCTTTTGCTTGTCTGTAAAGCTTTTGATTTCTCCTTCATATTTGAATGAGATCCTTGCTGGGTACAATAATCTGGGCTGTAGGTTATTTTCTTTCATCACTTTAAGTATGTCTTGCCATTCCCTCCTGGCTTGAAGAGTTTCTATTGAAAGATCAGCTGTTATCCTTATGGGAAGTCCCTTGCGTGTTATTTGTTGTTTTTCCCTTGCTGCTTTTAATATTTGTTCTTTGTGTTTGATCTTTGTTAATTTGATTAATATGTGTCTTGGGGTGTTT
>NW_011494765.1:399584-399928 GCF_000754665.1 Bison bison bison | reverse complement strand
AAAAGTTGGCTTAAAGTTCAACATTCAGAAAACTAAGATCATGGCATCTGGTCCCATCACTTCATGGCAGATAGATGGGGAAACAGTGGAAATAGTGAGAGACTTCAATTTTTGGGGCTTCAAAATCACTGCAGATGGTGACTGCAGCCATGAAATTAAAAGACGCTTGCTCCTTGGCAGACAGGTTATGATCAACCTAGACAGCTTATTAAAAAGCAGAGACATTACTTTTGCCAACAAAGGTCCTTCTTCTAGTCAAAGCTACAGTTTTTTCAGTAGTCATGTATGGATATGAGAGTTGGACCATAAAGAAAGCTGAGTGCCAAAGAATTGATGCTTTTGAA
>NW_011494765.1:395694-399484 GCF_000754665.1 Bison bison bison | reverse complement strand
GCCCATTTTTTGATTGGGTAGTTTATTTTTCTGGAATTGAGCTGCAGGAGTTGCTTGTATATTTTTGAGATTAGTTGTTTGTCAGTTGCTTAATTTGCTATTATTTTCTCCCATTCTGAAGGCTGTCTTTTCACCTTGCTTATAGTTTCCTTTGTTATGCAGAAGCTTTTAATTTTAATTAGGCCCCATTTGTTTATTTTCGCTTTTATTTCCAATATTCTGGGAGGTGGATCATAGAGGATCCTGCTGTGATTTATGTCAGAGAGTGTTTTGCCCTTGTTCTCCTCTAGCAGTTTTATAGTTGGGTTATTAGTCTTATTGTTGAGGTGTAAGAGTTCTTTATATATTCTTATACAAATATCTTATCAGATATGTGATTTGTATAGATGCTCTACCTTTCAGTGGGTTGTCTATTCACTCTCCTGATGGTATCTTTTGAAATATAAAACTTGGTGATTTTGATGAAGTCCCATTTATCCCTTTTTTTATATGACTGCTTATGCTTTTGGTGTCATACCTAAGAAACCATTGACTAATCTAAGATCACAAAGATTCATTCTCACACTGTCTTCTAAACCTTTTGTAGTTTTAGCTTTGACTTTGAGTTAATTTTTATATGTATGTGAGGTAAAGGTTCAGGTTCATTCTTTTGCATTTGGTTGTCCAGTTGACCCCGCACTGCTTGTTGAAAACAATATTTTTTCCCCACTGAATTGTCCTGAATTGCAGCCTTATTAAAAATCAATTGCCCATAAATGTGAAGGTTTACTTGTGGACTCCGGGTTGTATTCCTTTGGTCTATATATGTGTCTGGCCTTATGCTGTATGGCATTGTATGTTTAAAAATTGAAGTATAGTTGCTATATGATATTATGTTACAGATGTACAATATAGTGATTCACAATTTTAAAGGTTTTACTTCATTTACAGTTATTATAAAATATTGATTATATTCCTTGTGTTGTACAACATACCCTTGTAGCTTATTTTGTACCTGATAGTCTGTGCCTCTTGAGTCTCCCTTTCTTCTCCCACTGAAAACTACTACATTGTTTTCTATATCTGAGTCTGCATTTTTTATATTTAATAGTTTCTTGTGTTTTTTAGATTCCACATCCAAGTGATATCATATGACGCTTGTCTTTCTTCGTCTGACATTTCACTTAGCATAATGCCTTCAAGGTCCATCCATGTTGCTGCAAATGGTGAAGTTTCATTTTTTAAAAATAACTGAATATTATTCCATTGTATGTGTATACCACATCTTCTTTATCCATTAATCTGTTGACAGACGTTGAGGTCAGTCACTTCCATATGTTGGCAACTGTAAATAACATTGCTATGAATACTGAGGTACATGGATCTTTTTGAATTAGTGTTTTGTACCCAGGAGTGGAATTATTGGATCACTGGGTAGTTCTATTTTCAGTTTTTTGAGGAACCTTCATACTATTCTCTATAATGGCTGTAGCAATTTATATTCCCACCAAAGGTGTAGAAGGGCTGCCTTTCCTCCACATCCTAGCCAACACTTGTTATCTGTATTCTTTTTGATAATAGCCATTCTGACAAGTGAGAGGTGGTATCTCATTGTGGTTTTGATTTGCCTTCCCTGATGATTAGCGATGTTGAACATCTTTTCCTATGAAGTATAGCCTTAATTACTTAATTGCCTTATTTACTGAAACTTTGTAGTAAGTTTAGGAATCATGAAGTGTGAGTCTTTTGACCTTGCTCTTCTTTTTCAAGAATGTATTGATTATTCTGGTTCCCTTGCATTTCTATGTGAGCTTTTGGATCAGGTTGTCATTTTCTGCAAAAAAGGTGTTGGTGTTCAGTTGCTCAGTCATGTCTGACTCTTTGTGACCCCGTGGACTGCAGCATGCCAGGCTTCCCTGTCCAGCTTTTGATAGAGATTACATTGGATTCAAATTGTTTGTTAGTTCTAATAGTTTTTTTGGTTGATGTTTTAGGAGTTCAAAAATCTACAGCATCTGTCATTTGCAAGTACAAATGGTTTTACTTCTTTACAATCTGCTGCTGCTGTTGTTTTAGTCACTAAGTTGTGTCCAACTCTTTTGTGACTCCATGGACTATAACCTGCTTGGCTCCTCTGCCCATGGGATTTGCAAGAATACTGGAGTGGATTGCCATGCCTTCCTGACCCAGGGATCCAACTTGTATCTTCTGCATTGGCAAGCAGATTCTTTACCACTGAGCCACCAGGGAAGTCCTCTTTACAGTCCAATTGCTTTCTAGTTCTTTTTCTTACTTAATTGTGCTGAGTGGAACCTCTAGTACAATACTGAATGGAAACGGGAGGAGTGGCCATCTTTGTGTCATTCTTGACCTTAGAAGGGCAGAAGTAGCAAGATTAGATAAATGGATAGTGATGCTTATAAGAAAAACAGATCATATCCAGATGATTAGAGTGGGCTAGTGTGAGAAGGTACATTTTGCACATGACATGAAACTTACCCTGTGTTCCAGGGCATGGAGTAAAGGAAGAAGCCACAAAGGGGAAAATAATGCTAGAAAGAAAGGCCCTGAGGGGAAATGTGTATGATATATGTGAGTGAGTGAGGGCTCAGACATAGTCAGCATCTTTTTTTTAAAATAATTATGGGACAGGAAATGGAGAGGAAACTTTTGTAAAGAGTGAGAGATGTGAGGGAGAGAGCCACTTCAACACTTAGTATCATTCTAAAGTCATATACTGTTTCACTAAAAAAACCCACACTGCCTATTAAAAGCCACTAAATTACAAACTATAAAAAGGAATTTTATAGAATATGAATTATATCTCAATAAACTGTTATTAAAAATAGCATTGTACTGAAATATAAAAAAACAATTTATTATTCACATGAACTACATAGGGAAGAATTTTCCAATGATAACACAGCCTGAAGAGTCACAAAGAAGATGATTTTTATTAGTTTCATGCATGTAAATTGAAAACTTATTTATGTCAAAAAATCAAAAAGAAAATCAAAGGATAAAATGGTGATTGGAAAAAGGCTGCAATATGAGTAGGAAAGTGTAGAATTTAAATATTTAATATAAAAAAGACTTATGCAAGTTTTTAAAATAGTCAAATGACATGAAGAAATAATTGACAGAAGAATAAATAAAATGCATTTATGGATTTAAGTAAACAATCAGTAATCCAAAACATTCAAAGAAAAGAAGTACCATTTTTCACTTACTATATTTGTGACAATTGAGTAAAAAATTGGAACACAAAGAATGCAGAGAAAGGAACATTCTCACAGAACCATCAGTTGGGATGTAAATAATTAACAGTTCGGCAAATTTTTATTTTTATTATAGATAGTTTCTTCATTAAAAAATCCATCTATTTAGTTGGCCATGCCATGTGGCATGTGGGATCTTTGTTGTAACCCATGATCCCTGCAGTGGAAATGTGGAGTCTGAACCACTGGATCTCCAGTGAAGTCCTTGTGAACTATTTTTGCAACATATTTCATGAGCCTGAAAAAATTTCCACACACCAATTCCACTTCTTAAAATTTATTGGAAGGGCATAGGAAAATCTATACATATATGGTTTATTCACACTGATCTTCATTGCATGATTATTTATAAAGTTAAAAATAATTAACAGAACTGAGTGAGTGAAGTTGCTCAGTCATGTCTGACTCTTTGCGACCCCATGGACTGTATAGCCCACCAGGTTCCTCCATCCATGGAATTTTCTAGGCAAGAGTACTGAAGTGGGTTGCCATTTCCTTCTCCAGGGGATCTTCCCAACCCAGGGATCGAACCC
>NW_011494765.1:394242-395594 GCF_000754665.1 Bison bison bison | reverse complement strand
GGGAAAACCACTAGACCATTCAGGTATGACCTAAATAAAATCCTTTATGACTATACAGTGGAAGTGAGAAATAGATTCAAGGGATTAGATCTGATAGAGTGCCTGAAGAACTATGGATGGAAGTTCGTGACATTGTACAGGAGGCAGTGATCAAGACCACCTCCAAGAAAAGAAATGCAAAAAGGCAAAATGGTTGTCTGAGGAGGCCCTACAAACAGCTATGGAAAAAAAGAGAAGTGAAAGGCAAAGGAGAAAAGGAAAGATATAAGGATATAAGCATCTGAATGAAGAGTTCCAAAGAATAACAAGGAGAGATAAGAAAGCCTTCCTCAGTGATCAATGCAAAGAAATAGAGGAAAACAACAGAATGAGAAAGACTAGAGATCTCTTCAAGAAAATTAGAGATACCAAGGGAAAATTTCATGCAAAGATGGGTACAATAAGGGACAGAAATCGTATGGACCTAACAGAAGCAGACAATATTAAGAAGAGGTGACAAGAATACACAGAAGAACTATATAAAAAAGATCTTCACGACCCAGACAATCACAATGGTGTGATCACTCACCTAGAGCCAGACATCCTGGAATGTGAAGTCAGGTGGGCCTTAGGAAGCATCAGTACGAACAAAGCTAGTGGAGGTGACGGAATTCCAGTGGAGCTCTTTCATATCCTAAAAGATTATGCTGTGAAAGTGTTTATTCCAGCAAATTTGGAAAACTCAGCAGTGGCCACAGGACTGGAAAAGCTCAGTCTTCTTTCCAATCCCAAAGAAATGCAATGCCAAATAATGCTCAAACTACCACAGAATTGCACTCATCTCACATGCTAGCAAAGTAATGCTCAAAATTCTCCAAGACAGGCTTCAGCAATATGTGAACTGTGAACTTCCAGATTTTCAAGCTGAATTTAGAAAAGGCAGAGGAACCAGAGATCAAATTGCCAACATCCATTGTATCGTCAAAAAAGCAAGAGAGTTCCAGAAAAACATCTACTTCTGCTTTATTGACTATGACAAAGCCTTTGAATGTGTGGATCACAACAAACTGGGAAAATTCTTCAAGAGATGGGAATACCAGACCACCTGACCTTCCTCGTGAGAGATCTGTATGCAGGTCAAGAAGCAACAGTTATAACTGGACATGGAAAAACAGACTGGTTCCAAATTGGGAAAGGAGTATGTCAAGGCTATATATTGTCACCCTGCTTATTTAACTTAAGTACATAGTATATAATGAGAAATGCTGGACTGGATGAAACAGAAGCTGGAATCAAGATTGCTGGGAGAAATATCAGTAACCTTAGATATGCAGATGACATCACCCTTATGGCAGAAAGTGAAGAAGAACTAA